>NC_064877.1:26530000-26555000 GCF_943734665.1 Anopheles aquasalis | reverse complement strand
GATGGTTGCTGTTGACGATCGGGATCCCCGCCGGATGATGGTAGCGCTGGCTGCTACGCATCGATCCCGACAGTGGCGGTGGTGGTGGGGCGGACAGATTGCCACCACCGATGCCACCACGCCCCGTTCCGCCGCAGCCGCCGCCGCCGCCGGAAGTGTGATGTCCGTGTCTGCAAAATTTGTGCGAATCCAGCCGACCGATCGACGAGTGGCAACCGTCAATCAGTGGGGATGTTATGATCTTTGGGGGCATTCTGCTTCCAACGTTGTTGGTGTATGTGTGTTTGTGTGTGTTTTGTGCGAAGGAAAAGCGAATGAAGGATGAAGCGAAAAACCAATTCAATGGTTCCGGAAGTAGCGCCAATCGTGAATTTGAATTCCGTGCGGCAGGATACGAAGGATTCAAGTGACACAAACACGTACACACAGCACGCCCGAGCACAATAGCACACACAAAAACGGAAGCATTCATTACAATGCGTAAGTAAAGGCCAAAAGCAGAATCATCCGCGCGTGCGATAGAGAGAGCGAGAATTTGATCGAAATTCGGCGATTCGATTCCCGATAGCGTAGGAGGGCGCGGATAAGACGAGATAAATTTAAAACCGAAAGAAAAATACAGCAGACAAAAAATGTTGCCAATAATACACGCAGCACACAAGCAGCACAATCACACGAATTACGGATACGATATCAAATTTGGCATTGCAGCAAGTATTATAGTGGAGGCGAGTATACGGGGGACGGGCGCACAAATTCAACGGGAAATACAGTACGATCGATCGATACAAAGAATGGTTGGTTGGGCAACGCAACATTACACAATTCAACATGATACAGGGAATGATACGATAGGGGGAAAAAATAAAAGAAATGTTTTTAACCACAAATCCAGTCCGGAAACCCCGTTTGGATCATTTCAATAAAGGAACGAACCAATAGAGAACGGATGTGTACGGGAAATGGCAGGAAAAGAATGACAGCCAGGGACACGTGCAAGAAAAACAGAGAAAGAAGAAAAAGAAAAGAGAAGAAAAAGAAGAAAAAGGATCCTTAGAGAATGGGCAATAGATAGATAAAACAAAACAAACAAAAAAAATTAACCGAAATCGGTTACACATGAACCACAGAACACAGGCGACCAAACCGTCGGAAAGATGGTGGTGTGGGACGACGTACTCTTGGTTCTTGTGACTACGCTCCACTACGAGCCTTGCCTACGAGAGACCCAGGGACTATCTCTCTAATCTCACATGCTAACCATCTCTATCTCTCTCTCTCTCTCTGTGACGCTTCAACAAAACGGTTCTAGCGGACCCAATCCGAACCTTGAAAGAGAGGACAGAAAAAAGCAACACCAAAAGAAAAGGCCCCTCCTTACCTATGCTGCAGACTGTGCCGTCCCTGGGGGCTCGACAGCAGTTCACTGTTGCTACGGTGATCCAACGCACCAGCGGCCCCCCCAGCGCCGCCACGCCGATGGCCGGAGCTCGAGCTTCGATGGTGATGGTCGCGATCCCGGTAATCCGTTACGCCCGTCGTCGTGCGGTGGCCACAGGATTTGCCGACCGTTCCACTGCCACCGTGCTTGCTGGAACCGATGGAACCTAAGCTACCGAGACCGGCGGCACCACCACCACCGCTGCTACTACCACCACCAACAGTACTGTGATGGGCATGGCCATGATGGTGGTGATGGTGCGGAAGGGTCGCTTCCTTCCGTTCGCTCGGATCCGTGTTCTGTTTCAGCGTTTGGAGCTTGGCCAGCGGGATAATATCACAGTTCTGCGGCCGGTGCCACACCGTCTTCTGTGAGGCGACATTGTAGTAGTAGAACCGGCAGGTATTCGTATCGAACAGCTCCCACCACTGTGACGCATCGGTTCGCTTTATGTTGACGCCCTGAGTGGGAGGGGGAGAGAGAAAAAAAAAGAAATGTATTTTGTTAAGGAGCTATTCAATCTTTTAGTGATAGGAGGTTCAATCCTTCAGGAAGTAAGCGCCCAAAGTGTTCACCAAATCTTGTTCCAAGCTGTAGCGATCAGTGTGGATTTTCCGAATAAAATAACAACCACCACAGCCACTATAACGCATCGTTTGTACTATACAGAGAGTAAAATGAGTATCCTTGCACTTTTTTCGATTCCGCCATCACAAATCTTGGGATACTACGGCAAGTTTGCTGGATCTTCCATAGGGTGCTTAGTTCGCGGCGGGCAATACTGACGCATGACATTGCATTTAGCGTCATTCGAATGATCGCAGCAATTTTAACCCAGCAACCAGGGCATGCACAACCTAGACTTTGCTATTGTTCCAATTTCTAAATAAAAAAAAAACCACCACAAACATCCACTGCTCCTCCGAATGGCGCCAACAATTGGTGGCTGTGCTTTGAACGTCGTTGCAGCTGCGTGCAATTACCAAACAAACGCCACCCATGAACCCCCCCCCCCCCCCCCCCTCCACCGAGCACAATCTTTGCCCCGTGACCGTGATGCAACACGCAATAAATATCGAACCATAACGGTAATGGTCTGTACTCGATCGCGATCATAAAGCAGCGCATCGAGCCATTCGAGTGTCGCAACGATCACTAATGGATTTTCTCTCTCTCGCATCTCGAAAGCCAGCGACGACGACTACGACGATGACGACCGTACACTCCCCTGCTGCACTGGTTCTGGTTCAGGCATATGTTTTCATCACCCACGCGCACTGGTGGCGTCGCGCAAAGTGCGTTGTACCAATGGTGGTGGGCCACATCATCATCAGCAGCGATCGATCATCGAAATGGTGATGATGAAGTTGAATTGCTTGTGCATACCCAAATGAAGGGTGAGCAAGAGTAGTGACGTACGGAGGATCCGGTCTCCGGCCGTGGTGTGGGTCTTGAAATTGAAATAATAATTTTATCATTAGTGTGCAACCCAGCGCAGCCCAGCGTGTCTTCTATTCGCTGCAATGCATTGCAGCATTGGCGCTGTTCTGAGACACACGTCTACTACTGGTCCCGTGCACTCATACTGCCGCAGCTTGCATAAGAAAGCACACGGGCTTTCACCTGCAGGTTTTTCTTCTGACCCCATCCCCGAACCGCCGACTGACGGCATTGGGGCTTCTAGGCAATGCTTGGCCGGCGGTTTGGTTTATTGTGAACGCGAAACGAGGACGTCGGAGAGTGAAAGAAAGCTGTATATAACATCGTACAAATGCACCACCCCCCCCCCCCCCCCACCCCACACCCGCGGCAAACGGAAGGACACGCCCGGGTGGGCAATGCCGCTTTCTGCAGTGGCACTGCGAGCGCCCAGTGACGGTTGGCGACCTCGTGGCTTGCAAGTGAAATTACTGGCGCATCACTGACCGCAAGCATATTCAGCAGCAGTGGGTCAGCAGAAACCAATGGTGGCTACTGCCCGTGGTGGTCATATGCTGGCCAGGAGGCTTTCCTTTGGTTTTCTTGAACGAATGGCTAATTAGGGAATTGAACTGTATAGCGCAAAGATGCACCGCCGAGTGACCTGGTTCACTTTTGGATGAAAATTTGGATACTAATTTGATTACCAGCGCGCATCGCATCGGCAAAAGCCTTCGCGTTACCAGCTCTCGGTTGCCATTGAGCTCGTGAGCAAATTTTAACGAGAAGTTGAAGGTGGTTGAAATTGAACAAGGCTGCTATACTGAGCGAATATGATGTTCGATTTTGCAAGCGAAGCAAATTACGCTTGACCTGCCCGAATGATGACGATGTAGTAATCGAATTATGTATGATCAAAGGTGATCGCTATTCGGAGATGAAGAAGAGCATGCGTAGAAAAAAGACAAATAATTTGAATCATTATGATAAATACTATATACTTTTAGGAATGATTGTGAGACATGATGAATTTCGGTTATTTTAACACAATAAAACAATGTTATTTTTAGATTGTTCTGACTACAGAAATGGAAAAAGGATGCTGAAAATATTGTGGAACAAACTCCAAAGACAAAGACATTTCAATCAAAGATAACAGGAGAGAATTGAATAAACTGATCAATGAAGCATGAAACACTGAAAAGTGATCTCAACAGATGATAAACACTATCGATGATTTTTTAATAATCCAGTATTTTGTTATCCTTTCCATGTCAGCGACAAAATGCCAATGTGGCAGATGACAATCAATTCGATTATAATATGACAACATTTCGATTATAATATGAGATA
The DNA here is from genome assembly GCF_943734665.1 of Anopheles aquasalis. Taxonomy (NCBI): domain Eukaryota; kingdom Metazoa; phylum Arthropoda; class Insecta; order Diptera; family Culicidae; genus Anopheles; species Anopheles aquasalis. Next base: position 26,550,787 of record NC_064877.1, on the reverse strand, counting down.
AATAAAGGGGAGAAAGCACGTAAAGATGGGCGCAAGAATGAAGCAGACTCGTATACATTGACCATGGTTTAACAATTTATTTTTATGTTATCATGTAATGCGAATGGCAGCTGCTGCGATGGCTATTATTGACTGACTGGTATCATTTACTATTTGACCTCTGTATATCCGGTACGGTACTTCAATGATCCATTATCATATTCCATTTCAATAACGGATTGCAATTCAGAATACACTTAAACATTTATAATCTGATATTACGGTACAATCTCACGAGCTTTTCCAATATGTAATTTCAATTTTACAACAAACAACAAAAGCCACTGCAGAACGCAAACCACCCACCCACCGGATAACAGCTGAATACCAGTGTAAAAGAAAGACTAAAATGATCACCTCTCATCGCTTCAACCGACCGCAACTGACGTGCAATTGCGTTTGTCTGCAGTTGCCGTTCCAACTGCTGCATACGCTGTGCAGTGCCCGTGCACGGTACCGTCCGGAAATGTCTCCTTTTAAATCAATCTCACGTTTCATGCCGGTGTCCCCGTCGTCCGTCCACGGAACCTGCACGCGTCAATGCCTTGGGCCCTGTTTGGTCTGGCGCCCCGCGCTGTATGCATTTGGGCGACCGGCCGAATTCGACCGTGGGCTCGAGTTTCGTAGAAAACGCACTCCACCACCTCCACTGCTCGCTGACACGCATAAATAATATCGTTCAGTGTCAGTTACTCCACTCGCCCCCGGCCGTCCCTTGCCCCGACGAGGCAAGGATTTTGAGAAGAAGAAAAAAAAAGGGAAACTGCACTTTCTACTCGGCGGCCAGAGCGCCTTTGCGGCCGGATTTCAGGCGCACCCGCATAGAGCCGACCGGATTCGGATCAGAAGGCCATCATCATCATCATCATCATCAGCATCAGCGCCACTGTGGCAAGCGCAGACAGTACGATTGTTGCCCCCGAAAAATCTGAGGCTTGGTGGAAGGTGAATGCACAAAGATGCACCACCCACCCCTTGTCACAGTGCGCGCGGTTTGTCACATGTTTCTCGTGGTTCGACACCTCAACCACCGGAAGTGTAACAAAACATCTGCCATTTCCTTCTCCTGCTGCTGCTCCGGCAACACCATAGCAACAAAGCACATTTAAAGCCACATCAAACACCATCGATGTCTCTACGACTCCGACTGCTCACCCTCGATGATGATCCGAGCAACCCCGAAACAAATGGCGACTGAGACACGAGAATCCAGAACAACATCACACCCAGCAAGGGATTGATGCGCGTGTGCGCTAGACTAGAGTGAAAACGAAATAACATATGACACTAGGCGTGTTGAAGCACCGGTGGCGACCTTATATGGTAGAAAGATGGAGAGGAGACCCAAAAACCTCCTCGCCACAAAACCTCGCCAGACCACCGCCGCACACAAAAGTGTGACAATCTCTGCGGGCGAGCGCGTGCCGCCGGTGCCCCTTTCCAGCCTTTTTCCGGTGCGCCGATTCCGCTGACCTTCTCTCGTGTGCACTATGTATGCTCTTGGAGAGTGTCGCGTGTGTGACAGAGAGAGCGAGAGCACAAGAGAGAGCGCGACAGAGAGAGAGAGAGAGAGAGAGAGAGAGAGAGAGAGAGAGAGGGCAACCCCCGACGGTTAGTTGATGCTCGCTGCTAGTGCGCCTGCGATGTGGCCCACATGGTTTCATAATTCCATGCTTTTCCTCCGCGTGGTCGTCGGTTCCCTTTTGGCATGTTGGCGGCGTACACAAGAAGACCGTCACCAATACACACGGGTAGTACACGGGTGCTCTGCAGTAGTGAAACCCAGCAGCACCACGTTTCTCGAACCCCTTTTTGATCCGTTCAATAAATAATTCGGCACGGTTCAAAACAACTCCATACCATGATGCCGGCACCGGTACCGGCACCGTGTATGTGGTGGTGGTGACGGTGATGGTCCTGGCATCCCAGGGAAGCGGCGCACAGGACGCGCGTGCTCATGGACGGCGAAAGATTGCCATGATGACTAATATACCGACGGGGGGGGGGGAGCAAGGCAAATGACCGGCATCGCACGCAAAGGAACTTCCTTCGGTTAGCGAGGCAAAGGCAAAAAGATACCACGGAAGGGACCGACGAACGGTTCGTATGGTGTGGTGGTTCGGGGTGAAATTTTAAGGTTGCACTTTTTATCGTTTTAAACGGGTTGTTTCCTTTACCTCCGAAAAGGGAGAGAGAGAGAGGCAGAGGCACATTCAGTTTTGTGATTAGCGGTTCCATGTGGTTGCTTTTTGAAAAGTGTTCAAAAAATCAAAACGTGTGCACGATGCTCCTATGTGTGTTGGTTTTATTATGTAAAGAAAAATGCGTGGAAGAACATAAGCCAACAATTTACCTTAGTCAAGATTAAATACAACATAACATTATTCTTCTCTTTAATCAATTAATCAGTAAAAAAATGTAAGTGTTCAAACACTTACTAGACTTAATTATCAAACAAAAGTGTAATCTTACGCTCAAAAAGATAGATCAAATTTCATCTGCAATAGTCATAGCCTACACGGCATGCAACGCAAAAGATTTATGAGAAGTGGATAGCACTCATGGCATACTATCGTGTAAGAACTGTGGACACCTTTGAGTGTCTGGTGTTACAAAATGTCTTCTTTTAAAAGAAGTAGAATAAGTACTTACGAAGCAACAACCAAGCCAAAAGAACCTAGCACCCTCGTCTAATGTCATTAAATTGTGTAGGTTCGTTGACCCGATTCTAACAAGATTAGGTAACGTACAAGAACGAACCTAGCCAACATTTTAAAACGATCAATTTCCATTTTCAGAAAAAGAAATCAAACCACCTCGTGGAAAAGTCATTGTAAGAATAGTCTACAACAATTTAAAGTTTGTATAATAGTCCTTTCAACAGTTTATACTACTGCAGTGTATTCTAAAAATGGAATACCCAAAAAACTAACCCACCGCTTTGTGCACCTCCTTGAAAAATGCGATGAAGCCCCGTAGCTATAAGATGCTTCTTTTTTAAAATCTCTCTCTGTTGTCTTCAAACCATATCTTTTGTTTAGCAACAACAGATAAAAACACCATGTTTAATCCAAACAACATTCTACAACCACCACTGCGTGACATCTTAATCTTTTATCTTAAAAAATAACGAAAAGAAACTATTGGCTCGTTTTAGGTCACCAATTTTCCATTCTATGCTGTACCACTCGACATGCAGATGGCATAAATAGCAGAGGCTCAATGCACTGCAAAAGGAAGCCGTAAAATTCGTACGCTATGGTCTGACGCAATACGTTATTTGGAGGAAACTTCGGTTGACAATCCCGTGAGTGCACCCAAAACTCTCAACTGCCACCATAAAGGCGAACGATTGCGCATGTGAATCATTCCCGGAGAGCTTATCACGAGAACAGGATGTCTTGGTTGCGTGCAGAGGCGTTCTAATTAATTTTGTTTTACAAAAAAAAAACCGGCAGGCCATTTCATTTCAAAACCGTACTGCTGTTTGATAACGAATGAAAGCTGTTTCAACTTTCGCGGGCAATGTGACTTTCGTTTGCAACACAAGCCCCGGGAGCTCATGACCTTGCCGCCGCCAGCGGAATTAATTAGTAAAGATAAACGCTAATGATTGACATACAACAAGTTTATTTTTTGCTGTTTTTGGGTGGGGTGGGGTGGGGGGGGGGGGGGTGAGTGGTTGGAAGCGGAAACGCGAAGGTCACAAGTGAGAAAACTCCACTCGATCGTTCGGGCTCTCTTCATCCCCTCACCTCCAGTGACAAATTCAATGTAGAAGAAGCGAAACATTTTAATAAAAAAAAAACGGTATCTGACGACTGGAAGACTAGACAGGATGCACCGTGCGGCGGCTTCCGCAAAGGCGTATGATGAAAACGAAGAAGCCGCAAGGTATCGACAGTGGGACCAACCGAGCATTAGTGTCTCTTCCATTCAGCGAGATGCGACCAAAGAAACTCAAAGGGGAGGCCACCGTGCCACTCCCGCTCCGTAACCTCAGGCTCCGTTCACTTTTCATAAATATTTATAAAGGACCCTGGCTGAAGTGGTACCGGAGTTTGCCCAGAAAAGACTACCGGTTACCGGTCGGTTAAATGTGAATAGAGGAAGAAAAAAAAGTGACGCCGATTGAGCCCGGTGGTGGTGACGCACACCTTACAAGCGCGGGTGGTCGTGGTCCATGCTGTCTCCGGATACGGCACACACCCTGACGGCCGCCAACACCTGAAACACGGTGGCCCGATTGCTTCCGGTGCTCTGACCGGGGGTGGGAGGATGATGCTGTTGCGGCGCTGGAATAGGAATTCATCACTTCCTTGCTCGTGGCGATGAGTGGCGGCGATGGCGATTATTATAGCCCGCACTCTCTGTTGGTTGATGGATTATTCCATATTCTGGCGAAGCTTAGCCGCTCGGTAGCGCACATCTTGTGTCTTGGCAATGATAAGAAATTGCGACCATTTTTTGCGCGTGCAACGCAACGAGCATTTCAAAACTTTTTCCATTTGTTTACGCTGAAACTGATTCGCTCTCGCTAGTGCGCAATTTCTAGTGGAGAACGGAGTTCTGGAAGGAACAAAAAGTGGATCTGAAACTGAAAGCATAAAAAGCACTTGAATGTTTTCAAGCTATGAAAAAAAAACTATTCAAAAACCAACCAAAGGAAAGAACGCTCTCCGTTTTGACTACTGTACCGTTCTACCTCGCTGAGAAGCCAAAGGTTTGCGTTTTCTTATCAGCCAGTTAGCCGCTTCAATTCACTCGACGCTTGGATTGCTGTGGCGCGCGCCGGTCCCGGCCATTGCTTGGTGCATTATTCTCTTCTTATCAAGCCTTCAACAAACCACGATTGCCCTGATGGCGCGTATGCCAAAACAATAGGCACCGGAAGCTACGTCTGGGTTCCAGTAAAGCGATGGTGTGCCTGTTTAAATGTTCTTGAAAGTCGTAGAACTATCTGCTAGTTACCATCTGGATTAATAATCTATTTTGTATGGTTTAAATAAGGGGCCGAGTTTACTTAGATTGGCGTGTGCATTACTACAGATTGTATTTTGCATTTTAATTCCCGTTTATCTTTTCATTTTAGAAAACAAATTCTAGACATTATGATTCGATTTAAACAACAAATCAAGCTTGTTCTGGATTTGGCGATCGCAAGGGTTGATCGATTTTTTCGAATCATTTTTGAACCGAAACTCCCAATAATCGTGTAAGTAGTCAATATTATTTTTGATTTTCGTAGCGCAGGATAAAAATCTAATTTTATATTTGTTCCTAAAACCACGTAAATTTTCGTTGAAATTCGTTGTTAACCTTATAAACATTGTTGAACATGGAGCCAACCAATACTCCTTTCTATATTGAAGTCCCTGATCCAAACTCTCCACATTGCTGGTGATTTACGTTTGAACCTTTAAATTATTTCTACTCGCTGGATTGAAGGAAATACTAAAATTGTTCTTATTTATCACATTTCATTTATCCATTTCAAAAGTTGCTTAACACCGGCCCCACTCGCATGGAGAGAGAGAGAGATCAAACTAAACCTTTCTTCCGAATCTGTGTCCTCTGCGCTACGAGCCGGGGGAAAACTGTGCATCGCACCATAAAATCAATTCTTCCGCCGGTAAGCGAACGCTAACGTCCACCAACACGAAGGCTGCTGATGACTTAATTCGAATAACTTATGCCACTCATTTTCTCGCTCCAGAAACGCGCCGTTGAGCCGCCCTTACGAGCCACGAACGCGTACGAACCGAAACCAATAAATTACGTCTTCAGTTAGGACCACCGGACGGCGAGTTTTTTTTTTGTGTGTGGAATTTGGATTCGAATTTCCCGTGAAAACCATCGGCGCATCGGCGCTCCGCATAAGAGCCATGGATCATGCATAACTGGTCAATCGACCGGTATTTACCTGCCATTTTGGGAAGGAAGAGACGCCACACCACGCCACGAACCGAACGCACTCCCGCGGCCGATCGGGTAACGGAGTTTTTGTTACGCTTTGGCGCCCCCTTCGAGTGCCCCCTTGGAGATCCTCTTCCACCTTTTCCCTGACGCGATCATCATTGGGCATCGCGCGCGGGATTTGGCTTGGATTTGCGGGTGTACGCACGCATCGTGTGCCCTCTTGGCCGTGTGGCCAGCCAAGGTGTTGTGCTGCTGGTGCCCTAAAGCCTGAGGCCCGGACGCTACTGACACACTTGCCACTGACCGATCGGTCAGATCCCGCGGGATGAACACAAAACGGGGTCAGTAACGCTGAAACATCGCCACCACCGTGGGCACACCACCGTGAACTCGATATAAGCATTGTTACAACTCCGGTGGCCCCCTCTGCTGTGGTCCAGTCCAGTGGTTCCGACACATTTACTTCGCGCTTTGCAGCACCGATAGTACCGCCGAAAAGACACACGTTTCAACACCTTGTACCCATGTCACGGTCGCAGCGTCGGCCGCTTTGTCCGCGGAACACGCGAACGCTCCCGGGGTTTTTTTTTATGGCAACCCCATAAGGTCCAACCGCTAACGGCAAGGAATGGTGCGTCACAGCGCCGGCTACGAATGGCCGTGTTTGGAGTCTCAGTTGCCCCTAAAAACCATTTAACGCCTCGACTATCAAACCGAACGAAACACAACCTTTCGTATCGTGTCTTTTCGAAGGTGCTGTGGCGACGACGACGGACGAGGGATGTTAAATGTTTTTTTCGACAAACAATGACTGCGTCCACACAACCGGACAGCCCTTTTCCATGCATCATCCCAATCATTGATTGTTGTTAAACATTAGAAGTCAGGCTGGTCTGTGCTGTCTGTTGTGCTGCGGCTTCCAGCGCATCGGTGACCTTATCCGTTGGATACTTCTTCTTCATCTTCTTCTTCGTCTTTTGGTTTATTTCGAAAGCTTCACCGCTGTGACCGTTGTGGAGTAGGAAGAGGTTGTTTGAGGTCGGTGTACGCTTGGGGTCTAGTAGACCCTTTGCCGTCGCGGTCTGCTTCCCCAAGGCTTCACATATGGACCCGCATCGAAGTGATACATAAAGAGTAACCATCGGTGGACGGATGGTTCGCAGAGTGGACCTAGGACGGAGTGCTGCCGCGGTAGCGACAACGGTTTGAGTGCATCGTTAATAAATTGTAAAAAACGGTACTTTGGTTCCGAAGTTATGGTCTTGCCCCTGCTTGCGATGGTTTTGTATGTGGAGTGATTCCTCCGTGCCTTTGTGTCCGAACCGAACTCGTGTTTCTTTGTGTGTTTTGGAGAGGATCAGACATCAAAGAAATCGAGGATCAACAGATTAACAAAAGTATTTGCCTTCCAGCGCCAGTTTATCAGCAAATGTTGTATTTTTCTCATCAAATCTGTTGTTATAGAATAGGAATGTGAGTATAGAAAACAGAACAGGTACAAGCATTGCATTTGAAATTGTGCCGGTGATCAATCTCACGACGAAAGAACAATAAAATGTCGTAGCATGAATTTGGTTTGATTTGTAATTCCTTCGATAAAGAACGGATGCGAACCATGTACTGCAAGAACCCTTTCAAACTAGCTCAAAGCACAATGGTCCACGCTGGACACTAATTACCGTATCGAAATCCATACAAAACGATCATACCATCGCTCTCTAACAACAAAACAAACCATCACTTCGACCACTTTCCATTTGACGAGTAAGGGGTTTTCAAACATAAATTATGGCCAATAAACATGAACAAAACGTTGCCCGAAAAAATGCAAAGCATCGTTTTCATTGCAGTTATGAAGCACCCACAAATTGATCGCCGATCAATCAGCACGCACAAAACGAGCAAATCGAGTGTGCTGCTGAAGAAAGTGCTGCGCTTCGGTGAGATTTCCGGGGCGCTTTCCGGACGCGAATTGAGATGAGAGCGGTGGTGGCCATTTGAAATCATTCCATCAGCCTCGTACACACCAGCCACGTATCACTTTCACTTTGTTATCACCGGACGCCTTGGGGTGAACCGGTTAAAACCGTTTAACCGTTGCCTTGCTTTGATTGCCATCACGGGGCGTTTATTACACTCGATGATGACAGCAGCCGCAGATCGTAGGAACCGTTGCATCAGATCATGTCGTCGTCGTCGTCGTCGTCCATGCTGCTCTCGATCTCATCCGCTTGAACGGAATTATCTATGAGCTGAACCGGACCCCGAGAGTTGGCAATTAATTTCCGGTCACACCGGAACCGCGCATCGAAGATGGCGGAGAGGTGAGGTCCCCTTAGGGCACTCTATCATCCGATCTCATGTTTCGCTTCATATACACCTATCAACAAGACCCTTCAGACGCACACGATCGTGCAGACCGGCGGCAGGCACGATAAGTTATGCCCCCGGTGGAGGGAGGAATGAGTGTACAGTGGTCAGCCACAACACCACCACCACCACCACCAGCATGCAACGCCGCAAAGCGATCGCTTATCGAATGTCCTCGCGCGATAAGAAACGCGGGGTGGTACATGCGCGGATGGTGTGTTGCAAATGATTGAACCCGCGAGAACCATCGAACCACCGTCGGTTGAACAAACTCTTGCACTGCGTCACTCGTGCGTTTGCCATCTTTCCAGCCAACTTCCCGCAGCGAGTGTGCGTGATGAATTCGCTCCAATTATATGGAGATAGCAGCAGCAGTGGTAGAACTTCATCTACTTTGCGCCAATCTTGCGTTCTCGCCCTCCAACACCATAATATCCTATCGGCTACATGCAGCGCGTGCCATTTGTTCGTCGATCGACTCGGAACTCAGCTCGCTCACTAATGAAACCGAATGGATGGAATGGAAATGGATGATCGTAGATGGAATTGGCATGCAGTAATTGTTGGCCATAGTACCGTAGTAAGGCAGAGAATAAAAAGAAGAAGTTTTATGCACGCTACCAAGCCTGCTGGTACAATTCCGCTACGAGACACACCGAACAAAGTTGCAAACGCACGATCACGATGGTCATGATCGGACAACTTGCTTTGCTGTAAGCCCAACAAAAGGAGGACAGGTTGTGGGACAGGTTTCAAATCAATGGTCGAGAATGGTTGACACAATTACAAGTGCCTGGATTCGTCTTAAATAGGACCACAATCACAAGCAATGAGAACTAAGCAACGGAATAATGTGATGATAATATAATAAAGAGTTAAATTAAGACATACATGCTGCTACCATCTAATTTATCGTTTTTTGTCCTTGCCTTAAACCATTCTAAAGCTGCTGCCACACCAAGTGACGATGCTGCAAGACTGCAACACAGTTGATGTGAGTTATGTTTGCGATAGCGGGACAGGGTTGATGAGGATTCAGCGCATTCCATGTGCCGCCAGAAGTGGAGAAGGTCGCATGGCAGCATTTATGAAATTGCCGGGAACGAGACAGACAGGATGGTACGTTCTGTATGCTTCCCTCTCTCCCTTCCTGGCAGCTTCCATCTCATCAGCCAAGGCCTCGGCCTAATCTAAATGATTGCACTAATAAAGTGGAAATTTAAGCTAATCATTCATGCGCTAAATGCGATGAGTGGATCATCCGCGTCATACTCAATCGGGACCGTTGTTTGAGGTCATTTCGGCGGACGTTGAAATGGGTGTGAGAAGAAGGAGAAATTAGTTCATGTTTAATCCTCCATCGTGATAAGAGAACGGATAGCAAGGCCGGCCGCTGAATGTTTTAATCCGGTAGCATAAGCGGCCGCGCTCTCTGATGAGTTTTGCCGAGTATTCGTTCCTGGGTATCACACATGAGCACATTTTACATGCCGTCTAGGGGGTCGCGTCTGGTGCCGGGGAAAAAAACCCCCCGGGATTGGAAAGTATGATTCACGTCAGTCCGCGTCTAGGACCTTTTCGGTTTTTGGGGCTGGCAAAAATTATTCTCACATCATCGGACACACAGCATCGGGTTGTACACAGAACAGAACAGAACTGATGGGGTGGGTGAGTGGGTGGCCAGTGCTAACAACAACAGGCTCGGCGCAGCGAAAGTTATTTATACGAGAGAGAGAGAGAGAGAGCTACAACACTGGTGGATGCTGTGTGCTGCTGGGTGGCGATGATGATCGCCCATGATCTGGGTCTGCATTTGGAAGAAAAGACAAACACTGTTTACCATATGGTGGCAGACCGATCTGGGTCTTGTCGATGAAAACAAGGAAAACACACATTCACCTCCCACCTCTCCTCTTCCCCACGACTGGTTGAGTTGGAGTCTGACTCAACGCAACCACCATCTGGCAGCCGGTACCGATCCCATGGTGTGAGGTGTCCATGTCTATGGTCTCATCGCACGCATGTTTGCTGATCTCACTGACCATCTCTCGCACTACAAACGCGCCTGCACGTGAATATACCTATGCATATCGCAACAACGGGAGGTCCAGCATTTCTCAGTGGCTGGATGTGAACTCCAGATTGCCCCTTCACGATGATGCCACGGAATCAACGATCACATCTGTCAAAAGACATCCTGGGTCCAAGTAGTTTCATTTGACGCCCTGGCAACCAGAGAACTAGAGTGTTGTTGTTGCGAAACGAAACAACCGATGAAATGGTTCCCGCCATGTGCAACAACTTCCAAACCATACCAACCATTAACCCAGAACCCTCGGCACCGAAAATTTTCCCGAAAAAAGAAAATCCATTCCACAGCTGACATTTCACCAGAGCTCTGCTGTCTGGCAGCATGAAATTTTCACCGCCAACTTAGATTATGCCTCCATTCTGGCACATACTGCCGCACTGCGTGGTGGCCGCCAAAAGGGAGAAGTTTTCATTTTTGCTGCAATACCGAAATACGTCTCCCGCCGTGATACATGAGGAGCCGGTGGGGGGGACAGTCTGGTATACGAACTTGGCCTGACCGCAACATTGCTCAACGATAAAGATGACCGACACGGAACGCCTTCGTCAGAGACACACACGCGCGCAGGCGATGCAGCAAAAGTTCTCGGATGATTTCTTGGCGATGAGGCCACCGGTTCTGTCCTAATACGGTGAATGATAAAAAAAAAACGACGTCACGACGACGACGACTTAGACGACGACGATGAAGCCGACGCGGCAGAGCTGGAGGTCACGTGATGGAGAACGTGCCTTACGGACCTCCCCTTCCATGGCCATGGTCCATGGTCCGTCTCTTGGCACGACACGATGCTGGGATGCTGTCCTTGAAATCCACACACCGTAGCAAGGGACAGTGGGGAGATGCACGTCTGGGAGGGGATCTTCTTCTCTGGAAGGTCTTTTTCTGCTCTGGAACTGCGGATGTCGCTTTCCACCTCGAACCGATTCGATCGATAAAGCTGAATGCCGCGGCTTGTAACAGCAAGTTGCTCGATGTACGGTGCGCGACATATTTGCACGGTTGGCGTTGAAGGTGCCAAAACCGAACCGAAAAATAATATTGTTACCACGAATGGATCAACGGCGACGATCGATCGGTGATTCCGTTCCAGGTGCTCCAGACTTCGCCATCTTTCTCTCTCTCTCTCTCTCTCTCGTTTGCCTCAGTTCGAATGCGCTTGGCAACCAGGAATGGGAGAGAGAAAACTCCCGAAACATCCACCCCAGACGATGATGATGATGATGATGATGCTATCCGTTTTCCACCAAAAACATGTTTTGGGGCCAAATGGCCACTCGTCGTTGGGGATCGTTGTGTGGCGTCTGCTTACCAAAGCAGCTTCCTCTCTCTCTCTCTCTCGCTTCCCTTTCTCTAGCCAGCCAGCAATCAGAGTATCCGGCGCTAATAACAACAATCAATTAATAGGCAGCTGCTGCACGTACCATCTGAAGAGGAGAGGGAGGTGGAGGGTGAATTCGGAAAAGCTGGGAAAACTATTTACCCTCTCCAGCGCTTCTGCTGCTGCTGCTGCTGCTGTTGGTGACCGCAATTTGGCCCCCCAAACGGGCTGCGGGTCTTGAACGGCCAATTGTTGTTCAACGATCGTGGCTGCTGCTTCTTTATCCAAGTTTCATCACAACAACCCCCCGAGGGGTGGTTAACGTTTTAGTGCGTGGGTAAAAAAAAAACGTCGAAGAAGAAACCTAAATGTTCACGAGCGTTTCGAGCATTTTCCTTCGCTACAATCGGAACAGAGGAGGCGCGGAAAACGCAGAGGCCGCAACAGAGTTTATTTGCGTTAAGCGTTTCGAGCATCGAGCGGGCATCGATCGGAAGCTCCGGAGAGTGTAGTGGAGGGGGGAACCGGACCGGACCGACGCAGCGAGTTCATGGATGAGAGAGTGGATAAGCTGGGAGGTCAGTAAGTGTTGGCCATTGCTGGATGATGAAGAGTTGCAGCAGCGAAGCGTCCGAAAGCACCGTTGATAATGATGTTCGAATGAAGCGCCGTGCGTGTTACTTGTATCACTTGAATGAATCATCGCCACACGGCCACAAAAAAAAAACATTGACCAAAAGGTGGTCGAGAGACCGGAGAGTGTGGTTCGCTGAACGGCATCTTCCGTTAACGATGACGCCGGTGAAAAGTGAGAGACACCATTCATGTCGATGATGCCACGCCCGCGATTAGAAAACCCGCAACATATGGCCCGGCACCCTGTCCGCCCCGCGGGGTTGACCTCGTGCGCACTGAGTGCATCTGTGGTAAAAAGGTGGATGGAAGCACTCGTTAGGTGAAGATACGCGGGCAGAATTGGACAAAAAAAAAAGGCCTACCCACTTTTCTGCGCCACAAGTGCAACCACCCACCCACCCACCCATCCACACACACCCGGAGTCGAGCATCTTCCTAAATGGACAAGCGGTTCGTTCGAGTGGCATCCGCACGTCTTGTCGAAAAGATCAACCGTTTTCCGCTTTGCAGAGGACCGTGAAAAAAAGGCGGCTGGCAGCTTTTGCATTCGACCAAAGGGTGCCATGAAGAGAGGTAGATGAGGGGGGAACGGAGCAACGAAATGAAAACGATACGGAAGAGCATGCCGGTTGGATGGATGGGGAGTAGCATAGGAACGGTGGTGGATTGAACTCTGCCACTGTCCGTCGAGAAACCACATAAAGAGGATACAGAAAGAGGGGAGAGCGCTTGGTGCTTGGTCCGTGGACACTTTTCTTCGCTGCGGTGCAACAGCCGCAGCTTCGCACTTCGAGATTGATTTGCGGCGAATGGTGCACCAAATGCAGTACTTAAAATAGTGGTTTCAGGTTACAATCGGGGAACACCACAAGCTTGTTACTACAACGATTCTTCATGATCGCTTTGGTGAATATTACATACCTTAAAGCGGTTGTTGGAAGAAAATTACATTAGAATTAAAAGAAGGCAGTGAGATTATACAAATATGTTGACGAACTAAGAGTTCGTAAGCATTTAACATTGGGATAACTACGAACACAATAGGCAAAATGGGCGACATTAAATTATCTTCAAAACCGTGTCTAAACATTAATTTAAAAAATGCAGATAATGTTGCCACATTACATACTTCCCAGCATCAAGGGAGTTGTATTGCTCAGAGATGACTAGATCTTATGATCGGTAGAAGTAGAAGGTAGAAGAATCGTTTCCAGAACGAAAAGAGGGCAACAAAGTAAAAAAAAAAGGAAACGAAATATTGGAAATACGTTTGCTTCCATTTGCAGCTCCATTTCATTCAAAAACGATCAATTGAAAGGCATAAAAACCGCATTCAATCATGTTTCAGCGATTCAGTACCATTCACTTAATTTATCCTCCCCCCCTAGATGCGCCAATCCGTGTCGAATTCATTAAAGCGACCGGAATACTTTGGTCAAAACGAATGAAACACACACCGAGCAGCCCGAAATGAGTCATCAAATACTAAAGAACTGGCACCAAATGCCATGCCGAACCGTAGCTACCGAACTAGAATCAACTCAACTCCGGCGCTCATGTCCCGCGCTGGGGACGCTGTCCGCTGTTGATTAGATCTTGCGACGCGCGTCATAACGACATTAATACACACATTCAGACGCAGCGAGCTCATCCTTCCTGTTTTTCATTCGTTTCTTCCATTCCCCGGACCGGTTGGGCATCGTCGTTTTTTTCCGTGACCCTTTTTTAACGAACCACTTCCTCCGATGACGCCATGAATCGCCACATCGGAAAACGTCCGCCCTTTCGCCTGGTTAGTTGCGTTGGTGTGCTTACTTGCATTGCCCCGGTTTTGTGGGGAAGGAGTTTTTGATTTTATACATTTATTACAATCATCATTATCATTACACGCCCCGTCAAACGCATCAATGTTCTTCCGATGTTCGCCCTGACGTAACCTTCTCCATTCCACCAGCGGAACAAGATCGTTCGATCGGTCGGTGGCTCGTGAAGATGTGAGCGGAAACTACACCACTCGGGCATGGTCACTTTCGATTGTCAGCCAGTCCTCGGGCGACCAGTTTTCCACGAAGGAAAAAAAACCGTCTTCCACCCTCAGCTACCAACCCCTTCTTCACGGTCATTCCGACACATTCGCAATGGTGATGGATCGTGAGTTTTCCGTCATCGGACGCGGTCCGTGCGCCTTGCACCGGGGGCTAGCGGGGCTTTCTGTCGGCTTTTCCCAAACAGATGTTTTTGCCGCCATACAACATCACTCCGGTCCCGCTGTCCGGTGCGCGGTTTCGTTTACTTTCGCCGGAACGCCACGGTCCACGGTTTTGCCCACTAATTGACCCTGGGAGGGGCAACGCGCAGCAACGAGGAAATTGAAAATAAAAGGGAAAATAAATGAACTAAAGAAATAATAACTCACGTACCATACCGCAGCGCCAGGGGACCGTATCTGGTCGTGTGTATTATCCAACAACCGCGGCCGCAGAGGAAAGATCAACCGGGAACGCTTGCCAGCTAATCGCGGCGCGGCTTGGCGTAAGACAATGGCGCCGTTTATGATGTAAAGAGACTTTAACAAAATGAAAAGACTTTTCCCGCCTACTTACTGCGCAGTACTAATCCCTCCGGTTAGGACAGTTTTATTTGTCTCCCCAATTCGACCGACCGTCGAATGGCTCTCTCAATCGTTTCCTTTTTTTTCATTATCAATTTTCTACTCGTGTTGAAAGGTGGAAAAAATCCAACATGACCACGGAGGCCCTAGTGTTAACACACTTTCCCGTCTCGCCTTCGACAGTCTCGTATCCATGCACTTGCAGTGAACACGATCGAAACGAAATGAGTAACAGTACTCGGAGCAGCTTTCGCGGACAGTACGCTCCGCGATACGCACTGCATCCCCATAAAGCACGAGAGCAACGACGGTGGAACGAGCGAACAAGAACAGACCAACAACCGTTCCAACAGCGCCTACGACATTGCACATGATCTTTCGAGAAGTAATCGCCACCACCGTTGTGTCGTGTCCGTCGTCGTGGCTAGCGAAAGTTTGCGGTGGAAAAATGGAAAATACCGAGCCCTCGTGGTCGTTACTTGGAGCACCGGTACCGAGCCGGCGGCAACTCTTGTATTAATGCTCTTACCGATAGCCCTTACGGCGTGGGGGAGATGGAGATGTAGCCGAGCCACTTGCCCAACGCAGAAAACAGTGAATAACATAAGAAAAATCGGTTGCAAACAAACGAAAGTTGCGATAAAAGTGAAACGCGGGGGTGGGGGGCAACTTGGTGTGCATTATGCACCGAGCAAACGCGACTTTTCCTCCGTCTGGACCTTTCTTTTCGGGGCCTTCTGGTCAGTAAGCAAGGACTTCATGAGGCGACCCTCTGTACTTCAAAGATGTGTTGAACAACAGTTAGAGACCAACTCTTCGATACTTTCATAAGAAGTGAACCGTTTCCATATCGTTAATTATACAATTAATACACAGATGAGAGCAATGAGAGAGGTTTTGTGGTGCAACCTTGCTTCAAACTGGTTGTTTGTTGTTGTTAACGTTCTTCATTCAATTTTCTCCAATTAGTTTTCTTTTAATTTCACGTCTCTAGATCATTCCAATGGTTTTGAAAGAAATGGTTCAGATTTCATCACCTAAAAAAACACAGAACCATTAATGCCGATCGACATGATCGTATCCTGAAGGTTCATAAAAACACGAAATGACTTTCAGGCGCATAGAACGTTAAACAAAATGATGAGATGATAAGCTATTACCCTTACACCTTCTAAAACCGAACGAATTAATACACAGTCCATGCAAAATGATGCAAATATTAGTGTTGCTTCATTGTGTTATCATTTAGTATTAATAACACAATAAATCTAATCATTATTTGCACTTCTAATCTCAATCTTGCCAATAAAAATCCCATTTAGCGCACTTATCCCCTGTATTGTACACAGTACAAACAATCTAATTTAGTCCCAGCTAATGCTTATCAATTGACAATTATCTAAAAAAAATGTATTTACCATTATCGTAATTGGTTGTTGATAGCGTCTATAGCGCGATATCAATTGATATCAAACTGGCCATTAATTTACCAAATTCACGGAAGCTTTTTCATGCTGCTATTTAGCTGTGAACCGCTGATTAGATGATAATTAGCGTGTACCCGGTAACAAAGAATGGTTGGTGATCGGACGGCCGGTAAAGTAGAACGATAATGCATTTGCTTGTTTGCATTTTTTTAACCCGGGCAAATAATCAAGCCGCGCAAAAAGGGGAACCACATTTCCCCGGTCGTTCCTTACTTTCATTTTCAAGCGCCTAAAGACCTAGATTTACCTCGGTTACGTGCACGGTTGCCATTAAAGCGTTCATTCTTCTTCTGCCTTCTCGTTCCATTGCATTTTGTAATCCGGAACATGAGAAAATTAGCGAATCCTCTCACTACCATCGTCTGACGCCTGCCGCATCACACTGACGGAATCGATTATGCTCGTTGCCGTCATCGACGACGAAGCCACCCGTCAGCATCGTGGTGATTTTGTAAGCCCCAGTTCCTCACCACTTAATAGCTGCTTGCTGCAACAAACTGCATTCCTCCCAAAAATTGGTGGCAATTTCTTGGTAGGAACAAAAACAATCGGGCGCGTAGAGTGGAGTGGCTCGACTCTAAACACCGCCATTTGATCAACGCCAGGGATCAGGCGCCCGGCTTGTTACTAGCAACCGATGGTCGGCACGCAGGCAGCAGCACCACCCAATAAGCATAAGTGGTTACGGGGCGCAAAATGGTTTTGGCACGCGTCCAATGATCCGCGAGTGGCAGTGTTACGTCTACGGTGTGTGGCGCAGTATTCCACGGGAATATGTTGGCCACGGACCGACTCGTTTTCCCTTTTCATTTCACTTTCGGCGCATTCTTTGCGTGTTTCCAGCCACAACGCAACGTTCCCATCATTCCATCATCATCATCATCATCATCAGCATCGTTGTCATCGTCAGAAGTTACTGTGATCATCAGCTCTCCGATTCACGCGTGGAGATCACTGAACGATCGCGAAAGGGCAACAGATCGGAGAGGGGGATGACTGGGACGAGATGGAGAAGCCGCTTGTGCCATTTTTTAATGTAGAACACACCCATTAAGGATCGTTTCGTTTTCGCAAACTCTTTCGCCATCGTCGACGGCCTCATCGGAAAGGAGAGAGAGGGAGAAAGAGGGTTAATCATCCGTCTTTTCGGACAGTTCTTTTCGACTTTTCGCGGCCCCGAGGCTAACGGATGGACCAATTTAGGCGTCTCGTGTCTCGAACCAGCTGGCAGTACCGCAAGCACGTACCTCTCATCCTCATCCCAAAAACCAGCGAAGGAGTGTTGGTTGATTCGGCGCCGGGTATCCAAATTAGAGTGGGGAGGGGGCCTAGTGGTTCTATAACGGTATGCGCCAGCATACATTATTGGATCCGGTTTCGTCTCATTCAGCCAGGTTTTTTTTCGTTTGTTTTGCAGAACACGCAACACGTGACTCATCGTGTGTCTGCTCAACGAATTGATGTCTGTGCGCTTGAAAAGAGGATCTTCTGCCAATCGTTTCGTTTGCGGCCGTTAAAACGGACAAGCACAGATGGGCGCACTATACAGATCCCTTGGTGTCCAAAGTCGTGCCAAATCCTTGCCACTCTGGCAGCTGACAGCATCGTATCAAACCGGACACACCGCAAATATCTATGCAATAATATCTCTGCACATTCATCACGTTCACGTAACGCAGCAGCAAGCGATCAAGCAGATTGCGGTCGATGGCTAGTGCGGAACGACATCATTGCCATCATCATCATCATCATCATCATCGTTGCGTTGGGCCCATCGATGAACGACTATTTTTATCGGATGCACGGAAATGAGATGCGAAATAGGACATCCTTTCTGCAGCGGATGTTATGTCTGTGCCCTCGCTTCAACCAAGGTCCTCGTCGTGCCGTCAAACAACATCGTTCCGAGTGCCAGGCCTTCTTCTTTGCTCGTCAAGCATATGCCTGCCTTGTGGATTTTACAAGCGCGTCACGGTTCACAATCACTCAAGGCCCAAGCGCCCCAGAAGACAATCTCCTGTCACCTTCCGCTCCGATTATCCCCGCTGTCTGCTTGTGTTAACCACAGCAACCACAGCTGCAATTTGTACTTTTTCGAAAAGCAGCCCAATGAAGCCATATTCTCCTCGCGTACTACTTACCTCCGGAGGATCCCAGACACATTCGCCGGTGGTTAGGTTGGCGTACATGTGTTCCTTCGTGCGGGGCTCGATGATTTCCACCCATTCCACTCTGTTGCCGAGAAAAGGATAAGAAAGAAGTGATTAGAAACAGGCGAGAACAAAACCAAGCAGCCCTCAAAAGGGCACCCTCTTGAAAAGCTAGCGAGGATCAACGTAAATCACAAACGAAAACATATGAACAGCAGGCCGGCTATTTGGAAGATACGCAGGATGCACGCAGGACACGCGCAGAGAGAAAGCGAGAGAATGAGAGAGGCAACGAGGGAGAGCGAAAGGGAGGGAAAAGAAAAGCGGCCTACTATGAGGTCCTTTCTCACTTTCTCTCTGCCGTGGAAGCCCCGTGCCAAAATAAACACTCCCGAGGATGTTTTGTTTCCAGCATCGATTTTGACAGTTTGCTCGGGAGCATTTCTTGGGACAGTTCCACCCACCACCCTACCCTTCCCACACCCACTCCTTTTTTGCGCATCGCGGTGATGCAACACACGCACCTTTCCGATGAAGTTGACATCTTGTGCTGCTGCCGAGGATGATGGCGAGATGCGTTCTTTTCTGCGACACTTCTCCTTAACACGCCTGTTCTTATTGATCCCTTTCTTGCAGCCACTCCCCCACAAACGGTTGCTGATTAGTGTGCTACTACACTACTTTCTTATGATAGCATCGCTCGCCGATACTCCCAGCAAACTTCGCACTACACCGTCACCGAAGCCCGGCCGGCATGCCATGGAACTTGGAACTTCGCCTGGGAGGAGGTGATCCCCTGACCCGACCTCCCCTATCCAGTATCACACGTCACGATACACACATACACACGGTCGCGTGCACACGTACAAATCAAACACCCAACCAAACAGGCCACGTACTTTTGGGGTGAATCACGCGAACGCCCTCTCTCTTTCTCTCTCTCTCTTCACGCACTCTGGAGATATGCGGCCGGCCACAGAGAATGGCCGAAAATAGCTAAAGAACGAGAATCGGCGCCGTGCACAGGCACTCCACACGCTTCTGATTATTGCACCACACTGGGACAAACACACAGCACGCACTCACAAACAGCGCCAGCCAGCGGCCATCGACTTTCAACTTCGATTCGGCAATCGGGACGGAAGGCGCACGCGGCGGGCACACCCAATCGGCAGCGAGGGGTTCAAGACAGCCGCACCTCCGGAACCGGAGGAGTGGAGAACGCAACGGGACGGGACGAACGGCGCTTCTGCGTGCCCCCCCTTTTTCTAATCGTTCCGTCGTCTCGAGGGTGGTGCGGTTACCGGCGCGACTAACGGGTTCGCCAAGGAAGAAGGTGACCGCCGCGAGACCACTTCTGCCTCCCTGCCTGCCTCCTCCTTACCTGCCCTTGGTACCAGGCCGGATCATAACATTACACACTGCGCTTCGCTCACTCGTCGATCCTTTCGCTTGTGGGCTCACGGTGCGGCCAAGGATGGGATCAGCTGTCCCACTCTCCTTGCTGCTCTGTCTTTTTCTCTGTCGCGCCTGCCCGTAGCGTTGGTGCGTGGATTATGTGTCGCCGCTGCCTTTCACGCCGCCGTCACCGCCGACGGACTTTTGCACCACACTGGATTGAAGGGAAAAGCCTAGCGCAGCCAGCACCGCCGGAACCGGCCGAGCAACGGCGATAAGAGGCCGTCGATGAAGGGCACGGATAACGATGACCCCAGACCAGCACCAAACACACGCACGCACACGGTCGAGGAACAAAGTAGGCTGCACTACATCTTAAGCGCCCCTCAGCAGCATGCGAAAATCACACAACACAGAACACTCCAGGTAGGCCATGATTCCTCGGCCTGCAGCTGCTGCTGCTGATGCAGCTGGCATCCTTTGCTTTGTCGCCCAAGCGTGGTGCACTTTTCGAACGACGCGTGAATCCTTTTGCACAAGAAAAATATATACAGAGTTTTCCGCGGGGCGACTAAACACCTTTTTGCACGAAGATCCCCCCGAGCTGGGTGCAGTTCGACTTGTGTTTCTTCCTCAGTGGCGCAGTGTTTGGCCTGGCCGCATAACCATCGGATTCGCGGGGGGTTTCGGCTGGAAACCGAACGCAACCCGAGCAGGCCGTTTGGGGTGGCGATAAAGCAAGCACGTTAGCGTTTCAACATAAC
>NC_064877.1:26525000-26527500 GCF_943734665.1 Anopheles aquasalis | reverse complement strand
CAGAAATCAGTAATTATTCCAGCGGGTCGAATAGTACGCGTCAGCGAATGTGAGTAATGCCGATGATTTCGCTCCTCTGTTTTTCCGCAGAATTCCCCGCCTTTCAGAAGCACATTCTCGAGTGCGACATCATAGCGGTGGTCGAGTCGGCGGCCAAGAACGACTCGGAAGCGTACGTGCGTGCCTCGGCCCTGCGCTGCCTGACGTTGATGGTCAAGATACGGCTCTTCTGGGATCAAGCCATATCCAAGCTTTCACTTATGGTAAGTTTGCGTCACGCATCGTCGCTTTCGTGAATGGATGAATTCATTTGTTCTCTTCGTGGGTGCCCCGACCAGAACCACCTCATCGATGTGATCGACAACGAAAGTGAAGGTGTTGTGCGTCGGGAAGCGATCAACACGGTGCGGGAGATCTACGCCAACCACAAGATACAGGCGCAGTGTCTCGATAGCGTGTTCTCCGTGCTGGCCCATGCCGCGGTCAACGATCTCTACTGGGAGGTGAAGGTCAATGCGCTCCACTTCTGGCAGCTCGTGATGTGCCGCCAGTTTCAGCATCAGGGCATGATCGACGGTGTCTTCCCGGCCGTTACCTTCTCGAAGGAACACAAAAAGATTGTCACGCTAACGGAGCGCGAGATTCAAACGCGGCTGCTGAAAGTGCTTAACGAACTCTCGCTGCGCGGCTGTCTCGGCGTCCTGCTGGCCTGCCTCGGCGACGACTGCGATCTGGGGGTGGTGAAGGAAGCGACGAAAGTGATCGAGAAGCTGATGTCGTACCTGAACCGGTACGGATTTCTCGATTACTATCAGAATCTCCCTGCTAGCACGGAAACTGCTGCTACTACGGCTGCGATCAGCAAGAATACGAAAGAATCATCCTCAGCAACCACGGCCACGACACCATCGGAGAACGTTGCAAAGGTAACCCCAGTAACCGTTGCTTCGTCGACCAGCGAAAGCGCGGCTGCTGTGACGAACCAGGAAACAATTTCCAGTAGCCGCCGACGGAACGATGCGGACTACAACAGTGGCAATGTGGCCTGCAACAGCACGATGGAAGCGGACGAAATCATCGACTCGATCGTTAATCTGGACGATATGAATCTGCTATCGGGTACTTACAATCGACACGTAACCATGACGACCGCTTGCAGGCGGTCAGGTGGTGACGATTGTGACTGTGATCCGTCGGTGCAACACGCGGAACTGTTTCGTCAGTATGCCTCTGTTAGCGTGGCACAGTTCCTTCAACGGGTACGATCGCTAGATTTGGCCGCGATCGTTGGCAGCCGGGAGCAATGGTTGCAGCACACGGACAGTTTCGGATCCCTGTTGGACGATGTACTGTTCTCGTACTATGCGGCTGAGGTGAATGATGCCGATTGTTACTAAGAACCTCGTAGGGGCGGTGATGCTGGTAGAAGAGAGATCAAAAGAGATCAAGCGATTGTTGAATGGTTCTTCAAAGCCAAAATATAAGATCAGCCATACCAGGATAAACGTTCCGTTGAGCAACGTTAACGTTCCGCAGCAAGTTAAGATATCGAACGAAATGAGTTAAACACCGTTTCTCCTTAAACCTACCAATTTCTGAGAGATGATGGGTGGATGATGGATCTTGCTTATCATTTAAGGTCGCTCTGTTGGTGATTTCCTCTGTTTAACGAAGGTTATTGTCTCGGCGACCTGGATGTAGCCGATTCTGTTGTGAAAAAACAAGAAAACCGCAATAAAAATATTGATTATAATGACACGATTCCGTTACTGTCCGGTTCACCCAGAGAAAAACCGCTGTTCATAGATCCAAACTTAAGAAAACCAGAAAACCAAAGTCACTAAAAAGTGTTTTAGTGCTTAGCATAACTGCATATTAGTTACAGCTCGCTGTGTAATGTCGTGGAGACGCATAATCAGATTGCCATGATTGTAGTCGCTTCTGTCTTCAAATTAAAAATCTGTTTCGGAATTTAAACACGGATTCCAGCTTGTATTGGTTTTGATTTACTTTCATTTATTTTCTTACAATTAACTAATTGGTTGATGATCTTTCGCTTCGATTCCAGCCCCGCTATCCTTCGGTACATATTTATATAAGATTTTCCAGCTCCATCAACACGTTTCAGAGGTCCCGTTCACCACATCATGTCTGTCTGTCTCACTTTCCGTTTTTACCTTGCGCTCCGGTGTTAAGTATGTTGTCTGCTGCTCATAAAAATCGTGTCGATGCATTGGTCCTGGCCAGGGACCAGCGACCACTCCACTCCTGTCGGCGCCTGCTCTTTCGAAGAGGGTTTGTTGAGAGTCAAGGTAATCTGGTGTTACTTCTCAATCGGATGCGGTGAGAGGGTTGGCGGTGGACCCAAAACGGATCCCGAGAACAAGGCAGGCTTAATACTCATTTTCCACCGATCACCACGCACACACAGTGGGAAGTCGCGATAGTCGAGAATGATACGAGACGGTAAATGATAACGGACCGAGTTGATGGGAGGTGG
>NC_064877.1:26505000-26517500 GCF_943734665.1 Anopheles aquasalis | reverse complement strand
AATGGTCTTGAGGCGTCGATGATGATGGCCACATCACTTTGCTATTTCACCATTCGAAACTTCACTTCTTGCATCCAATAGCATCTGAAAAGCGGTCCCGCTGCGATAGTCGAACGTTGAAGTGTGAACGATCTTGAAAACTGATAAGTTCCGTCAGGGGTGGAGGCGAATGTGTACGAGTAGTGGGGTGTGATGATCGGTATCGTCCTGGCGACCCCAAGCTGAGATGCACAATAAATTAAGTTAAAAGGGAGGGAGCGGAAGAGAGAACAATATGAAATTTACCGAGGAAAAAACAGCTAAACTTTGTATAAACTACCGTACCCCATGTGGGAGGGGGAGGATAGTAGTGGCGTCATCTTAGATGTTTAAGTGTTTTGTGTAACCACCACCGATGATAACATGCAGGTGGTTTGTAGTGCAGGAGCAGGCGTCCGTGTGGGGAATGTAGGATGCAGCTGGTTGCATGGGTTTTCTACTAGCTATCATCGTGTTATGCTGCTACTACAGCAGGCCAGAGGGAACACCAAGCGAACGAAAGCGCAATGTTTTGTGGAACACAAAAAATGCGAGCGGAGCAAGCTGTGAACAAAATCTGCCGCTCGCTGAATTTAAACTATGTTTCCACCACAGTAGACACAGTGAAATGGACGCCACACTATTTATATCACCTTTACGGGGGACCCCGTTGTTTTCTCCGCCACAGCATGTGTTGGCTGGAGGGGGCTAGAGGGCAAACACATTTTAACGTTGATAGTGTAGCGATACGGCGCATACAAGTCACAGCAACACAGCCGGACAGGGGTAATTAAAATGGAAATCATCAGAGTGAGAGTAACTGGTTTTGCCAGCGATAGAGTTCTGGAAACCCACCCCCTGCTCGAGCACGTTAGTCGAATGTAGTTAAGCAGCATATGGTTCAAGCATCCTGGATGTGTGTTCAGTAGCAGCAGACGTTAGGAAATGTTGCACGATGGAGTGGAGAGGATACGGTCGTTGTTCCGTTCGCTTCCCTGTAGAACCAGTTGAATCGGTGCCGTTTTGGTGCACTGATTTTGGCATAAGAATGGAGCATAGAAGAAAGGTAGGTGCTAGGGTGAAGGCGGCGAGGCAGTATCACGGAACAAAGAAAATGAAGGAAAACGGTAGGGTTTAAATATAATTTCACCACTTGTACTACTTCACCGAGATACTCCACGATATGCTATATTTTGCTCGTTTATGAAGCTGTTATCAACAATCGACACAAGAACACAGAAAAAAACTCACACGCATTCAAACACCCAAAAGTGAAACGTGATGGGATGCGTCTGGAAGCAAACGATGTAGTTGGGGTATTGATCTGTATGATAACGATGAAGGTAAACGATGGGAAAAGTGAAAAACATGGAAATAAACTAATTTCAAATTAAATACGGAAAATTAGAAAAATTGTACTCATCTGGCTCGTAAGTGGATAAAGTTCTCCCTCGAATTGAACCATGTGAACTAAGTTTCGCAAAGTTACCATCGATGCCTTCGATCCCATAGGATCATAGTAGCACCGGGTTTTTCGTTGGTATAAAAAAGAAATGAATGTTTTGTTCGATTTCCGTTCCTCAAGTGTGTTCGCTTTCATTGCTTCTATTCTGGATTCACCTTGATGGTTTATTGGTTTCAGAGGCAGGATAAATGCAGGCTCAACAACGCCAGTGTACACCACTGCCCGATTAATTGGCCGAACAGCTACACATGCACATACGTACAGGAGAACACACAGTTATTGTCACGTGCACTTTGAAGATGTACTACCGCATCGTACGGGAAGGCCGAGCGCGTATCGTAACCGAGCACAATGGGAACCTAAAAACTAGTCAACAGAGAGAATGAGCGAGAAAGGGGGGGGGGGGGGGGGGATTGTACTAGAACAAGCAAGCGCATATGGCCGAACAAGATAAGTGGAGGTACAGGGATGCTTGCTAAAAAACCTATCCTAAACACAATCACCGAGCAGGCGCCGGATCAAAGAAAATAGATATGCACCGCGATTGATTAAATGCCGTTCTGCCGAGTCCATGGAACCCATGGAGGCTTTCCTGAGGCAATGCCTGTTGGCGAATGTTTTCCTCTCGCCAGCTTAGAGGCCCTTGTTGTAGTACACCACGTCCAGCTCGGGGCGCTCCTTGCGCAGCTTGGCTCGCAGATCCTCCTCCAGACTGTCCACGGAGATCGATGCCTTCTGACTGAACAGGGCACAGCAGAGCGGCGTCGCGAAGGTCAAACACAACCCACAGAACAGCGTCTGGATCGGTGCGTTAGCCCACGGGAAACGACGAATGAATCCGCGCTTCTCGAGACTATTCATCAGCACCGGCGTAAACACTGGAAACGGGGAACAAACAACGGGCAAGCATTAGGAAAGGATGGACAGTAAACGAGTAGAGGTTAAAGAACAATCCATACCCATTCCAGGCATAGCCATCAGGATTCGACTGAAGGTGACGGCCGAGATGCCTTCCTTGGCAGCTCGCACAGATTGACCCAATTCCTTGCCATCCTTATCCAGCAACGTGACACCGTTCTTGATCTCTCTGGAAGACAAAAGAGCAAAGAATGAGTTTATTAGCAAACGGAATGTGCTGCGATGGGACCAAAAAGGAAATCCAAGTGTAACACATGTGGTGGCAACGAAGCGTGCGAAAGAACCGCGATCGCAGCAACCATATGATCCTGCGTAAGTGACGAGCAGAATGGGATCGAGGTCCATAAATAAACTGCCGCGACTCGTGACAACGTCAACACCGAGCAGGATGATGTCTTCGCCCATTTCAAGTGCCTTCGCGGGCGTTCCATAATCCGGCTTTCGTTGCGTTCTATTTTTAATGGCGTCATGAGTAACTAACGACGTGTTGGTGGACCGTCTCCGTTGGATTGCCCATCTGATTACGCCTTCGATCGTCGATAACCGATCGCCGATGGAGTGCAAAGTGCAAACCTCCACGGTAGTCCGCATGGCCACGCTACCCTGCTACGAATGTGTTTACTCAGCGGAATTCTATGCGCGCGTGCACAACCAACACGCTCACCCCGATCGCCGATCGCAGATGCGGTGCGAAAGAGATAGACGGGCGCGGATACTTACTGAATGCGCATCAGTGGAATGTTAATGCAATTCGCGGCAGCTACGGCAGCCAGCGGAACGAGACGCCCGACCAGTGGTGGTGCATTCTGTGAATGGCAAAGCAGAAAGCGCGTGTGCCGTGTCAATGAAGAGCGAGCTAACGAGAGACATCTGCGGCTCCGTGGCATACCCGCACGAGACGATTAAGCGAAAGGGCGGTGACGAGGGCACCACCTGTTGCCATGCAGTACGAGGTAACAAGTTGCTCCTGGCTGATGGGTGAGGCGCCGGAACGGTTGGTGTAGTTGACGACCGCGTTAAACGACTGGTTGAACCACTGCCAGAAGATGACGGCCGGCGTCGATTTGTAGAACGTCATCATGCAGCCGGTGATGGTCATGTTCATGGGCACCTGGGCGGACATGCGGCCCACCAGCAACATCTTCTCGCCCGTATCCGGATGGAACGCACTGTCGTACAGGTACTTGGCGCTCCACAGCTCATCGACACTGCGTACATCCGGTACCGGTTTACCGGCACTGTGGGACAGCGCGTGAAAGAAAACGGAAGTCACATTTAATCAGTGATCGTGTCATGACTGGGTCATGACCGGGTCTCCGGGTGGGGAGATCAATTCCATCGCCGGTGCTTACCGATAGTCGCGGACGATACGGGCAGCCCGGTCGAGCTGCTCCTCGGTGGCGAACGCATTCAGTGGATTCGTGACGACGAGGAAATGCTTGGCACGGTTGAGGTACGTACTCTGGTCGTAGCGGGGTTCATCCAGGTTAACGCGAGGTAGTTCGGTGGTAGCCATGGTGACGAACGGGGATTATGTAAGCTCGAGGGGCTATCGTCGCCTACTTGGAGGTGGAGGTGCTTTCGGCTTCGCTGGCCGTGTGAGACTAAAGCCGTGCGTGGACGGGCAGGCACGGGACGCGATCGTGGCCTAGCTGGCTGGCTGGAGAGGTACGAGAGGTATTTTGTTGAGAGCACTTGAGCGACGATGTCCCCGCCGTCTCCTGTCTCTCTGGTCCGGCTACTGATAAGCGCACGGTTCGTTGTAAATGACTTCACAAACACGCTCAAATTTGCATCTTGGGCCCCGGCCCGGCGACAGCAGATTCGTTTCAAACAATCGGTTCAGTGATACCACCCCTATCTGGTGGCCGGTCCAGGGCAGTTCCACGGTAGTTCTTTTTTACCAATCCGCTTCTGATTGTTCCTCTGTGTTATCTCCGGGTGTTGATCTTCGGACTTGCGCGGGATAATGACAACCGGAGAGGCGTTGGGAGAGGAAACAAAAAAACTCTCTCCCACTCTTTCGCTTACACAACGAACTTACTTTGCCGATGGCTGAACGAAACGCAACAGCGGGATCTCTGGCGTATAAATACGCTGTTATTACTAGCGATGACCTTGAATAGAAAATTGAATGTCCATTTAAGGGTCCTGAGGTCTCCTGGAGGCAGGCAGGGGCAGGCAGGAAAGTGAGTTTGAAGTTCACTTCAACTCACGGTGACAATGTAAACGCACACAATTGAAATGGATGTGTGCGTGAGAGAGGTCGGAAGAAGGCGAGCCCCTAAGCAACAACTATGACGTCAGACCATATCCCTATGGCTATGACGTCACCACCGATCAATCAGATGGCATAGAAACACCTTTTTGAAGGCGATATCAATTTACCTCCAACAGCGGTTCACCGGTTTTAATAACTCTAAATGAAAGACGCTCCGTTCGTTTATTAGTACATTTTTATTTAACTTTTTCAACAATTAACATCTCATAGCATGAGCAGTTTGTTTTGGTTTTAGATTTCGTTCTTGTTTTATGTTGTGTATCGCTCTTTCTTTCCCTCCGTTTCCCGAATACCCTAATATGCTGCTGCTTCCCAGTTTCTCCACTCTTCCCTGCCCCTTCGCCTGCGCCTTCACCGGCTTTTCTTTATCCGTGCCTCGAACACAATGTTCGATTAAAGTATTTGCTTGTTATAATTTAATTGTTCAATTGAATAAGCCGACAATGGTTTGGTTGGGGTCCGCCGTTGCTAGTGTACAATGCCACGAGAGTTGAGTGAGTTGTTTCCTCATAATCTGCTCATAATACGATGTTGCAATATTACTTTACAACATAAATTGGCTCCTGCAAATTGCTCTCAGCGTGCTCGCTTCCCCATTGGCTCTTATTATCGCTTGTTTGCTTTTGTGTTATTTCGTCTTTTACCCTTTCTTAACGTTTTGCTTGCCTAATGTATAATGTATAAGGTAATGCGTTGTGCCAGTAAGGCGTGCGTGGGTTGTTGGGAGGGGTGGATGCATGCGGATGTCAGCATTACATCCGGAGATCGCGCTTGGCTCGCGATGGAGAATGATCTTTCGTATGAAACGCGTGCGTCTTGCATCCGACCCCAGAACCGACCCGGTAAGCCGGCTGGGTGCTAGTGTCTCAGAAGGGGTTTGGGATTTTGGTTTATTTTAAACGATTTCCGCCACCTTACGATTGTGGGCCTTCGTCCCATTACCTTCAAAATAATGTATATCAGTTTGCTCACCTGACTAACCATCACACGCACCGGTCACGGCAGCATATATCCTCGGAACGATGGAATACTGGAATCTGACTGACCTATCTGACTTACAGCTACTTGCCTACATTGACAGTTTAAATATATATATATGTTCACGATGAAATCAGTTAATTGGCTTTAGGCTAACGAGTAGTAGGTAACATTGAGTGTACAACTTAACAACTGGAACAGGTACAAATGATCATTAGCCGCTAGTGGATGCTGGAAGGGAGCACAGACATTCCGGTAATGATTGGACAAACTCAACTGGAAAGTGGAAGATAAGTACCGGGGTAGCACAGCTGGCAGCTAGCACTTGAACGAAGAATCGAAGCGAAATCGAGACGCGTGACTGATCCGGCTGTGTGGTTTGGGCAATATTGTCGATTGCTAGCCCAATTGCTAGCTGGTGCATATTTGATTATACCTTTAATGTCGCCCATTCTGTGTATTCCTCTGCTTTCGGCTGCCCTTCTTATCCGCTGCACTGGTGCTGGGCTTCTGGTCCAGTTCTGGCAATTGACTTGAGGATTCGTTGTTCGCGCTATCGCCATCGCCAAAGCTTTGTAGTCGACTCTGCTGCCGCGGGGGTTGTTGTGCTTGTTGAACATACTCTCTACTGCCCAGTGCGCGCATCCAGGTGGGCTGTGGTGCATTGAATTCAAATGTGGCGTTCACCGAAATGATGATGATCCAGTATTACCACGATTTGGAGGATCATTCGATCGTATCCTATCCATCGGTTAATTTACTATCTGAATGGAAGAGCGTTGCACTAGCTGCAACACCATACACATTACTGTACGCCATATGCGTTATCCACGAATCTAATCGAGATGTGATTTGTATGGTAGCACATGGTAACCGTACAATCACGGGTTGTTTTGGTATTTCACGAAAAAAAATATTACAACTCAGCCCGCTCAGAAGGTGAACTCACTATACTCGCGGTGCCTGCTGTGTGCTGCTACGGTGCTGTTCTTGCAAAAATTACGCTACGCTGGTGTCACTTTACACTACGAACGCTACACGAACTGCCCCACACGGTGAGGTGCTATCGAAGCATGCCGGGAATGTATCGCGCGTTTCTGGTCGCGCGGCCTCTGCCATTCGGTTAGAACTGCAGGTTGGTTCAGGTGGCAGGGTGGCAGCTCTCCTTTGGTGCATAATGGTTCCCCGGGCTTGGTCCGTGGAATGGCCGTAGTGCCTTTTTCCGGTACGTGACTCATCTCGCGTTTTTTCGAAGCGCTTTCAGGTGGTGTGTTTAGGAAAAGGCATCGAGGAGGGCCCAAGCCTCTAACCTCTGACAGCATTTGCAGCCAAACGAGAGCCATCATTGCAGTATGTTTCATTGCGCTTCCGGCGGGATGATCACGATTTTGCATTTTGCGCTGCATCGCACCGTTCACCGATTGGAGACTAACCGGCACTGGCCAGAACATTGCATAGCTTGACTCGGCTTTCTACAGATGATATGATCATACGTAAGATCCTGCGTAAGTGACGAGCAGAATGGGATCGAGGTCCATAAATAAACTGCCGCGACTCGTGACAACGTCAACACCGAGCAGGATGATGTCTTCGCCCATTTCAAGTGCCTTCGCGGGCGTTCCATAATCCGGCTTTCGTTGCGTTCTATTTTTAATGGCGTCATGAGTAACTAACGACGTGTTGGTGGACCGTCTCCGTTGGATTGCCCATCTGATTACGCCTTCGATCGTCGATAACCGATCGCCGATGGAGTGCAAAGTGCAAACCTCCACGGTAGTCCGCATGGCCACGCTACCCTGCTACGAATGTGTTTACTCAGCGGAATTCTATGCGCGCGTGCACAACCAACACGCTCACCCCGATCGCCGATCGCAGATGCGGTGCGAAAGAGATAGACGGGCGCGGATACTTACTGAATGCGCATCAGTGGAATGTTAATGCAATTCGCGGCAGCTACGGCAGCCAGCGGAACGAGACGCCCGACCAGTGGTGGTGCATTCTGTGAATGGCAAAGCAGAAAGCGCGTGTGCCGTGTCAATGAAGAGCGAGCTAACGAGAGACATCTGCGGCTCCGTGGCATACCCGCACGAGACGATTAAGCGAAAGGGCGGTGACGAGGGCACCACCTGTTGCCATGCAGTACGAGGTAACAAGTTGCTCCTGGCTGATGGGTGAGGCGCCGGAACGGTTGGTGTAGTTGACGACCGCGTTAAACGACTGGTTGAACCACTGCCAGAAGATGACGGCCGGCGTCGATTTGTAGAACGTCATCATGCAGCCGGTGATGGTCATGTTCATGGGCACCTGGGCGGACATGCGGCCCACCAGCAACATCTTCTCGCCCGTATCCGGATGGAACGCACTGTCGTACAGGTACTTGGCGCTCCACAGCTCATCGACACTGCGTACATCCGGTACCGGTTTACCGGCACTGTGGGACAGCGCGTGAAAGAAAACGGAAGTCACATTTAATCAGTGATCGTGTCATGACTGGGTCATGACCGGGTCTCCGGGTGGGGAGATCAATTCCATCGCCGGTGCTTACCGATAGTCGCGGACGATACGGGCAGCCCGGTCGAGCTGCTCCTCGGTGGCGAACGCATTCAGTGGATTCGTGACGACGAGGAAATGCTTGGCACGGTTGAGGTACGTACTCTGGTCGTAGCGGGGTTCATCCAGGTTAACGCGAGGTAGTTCGGTGGTAGCCATGGTGACGAACGGGGATTATGTAAGCTCGAGGGGCTATCGTCGCCTACTTGGAGGTGGAGGTGCTTTCGGCTTCGCTGGCCGTGTGAGACTAAAGCCGTGCGTGGACGGGCAGGCACGGGACGCGATCGTGGCCTAGCTGGCTGGCTGGAGAGGTACGAGAGGTATTTTGTTGAGAGCACTTGAGCGACGATGTCCCCGCCGTCTCCTGTCTCTCTGGTCCGGCTACTGATAAGCGCACGGTTCGTTGTAAATGACTTCACAAACACGCTCAAATTTGCATCTTGGGCCCCGGCCCGGCGACAGCAGATTCGTTTCAAACAATCGGTTCAGTGATACCACCCCTATCTGGTGGCCGGTCCAGGGCAGTTCCACGGTAGTTCTTTTTTACCAATCCGCTTCTGATTGTTCCTCTGTGTTATCTCCGGGTGTTGATCTTCGGACTTGCGCGGGATAATGACAACCGGAGAGGCGTTGGGAGAGGAAACAAAAAAACTCTCTCCCACTCTTTCGCTTACACAACGAACTTACTTTGCCGATGGCTGAACGAAACGCAACAGCGGGATCTCTGGCGTATAAATACGCTGTTATTACTAGCGATGACCTTGAATAGAAAATTGAATGTCCATTTAAGGGTCCTGAGGTCTCCTGGAGGCAGGCAGGGGCAGGCAGGAAAGTGAGTTTGAAGTTCACTTCAACTCACGGTGACAATGTAAACGCACACAATTGAAATGGATGTGTGCGTGAGAGAGGTCGGAAGAAGGCGAGCCCCTAAGCAACAACTATGACGTCAGACCATATCCCTATGGCTATGACGTCACCACCGATCAATCAGATGGCATAGAAACACCTTTTTGAAGGCGATATCAATTTACCTCCAACAGCGGTTCACCGGTTTTAATAACTCTAAATGAAAGACGCTCCGTTCGTTTATTAGTACATTTTTATTTAACTTTTTCAACAATTAACATCTCATAGCATGAGCAGTTTGTTTTGGTTTTAGATTTCGTTCTTGTTTTATGTTGTGTATCGCTCTTTCTTTCCCTCCGTTTCCCGAATACCCTAATATGCTGCTGCTTCCCAGTTTCTCCACTCTTCCCTGCCCCTTCGCCTGCGCCTTCACCGGCTTTTCTTTATCCGTGCCTCGAACACAATGTTCGATTAAAGTATTTGCTTGTTATAATTTAATTGTTCAATTGAATAAGCCGACAATGGTTTGGTTGGGGTCCGCCGTTGCTAGTGTACAATGCCACGAGAGTTGAGTGAGTTGTTTCCTCATAATCTGCTCATAATACGATGTTGCAATATTACTTTACAACATAAATTGGCTCCTGCAAATTGCTCTCAGCGTGCTCGCTTCCCCATTGGCTCTTATTATCGCTTGTTTGCTTTTGTGTTATTTCGTCTTTTACCCTTTCTTAACGTTTTGCTTGCCTAATGTATAATGTATAAGGTAATGCGTTGTGCCAGTAAGGCGTGCGTGGGTTGTTGGGAGGGGTGGATGCATGCGGATGTCAGCATTACATCCGGAGATCGCGCTTGGCTCGCGATGGAGAATGATCTTTCGTATGAAACGCGTGCGTCTTGCATCCGACCCCAGAACCGACCCGGTAAGCCGGCTGGGTGCTAGTGTCTCAGAAGGGGTTTGGGATTTTGGTTTATTTTAAACGATTTCCGCCACCTTACGATTGTGGGCCTTCGTCCCATTACCTTCAAAATAATGTATATCAGTTTGCTCACCTGACTAACCATCACACGCACCGGTCACGGCAGCATATATCCTCGGAACGATGGAATACTGGAATCTGACTGACCTATCTGACTTACAGCTACTTGCCTACATTGACAGTTTAAATATATATATATGTTCACGATGAAATCAGTTAATTGGCTTTAGGCTAACGAGTAGTAGGTAACATTGAGTGTACAACTTAACAACTGGAACAGGTACAAATGATCATTAGCCGCTAGTGGATGCTGGAAGGGAGCACAGACATTCCGGTAATGATTGGACAAACTCAACTGGAAAGTGGAAGATAAGTACCGGGGTAGCACAGCTGGCAGCTAGCACTTGAACGAAGAATCGAAGCGAAATCGAGACGCGTGACTGATCCGGCTGTGTGGTTTGGGCAATATTGTCGATTGCTAGCCCAATTGCTAGCTGGTGCATATTTGATTATACCTTTAATGTCGCCCATTCTGTGTATTCCTCTGCTTTCGGCTGCCCTTCTTATCCGCTGCACTGGTGCTGGGCTTCTGGTCCAGTTCTGGCAATTGACTTGAGGATTCGTTGTTCGCGCTATCGCCATCGCCAAAGCTTTGTAGTCGACTCTGCTGCCGCGGGGGTTGTTGTGCTTGTTGAACATACTCTCTACTGCCCAGTGCGCGCATCCAGGTGGGCTGTGGTGCATTGAATTCAAATGTGGCGTTCACCGAAATGATGATGATCCAGTATTACCACGATTTGGAGGATCATTCGATCGTATCCTATCCATCGGTTAATTTACTATCTGAATGGAAGAGCGTTGCACTAGCTGCAACACCATACACATTACTGTACGCCATATGCGTTATCCACGAATCTAATCGAGATGTGATTTGTATGGTAGCACATGGTAACCGTACAATCACGGGTTGTTTTGGTATTTCACGAAAAAAAATATTACAACTCAGCCCGCTCAGAAGGTGAACTCACTATACTCGCGGTGCCTGCTGTGTGCTGCTACGGTGCTGTTCTTGCAAAAATTACGCTACGCTGGTGTCACTTTACACTACGAACGCTACACGAACTGCCCCACACGGTGAGGTGCTATCGAAGCATGCCGGGAATGTATCGCGCGTTTCTGGTCGCGCGGCCTCTGCCATTCGGTTAGAACTGCAGGTTGGTTCAGGTGGCAGGGTGGCAGCTCTCCTTTGGTGCATAATGGTTCCCCGGGCTTGGTCCGTGGAATGGCCGTAGTGCCTTTTTCCGGTACGTGACTCATCTCGCGTTTTTTCGAAGCGCTTTCAGGTGGTGTGTTTAGGAAAAGGCATCGAGGAGGGCCCAAGCCTCTAACCTCTGACAGCATTTGCAGCCAAACGAGAGCCATCATTGCAGTATGTTTCATTGCGCTTCCGGCGGGATGATCACGATTTTGCATTTTGCGCTGCATCGCACCGTTCACCGATTGGAGACTAACCGGCACTGGCCAGAACATTGCATAGCTTGACTCGGCTTTCTACAGTGCGCTCTCGTCCGTTGTTGGGATGTGAGTCAAGCTCAAGCAACGTTCATACCATAATACCTTACCGGCACGAGTGCATTGTGTGCGTGCATCGGGTGCATCGGGTGCATTTTCGGTTATGCTACGAGGACGAGGATACGAGGATCGTTTTGTGAGTGTTTCTGTGAGTGATTAAACTATTCTTCCTACGGGGTGTCACGTGGACAATAAAAATAATGGAGCGCATAGAAGACCGGCTTGGCAAAGAAGCGGAACAAAGAGGGAGAATGAGAGTGTAGAATGGAAATCAGGAAAACGGAAATAGAGAATAAGGATTCGAAGGCGGAGCCAACGGGGTGACCACACACTTCCCCTCAGTGGTGAGTATTTTCTTCCGTTTTTTCGATCATCGATCTCGATTTCAGCTTTTCCTTTTTCTCGATTGATTCCACAGCACAGTCTCCCAGTGGAGTAAGGAAAAATAAGGTTTTTTTTCGGAAAACTCCACGGTGGTATACCAAATTTGGCTCAAGACCAGGGGAGTTCTTCACAGCCTATATCGCAGGCGAAATTAAGGTAAAGAGCTTTCTCCGTGCATTCAGTGCTGTGTATAATATCAACCTTTGTATCATACCCATAAAATGAAAGCTCCGTTTGAAGATCTGTCTAGTTTGTGGTAAGTGAGGTTGGACAAGGTCATGGTTTTCTTCACCCCCGTTACATATATGCCCCATTAATTTAGTTTAGGTACCGATGGATACAAGATTTTTCAACCTAAAATACGAATAGCAACAACAGTGAGGACGATGGGTTTTTTCGATTCCGATTGTAACTCCCTCCCTTAAATACTGCAATAAATACACCGAGGTGTGAGGCAAATAGACCACTAAGGTTTGGCTAGCAAAGCGAGCCACGAGAGAGAGAGTTTCCA
>NC_064877.1:26452500-26500000 GCF_943734665.1 Anopheles aquasalis | reverse complement strand
TTCCTCTCTGTGCAAAAATGGAAGCATCTGTAAAAATGCGTTACTGAAAAAGACCTTGTTGAAACCGGTGGCACCTTTAGAGAATGCTGATAAAATCTTCATTATATTAACACAAGTAACTTACAATTCGTTCTAATAAATTTCGATAAAACCACTTATTATTCCAACATGGGTTTCAATAACCCACAAAATACGCAAATATAACTCACAGCTTACTAGGCAAAGCGATGATGGGCCATGATTTATTTGCTATGATTTTTATGTGCTTCGTAACTGTAATAAAAAAAATATGATTTCCCGGATTATCTCGAAAGCGATATTGCCATAACGGTCCTGGGTAAACGAGCAGTGATCGTATAGCACCACGTTTTATTTCGTAATCCCTCTTGAATATCTCTGAGAATACAGATAACGTTGTGATAATGTTGGAATTTTCTCCATTATATAGCGAAAGGAATCCGAAAAGCCTGGAAAAAAGCCTGAATTATGCATCAAGTAGCCCACCTGGATGCAGAAGCATTCGCGAATGCTTTACACTCAGCATTACCGATGGTTACCATGGGGAAAGGCTCCAGTTGCAGCCGCACACACTTTTTGACGAGAAGCCGGTGCACCTTGGTTGCTGCACTAACAAATCAGAGATCATTTTTTCTCACCAGTCTCGCACTCATGTTCTTGTTCTGCAAAAGAACTAAAAGGCGGTGATGGCTGCTGGCGGTGGCCTATCTACTCGAGCCAATCAGCTCGAATCAAAGCATGAATCGACTACCGTTCCTTCCACCAATGCTGCTCCGAGTAGTAATTTTTCCAATTAAGCTTTCCCATAACCTTCCTACCGGATAAATCCGGTTTTCTTCCATTTTTCTCCGGCGCCTGCTGTTTGGTACTAGTGCGACGGAGTCTTATCGCACCCGATGCACTTGGCCCACACACCAGCACACCAGCACACGGCAGCAGCAGACTGAGGTAGTTGCATTTTCATCCTTGAAGGCAATCACTGCCGAGGACAAGGTGCCCGAGCTCATTGCTCAAGCTGCTGCACTCGATATCCCCCCCTCCACCTCTTTGCCGAGCTCCATCAATTACCGTGATGTGCGATGATGAATAATAAATCCCCACCATCGCTACCATCGTGGATGGTTGAACTCGGAGCTGGGAAGCTGGGATCAAATGGGAACAGTGCAGCGAAGAGGCGATCGCGATAATTGCTCCATCAACTGCTAGACATCGCCTGGCGCGTGCTCGTCAGCTCGGCGTCATCTAAATTCGCAAAACGTGCACCAACGGATGCCAGCTTATCGCCAGGGAAGTGTGTGATTCACACTGAGCCCGCCCGATCTTCAATTCCGTACGGCAATTCCGTAC
Organism: Anopheles aquasalis; assembly: GCF_943734665.1. Lineage (NCBI taxonomy): Eukaryota > Metazoa > Arthropoda > Insecta > Diptera > Culicidae > Anopheles > Anopheles aquasalis. Next base: position 26,498,635 of record NC_064877.1, on the reverse strand, counting down.
GCATCCTTACCATTCGGAATCACGTTCGGTCGTTCTCTGTTTTGCTGTTTCTTACCCACCCACAATCACATCCTTCCGACCGCTAGCGGGGGACTGGAATCCACGTCCTAGCGAACGGAATGCAAATTGTGTGTCTCGAACCAAGAAACGGAATCTCCCTCGCAAGCAGATGGTGAAACGTGCTGGCGCGATGGAGGCGCGCGGTACCGGACATCGATGGCGCCCTGGCGTGCGAATGCCAACCACTGGCGTGTTGTTTTCCGATTGTTTTCCTTCGATTCAGTACCGCGTTTCCCTTACCTCACGTTTCACATATTTTCACATCCTCCGGAGTGCGCGGGGGGAAAGCGTATAGTTGGTGATTGTGGACACGTGGTCGTCCTGGTGCCGCACCGAGCAAAGACGATAAGTGCAACTTGGAAGAGACTACGGAAAGACCACGGGCACCCCGGACTGCCGGGATTAACGAGATTAGATAGAGAAGCATTTTATGAATATATATGCATCACTTAATAAACATCACACCGCTCTGCGCCCTGCTGTGACAGCGAAATTCAATTTGCATCCCCACCAGCGCTCGCTAGCCGCAGGGGCAGTAGCTTGGTCTCGTCGCTTCGGCAGCTTCAGCAATGTCTCGGTGGCTGTTCCGTGACCGGAGGGATGGTACCTAGGAGCACACCTGCTTTGCCTTTCCTGACACAACTTTCTACCGTGGACAATGCGGCTTCAATTAGAAAAGCAAACAATCACCCTTCCATATCGTCGCCAGGAGTCTAGTAAACGGTGAAGAAAGTGCAGAACCAACTAGCATCGAAATCAGAGTAACCAAGTTGCCATGTAAATGAATGTCAAACGAACGCTTTGCCGTGGATGCGTCGTGCGTGGAAGTGTTCCTATGGTTCCACGCCTTCTTGTACCCGGCGGCATCATTTGCCCGAGAAAACTTTATCACCGAGTCCGGCGTATTACGGTCCGGTTCACGGTGCGGGTTTTCTGTCTGCTGTGTCTGACGTTATCACTGTGCGGCGCCAGCAAACAACCAGAGAGCATCATGTTCTACTCACGGTCCCACACCGGAAGTGCTCGCAGATGCGCGAGACCGGCGAGTGCTAATTTATGCTGCTTCATTAAGAAACTCACTCATTAATGCACGAACCAGGCACCAACCGACGACCGAGAGGGCTTTCGCAGTTTCCCTGCCGGTGTATGGTAAAGGAGTTTTCTCGGTCCATTTTCCCCGTTGCGCTGAAAGCTGAATCACGCAGGGTCATTGTAGAACACACCGCAACCACACACAAACACAAACGCGTACACACGCCCAGGAGCGGCACCGAACAAACGCAATCCTCTCCCCGTAGCACGCGACTCCATTCCTCGTGGCTATTTTCGTCCCTTCGTCAGCGTTAGGCCTATTCGTGGGGTAATCCCGTGGGTTCCGTGCCCTGCTGCTGCTCGTTGGCTCAATTCACTCTTTCACTCCAGCGCTCGGCGGCAGCCTCGTTGACATGCAATTATGTAACGGAATTTATACCGTCCGGCCGGTACGACGGATTGGGGTTGCTCCGGGCGGCATATTGATCTCGTCCGCTTATCGATTTCGCTTCCTCAAACAGAGTACCGGTCACGTCTGTTGGTTCGTCCCTTAGTGACCGGATTTTTTATGCGACTAGAATGTATTTTCGAATATTCGTTGTTCAGGACATTCTTCTTCTTTGCGGATCAATCCCAGGTCCCAGGAGAGAGAGAGATAGAGAGAGAGAGAGAACGGCGAACGGCCAGAGAGAGAGAGAGAGGTGGCTTGTGATGGCAATGGTCAATTGTATTGCTAATACAGGTCGTCCTCGTTTCGGAATGCTCGAAAGGGAACGAATGCCAGGAATGTAACCGGAAACCGGCAGCTTAAGCAGACTGAAGAGGACCGGCTTTGGCTTCTCCTGTGTTCTGGTCCTGGTACAATGGTTTGACCTACTGTTTATTGATTTGTGTTGGACAAACTCGAGTGTCGATCGTTCTTAGTCGAAGGACGTACTCCCAGTACGTTGTCTGGCCATTTAGCCAAGTGTGGAAAGACAAATCCGAGTTGTCGCTCTCGCTCCCGCCCCCGCGATTCCCCTACATTTATTAGCGAATATCACGTTACACCGGTGGCAAAGGCCCGAGAATCGAGTTTCTGATTCGATCGACGCTCGTTTGGAGCTGAGCATCATGGGCAGCAGCGTAGCCATTACCGTAGGACAGCCCGTCATAATTTGTACTCCCCCGGGGAGGAACTGATAATTTGTTCATTTTCCCTTCCCTTCCGGACGGGGCCCAGCGAGACCCGAACCATTAGCTGCCCAACTCAGCTCAACGCCGCCGCTGATTCCCTTCCCATTCCACCCACAGTCTCCAAGGGAATTGCGAGGATGAAAGCGCTCTTCCGAGGAATATCCCGCGTTCCCGTGTAAAAGCTGAAATAGGCCCCCGGACGAGCGCTGATGAACTTTTCCACCGACGGAGTAGTACGGAGCGGGACGATAATGTTTCCGTTTTTTTTTTTGTACTCGCTTCGCTCCTTTCGCGTCTTTTTGCGTCCATTGTGCACCAGGCTGGTACTTCCGCTGGTACCGACAAAAAAAAAACGGCATGCTGTACTCTGGCTCATGGATTCCCACTGCTGTAGGGCAGGGAATGGCCACCATTATCGACAACGCCAGACAAGAAAATGTCAATTCATGTTCCTCGCTCGGCGCACCAGTACACGAGGTCGCTAGACTGCTGCTACTGCCTGAGGCGGACCACGGAATCGATCGGTTTGGACGTTCTGGAGTAAGTCGGAGTAAAAATGGCCCCGCTGATATCCTATAACAGCAGAGACCTGCGGCAACCTGTTTCGCGGATGGCGTTATTTTATTGCTCCAGCGTAAGGGGTTTTGTAGGAAAACTCATATATTCCGCTAGCACTGGGGTGATGATGATGATGATGATGATGATGATGGCCCGTCATCAGTTGCAATATGGCGATTCCATCCCAGTCCCACATAGAACTCGACGAGTAACGCTTACTATGTAGCCGGATTATTGATTCGCGAACGCGCGATGTCCTGTTGGTTGCCGCTAATTCACACCCAACAGCGGTATCGATAATTTCCGACCGGAAATGGCGCTTGGCACTCATCAAAGTGTAGCGTTTATAGTACACCGGACGCCAGCCGAATTTATGATCCATGTCCACCTCGTGCAGTTCGGACATGAAAGCTCGCGACGAACTGGTAAAAACTTCGTCGAATATCGACTGAATAGCTAGCCAACAACCACAGAAGGCTCTGGATACTCCAAACAGTCGCCTTCTTCGATTGTCGCTGAATTTTTATAACTTTTTTTCAGGGTTGTCCCTAGATTCGCGGTATGCAAAAGAGCCCTCGAATCATCTCACACAATGGTAGGTAGTGCACCATACGGTGCGACCTTTAGTGCGCTGCCTGCGGGACACCACACCAGCAGCAGGCCGTTCGGTGGAAAATGTGAGAAAAATCGTTATGAGCGCGCGTGACCTACAACGGACCAACCGGACGGACGAACGAACGAACGGCAGCCAGCAGGTTCGGTTCGGTCGAATGCTTTCAACGTCACGTTGGACGTCCGTTCTATACTCTAGCACACAAATACACCGTCGCGAATATACGGAGGAAGAGTAGAACGGGGGGAGTCGCTCCTTTCCCTGACCTGCAAAAGCAGAATAGTAGGCCCCTGGTAGTGTTCGTGGTTCGCTCGCTCGTTCGTTCGCTCACTCGTAACACTGTTCCGTGGTGTGTGGTGTGGTGTTTCATTCAAAAAGCACGGCAACGGCAAGTTGCCACCCACGGATTTCGGGGGCTCCGCTGGCCGAAAACAAATCTGCCGAAGGGATGGGATGGGAGTTTTCCTTTCTCTTTGTTTTCCCTCCTCCGCACTCACCGCTTAGTGTATCGCACTCACGGAACGAACGAACAAACCGCGCGCACTCAGCGCAGTGAGAGCACTCAATCACTCGTTGGCTCGCTGCTACTACTACGATCGGGTTATACTATATCGAGCGCCACGGTTCGCAAAATGGGCCCGAACGGGAACGGTCTGGGTTTTCCCTTTTTTGCATCCCACCTCGTTCTCCCGTTCCCGTTCCTGTCCTCCGGAATTTTCTTTGGATACGAAAAACAGGATGATATGGAAAGCACACAGCACAGCACAGCACAGCACAGGGGTCAAGGAGGAAGCGACAGAGGCATATGATTCTGACCAGCACGTACAGGGAAAGCGTCGATATTATCAGACCGCTATGGTTGGCTTGCGCTGGCTTCTCTCATCGCAGGACGAGGGATGCGTGCGTGCAATGGGAGGAGAAGGAGCGGAGTGGAAACAGCTTTTCCATTGATTTTCTATTTTGGAGCAAAAGCAGCAGCGCCACGTTTTTCTCCATCCGGTCCAATTTAAGGAAGCGATCACGAGCAGGGGGGCGGGGGGAGAGAGGAAGCGTTGGCGGTATTGGTATTGCGTGTGCAGCACCGTTCCGTTCCAGCCAGCGTTCCGGAAGCACCACTCCGCGGAGTAGCCGATGCCATACAGTCAGGTGATGTAAGCCAGCGACAGGCCACGAGGTTTGCGGCAATGGTTGAATGAACAAACGTCTTCTTCTTCTTCTTTCCGTGCACACTTTGTCATTGCCCATTTTGTGGCGGATGCAATAAGTGAGGCTAAAGTGGTGAAAGACAGCGACAGAAAGAAAAACAGACAGCGAAGCCATTATGCTGCTCCGCATGCTTGCTAGAAGATAAAACATATCGAAGCAGCCTGGAAAGTTTGCTTGCGTCAGCTTCCGGAGCACTGGAGCGCTCGATAGACGCCCGACGGCGCCTTTCGAAATTAATGCAAAACCGCGCGACCCCCCGGTTCCCCCTCCCTTTTGTCTTTTCCGTTCTTTGCGTCACGAGGGCGCGGGGGGAGGGCATGATCTCTGCGATTCATCTTCGACGAACGGAAAAGTAGTCGTTTGAAGTCGCCTCGACGCACGACGGATTACAGTTTTCAGAACATTTTTGGAGGTGCCCTTTCTTCGGTGTGTGGAGGGTTTTTCTTGATTTTCCAAATTTTCCAAATTTTGATATAATCACACATACGCGCGCACACAGTTGCAGACACACATGCACACATACACACGGTTGTCCTGTCCTGCAGAAGATTCACTGTAACCGTACACAAGCACACATACGCACGCGCACATACAGAGACACAGACACGCAGAGATAGGAGGCTGTGATTACACACAGCGTGACCACCGCCTTTCCGCCTACCTTTGCTGGAAAATGGGAACCGCGAACCTCGACCAACTACGGTGCTTGGCCGTCGCGAACACAGAACAACCCTCGACTTTTCCGACCCTCGGACGAGGGAACACGACGACGACGACGGCGACGGCGACGGCACGCACGGAGCACCAACCTACACCCGGATCCGGTTTTTTGGGTTGGATTTTTATCGGTGGAAAAAAGGCCTAGCCTGCCTTCTAACACGGTGACCGGCCCCGGGGGACTCTAGCGTACACACGCGCGCGCTGGAGCCACAAACGCTGGACTGGACAGGACTGACTGCTGGGAGCCTTTCCGCAGCAGCCCGAATGTATGGACGGTGAATCGCGAACGAACGAACGAACCGAGTAACGCAGCAACGGAGCTCCAATGCCCTCTCGGATAGTCGCCAGCTTTCGGGAGCTTGAAACGGGCGCGTGCGCACACACGGAAGTGGAGTCTCCGTCACTCACTAAGCTCTGAACCAGAGGCCCGGGGGGGAATTTGGTACCGTTTTGGGGGGAAGTGCCCATTCGGGTCCACTACTCCACGGCAAGTCGTCAGACCGACTGGTTGGCACCGGGTTGGGGCCGTTCTGTTGACCGTTTCCGAGTGGGATTAAGTATTGCGTCCGCACGACTGTACAACGCACAAACATCCGTTCCTGGCGGGGGGGAGAGAGAACCACGGAGTGGTGGCGGCGGGGAGGAGGTTTACCTGTTAATACCCCGCCACGAGGGCATACCTCAACAAACCGGGAGAGTGTTCTTCATACAGCCCCCGAGGCGGGTGCTTCTCGCCGGGTAAGGACTCTTCCTTGCCGCACTTACCAGTGCCAGTTGTTTGATTTGATTCCATCACTACGTGTACGGGCCCCGAAGGTGACAACGGCAGTGGCTGCTGGGTTGCTCTCAGCTCAGCAGACAAGATTGCATTGCAGCTTTACACAAGCGCTCCCCAACACCTGTTGCCAGTTGCCTTGGCAGCAGCCTTCAATCCTGTTCGACATTCATCACGACGTGCGATGATCGTTGGCGGCGTTGCTTTATCCACTGAGCGCGCCAGATGCATTCAATTTCGCTTCAATGTGGCGCAGGATTTTCATGCAGCACCGTTGGGTTGACGTGTTTTCCCTTAACGCGAACGGATGCGAATGATCGTTCCCATTCCCCTTTCCGGACCGATGTTTCGTTGGATGGAATGCTGAAATTGTTCCGGTAACCGCAGCGTAATCACCCTCCTCGCAGTCACAGCCAATCCTCAGACCGGAAGTTGGTTTGTTTTGGTCCCATTCCCAGCGAGCGCCTGGCCGCGGGACTCATCACCAGGAATCGCTTTACTTTTGCGGGCATTCCTATTGCGGTTAACCGTTCGCTTGAACGGTTTTCGGGTGGAAAAACACGCTACTCCCATGAGGTCATGTTGTGGAAACAAATTACACCTATTGGCTGGATGTGAGCAACGGGATCGGCGCAATACACACTCCACGGGTGAACACTCCACGGGATACGCTCCACGGGAATGCAAACATTGTCACACAGCAGGAGCGCCTCGACTTTAGGATGTGGCTCAGAAGAAGGGGGAAGATAGAGGTCCGGAGCGGAGCCGGATACCACCCGCCGGTGAGAGAATGTGCGATTGCCCCGGTTGAACCGGGTATCCGGATCGTGGTGGTTACCGGAACGTTGGGATTTGTGCAAATTATCTGCAATAAGAGGCAATGTGGTGCAGGCGAGCAACCAGTGCGTGCTTTCTCTGTGTGAGGTCATGGCATTGCATTGATTTTTTTTTTCATATCATTTCAATCAATATCAATTAGTCAAATGTTTAAAGAAATAGAAGATCCTCTTTAAGGTGTCGATGGAGTGGTGCTGCCGATGCCACCATCAATCAACAGCGTGTTTGAATTGGAACGGAATTAACCAATTTCCTCTGACAACACCGATGTCGATGTCGACAGTTATTGGTAAAGAAGAATCGCCTGATTTTACATTTTAAAAACAGGTCCCCGCTGTAGATGCAGCCATCGATACGTGACAAGTTATGATCGATCAGGCAATCAGGCGTTGGCAAACCCTTTTAGGAGAGTTTACCCCTTTTTTCGACTTATTTCACGAATTGCTCGGAGTTGACATGGCGTTCGATAGCTTTGGCTTTGGTTCCGAACAAACAGATCCCCGACAGATGTCATCAAACTAATTGGAAGGAATTGGTCTGGTCCTGGCGCGTAAGGTGACACGTGATGATCGGTGAGACAGTTTAATCCAGCATCCAGCATTGATCTTGCATCTGGCAGAAGCTATTGTTGGTGGGTTGTTTCCGACCAAGAAAGGCTTTAGGGGTCGCTGTGCTGCCTGGCAAGGACGCGACGAGATGGCCCGATTCGAGGTGATGCAGACATATTTCAACTGTCTGCAAATGCTACAATACTCGCGAAGGATACAATGCAGAACTACTCCACCCATTCTCCGCCATTGCTAGCGACCGGAGCGATCACGGGCCTAAAGGACTCATTCCGTGCTCTCCGATGAGGTGACGGACGCGTACGTCGGCATACTTCACTTCAGCCCTAGAGCCCCGTGGTAGCTTTGTAGGCGTTGACAGCCCCGAAAAACCCATTTCTGACTTTTATTTATTTCCTCCTCTCCTCATCAACCTTTTGTCCTCGCCGCTAGGTCAATTCCTTTATGCGCCACTTGAAAGTCGGTCCGTGGTGCGCAAAGGCGAACCGATTCGGTAGCGACGATTGATGGTTCAATTTCTTCCACCCCGAGGAGAGAGGTGGTGCTGATGGTCTGTGGCCGGAAGGCATGTCGGGTATCAGGGTGACTCCCGCGCTCTGATCCCTCTGTTGTGGTACCGCTGCTCCTTTTTTTCCACCCAGCTTCCACCGGCAGCCCAATTCCAGGCCAAAGCGAACGAAGCGAAAAAAATGTAAAATCCGAAACAAAACAAACTGAGGACCACGAGACCAAGCCAACACCTTTCCGAGGCCGAGGGTGCCGACAGCTCGTTCGCTCGTTTGTTGTTTTGCCGGCAATCCCCGGCAGGCCCAATCCCGGGAGTCACTCCACGCGGCACAAAGGACACCTTCCGCCACGGGTGAAGAAAGATGCAACGTCATTTGGGTGCGTTATCGGAAGGTACAAGATGCCGTCCTTAGCAGCCCATTGTGGACCGAAACCGGAGTGACTCGGATGGCCTTTCGAGGGCTAGCTTTGTCCGAGGTAGCGGGAAGGATGCGTTCGCGAAATGTGCGAAACTTTCGGAGGTGTTACCATTATGGCGTGGCTGTTTGTTTGCTACATGGCCCATTAGCCGGCGAGGGACATCGATTTCATGCGGAATTGTCCCGAGTGCCTTTGATGCGGTCGCCCGGTACTACGTGGTACTTAAAGCCCTGCCGTGCGATTGTGTTTTACGAAAAAGATACCTAGCCATGGAGCTGGTGTCGGAATCGCCGTTTTTTCTCCTTTGAGTCGCATTCGGTGTGACTTCTGGTGTTACTGCTGGTTAGACCCCGTGCAAAGTACGACAGTGCATTTTATTTTGTATGATAAAATCGGTTCAAAATATGAAATATAAATTTTGAACGTTTCCAATGTCCTGGATACTAGCGAATTGAATATTGCCGTATAAATATTGTATAAAATAATGATAGTATAAAATAATGATAGTACAAGTTGATAAAAAAATTATTATTATGTATAAAACAATAATTATTATGCGTTGATAAACGTTAGAGGTTCTTGAAATTCCCATCCCAAGGCTCGTTCATTTTCTACAGTGCTTTAAAAGTACTTTATTCAATATTAAGGATTGGTTAGTCGATCGCGACAAACAATATCACGTTAAAGTTGTTTAATCAAACACTGTCCTCTCATTTCCATCCCTCACTGCCCTAAACTTCCGCAAATTTATCAACCGACCGCGGATTAAACAGCAGAGAGGCACGCTCAGCACACGCTCCACGCTGACGCACTTTGACGACACGTAGCAGGCGGGATGGTTTGAAACAGATTCTGCCCCGCCGATTTCGAAACAAGCGAGCGTATTCATGCCAACCGAGGCGTCATAAATGAGTTAGCGGCTGGTTTCCTAGGTTTTCCCGTGGTAGCCTTGTACGTTTGTTTGGAGCCGGAGCCACCGAGAGTAGCTGGAGCGCACCCCATAATGCCAGGCAAATTTCGTTGACTTTGCTTCTCGCCGCATTAATTGCGTTGCGTTTGTAACACTTTGGGGACGTTTGGGCCAGAGTGTTGGTAATGAGATTTTGCATTTCGCTTTTTCTAGTGAGGTTTTTTGGGGATTTGGTAAAAACGGAGCTACAGCAAATGGTAGACTAGACTTTGGCGGTAGTATCCTGCTTAGAGCACTCTATAGATGAATGTAAATGTTTTCCAAGTATTATTAAGATACTCGGATTAGCTGGAATACCTGGAATATGAACTGGGTACTGTTCCGGAAATTTCTATCGTTGACAAATAAGTCCGTTAATCTTTCTGGTCCCTCTCTTTCTCTCTGTTGATCATTTTATAACAAGGCGACTTATCATAAAAAAAACGAATGAAAGAAAAGCAATCGCATAACCATGGACAGTGTCTTGTCCCGTGGTGGTTTCCTACTAATGGCTGCATCTACTATGGTGCTGCAATCCATTTAACAAGGTGTTATCTTCAACAATCTGCTGAACAAGCATAACGGGCGCGCGGGCGGCTTCCACTAACTATCTCTCCTCTTCTCACTTTTTTGATTGCTCCCATTAGCCATACCGGATGCAGGATGAACGAATAAGTGGCACGGATGCCCGGAACCGGGCGCCAGAGCGACGGTATTTGTTTGTGCAATTTTCACTTCGCAACCACTCGAAAGCTACCTCTGTTGATTTCATCACAGAAAGATGGAGAGAAAGAAAACACTCCGGTGTATTTGCCTGGATTGTGGTGTCTTGTTGTTGGTCGGAGCAATTCCTACGGGGTATTTATAGGCCTTTACGGGTTCCGTTGTGCACAGCATTCGGAAAACCCACCAGAAGCCACCAGTTGGTCCTTTTTTCTTCAAACCTTCCTTCCAGACGCAACCTTGCAGTGCTGCAGAGCAAATAGGTAAGCGTCAAGATTGATTCCTTATGCCAGACAGTCTGACGCTGATGTCCTTTCTTACTGTCTGAAGCTGGCCCCCGAGCCTGATGTCCGTAGAAACGGTATCACTTCTTGTGGCTGTGGTTTTGAATCGTTCGCATCGTAACTAACCTTCCTCTCTTGCCCTCCTCCCCTCTCACACAGACAATACTGGAAGCAACAGGGAATTGCAGATGCAATTCCTGCGTTTCCTGAAGCTTCCAATAGGGCTCCATGCTCTCGCATTCTCCTTTATCATCCGCCATTGCGCTACGCTATTGTTGCCTCGTGTTGCGTGGTCGACCACGCCGTACTGCATCACCCAAGAGTTGAAACAGACCCCTTGATCCTTGGCCAGGCGATCGGTACAGTACCGACGGCAAATCGATCGGTCGTGGACTTCTTGGTCGATTTTAATCTTTATCATCTCTCGCCTCTCATCACGTTTATTGTCAGTGTCTCCGGAGCGACACTTCAAGGATTCCTTGGGTTTGGAATAAGAAAAGGACGCATCGTGGACGCGTCACGACCGATGGCCTAAACCGTTCGGTTCCAGGTTCGAGGACATATTAAGGCATTTAGGTTTCCGTTTGTTTTGCCCAGGCCATGCGACATCGCTCCGGATTCAATCGCAAAGGAATTAAGCTGTCTTTCCCCCGGGGGACCCGGGAAGCTATTAGCTACGCATTGGCCACGGTTACGGATGATGGTGCTCGAGGGTTTTTGAGAATTTTCCATTTTTTTTTTCTTCAATGAAGGACCTTTGGTGAACGAACCGAAGCTAATGGACCGTACCCGACCGGGATCTTGGTTTGGGAGTTAATTAACATGAGATTGCCCTTCCGTTAATCCAGCCAACACCACCCACCCAGTGCTTCTTGACCGACTTTTTGACGTTACCTTCCCGAAGCACCGGAACGGAACGCGGGCGTTTGTCTGAAAATGCCACGAAGGCAAAAACGGTTCATTCATTCAGCCAGGGGCTGTGTGTGCTTGTGTCCTTAAAGCTGGCGGATTTGAAAACGAGGTGACCGGTTGGTCGTTGATCCGGATTGTCCTTCAACCGATTGGAAAAGTGCAACGTGTCGCCAAGGCTCGGAGCTCGGGCCGTGAAGTGGGAAACCATTTCACACCTTGTCTCGTGAGGCACCGTCTGTCCCGGGACCATCCTGCCGGCCACACCGGGGCGGTATCGTCGGTGAAATGATCCGAAATAGGATTATCCCTTTTTCGCAAACCAAACAAAACCGCCATAAGCCGGCGATCGATCGGCGATGCGTCTCTGTTTGGGTGGCAGTGAAATGAACACCCGTCCTGGACGCCTCGGGTCATCGGCTTCAGTGGCACTGAATTGGAAAAGTTTTGAAAGGAATTATGCTAATATTTGTTTCAATTAGGCTCCCTTTTGCTCGTGCCACTCGTGGTTGGGTGCTTCGGTTCGGTTTCGGTTTCGCCGTGAATCGTTGGAGGACCACAAAAGCTCATGCTGATGAGATCAATTAACGCATGTCACAAGCGATCGACAGATTTGGGTTGATGGCGACCAGCAGCCGGTGACGGTAAGGCCAGGCGACTCGTGCCAAGGTCTGTGCAATGCATTCGATGTGCGACTTCTTTTTGTGAATATCGGAACGTTTGGGTAAGTGCATGGCAAACCACATAGCAATGGCTGATTACGAATGATTGTGTGCAGCCTGTGAGGTATTCAACAGATGATTTCACGTTCAGTAAATAAGAGTTTAAGTACAGATCCAGTTCATTTCTGTGCCATTCTTCTTACAAGATTGTTGCCAGAGCATCAATTGTATTTCCAGTTTCGTTCTATGCAACACAATCAAAGAAAATCAATTTTGTTCGCTTATATGGAGCATAGGTGCGTTGTCCTATTTACATGAACATGAACATAAATAATGGCACTTATTTTTCACTTCACTATTTGTTCTGGTGTAGTTTCAAGAGGCAAAAAAATAAACTGTTGTTTAAAAAAGGTATGAACGCTGCATTTGGTTTCAGTGTCATTAATAGAAGAATCAGTATTCTCTGAAGAATCAGTATCAGTATTCCTATAGAAGAAAACATACATTTAACATTATCTGAATCATATCTTCTCTACTAAACTTTAAAAAAATGGATTGTTATTAATAATAATAGTAATAGTTTGTTTATTTGGCATCCTTTTTATCTTCCTACTTGTGTTAAAAAAAATATCAAAACGATTGCCAAGCAACATAGCATAATCATGCTTTTCACTAACTGTACAAATTTAGGGTAGTTTTAGGGAAACTAAAACTATTAATTTATACGGATCGCGAACAAATGCGTACAGCTGAATTTCGTGAAGATATTGACTCTGTAATTTATTCGTGGCTTATTCAAATGGAAGATTTTCATAGATTGAAAATATTTTTGAGAAACTTCTTCTGAACTTTGTACTTTTAGTATTTTTGTAGTAACTGCTGGGCGATAATAGACCGAATAGGAGCAGCGCAAGAGATAATTCTTCTTTAAACAGACAAAGTGTAGGAGCGTTCTATTTTACTATGTTATAAATGGTTAAAGTGTATTCAATGAAAAAAATCATTTAATACAGAGAGCGACTCCTTTTCTTTGGTCAATTACATTTAAATTCCTCATAGCATCTTAGTTCGGTAAATTATAAATTGGTAAGCAATAAAAATAAAAGAAAGATATTTAAAAAAACTATTGTGTTTTTCTAAACTAATTTGGGTGTGTTGATATCATCACTTTACTGTTCGTAGTAACATTTATTAGTTAAGCATGCTATGCTACATGCTACAAACAAATCTCTTCCCGGTAATCCCCCTACCATATAACATCCTCGCAATACAGTCCACTCGACCCCTTTGCAATCGCAAAGCCACAGTTCCGCCATTTTGCTGATGATGCGCCACCATTGCTGTTCTTCCGTCACCCCTCGTAGCAAAACGGAACATCCGTTCGATATCCAACACGCTGTCCGAGGGAGGGATGCCGATTCACCCTGGGACGGCCTGGCCGTGGATTTCAATTTCCGCACGATAGCTAGCGTGTCGATTACCGTTCGTCAATAAAACTCCTCCAAAAAGCGGCATGTTCTAGAGTTGCAGCTGAAGATGTTGCTTCGGTTTGAGACGGGACATCATTCGGTGGGTTCGTTTCGGTGGATGGGACCAAGATCAGCCACTGTGCTGGCCGAGGGTCAGTCAGCATTTCCATTGGCCTCCTTATTAATCCATTGACCACTGTTCAAAAACCCACAGGCAGTATCGATGCCGCGCTAAAGGACACCCGGCCCTGGAATGGCACCCGCCACTTATTGACTTTTGTTCGATTCAGTCCGTCCAGGGCGAGCGCGAGAGATGATTAATGCTAGAAGCGGTTCCTGGAACCAGGAAACTGTAGCCAACGATCCTCCGCAACTGTCGCTACCGCAGGATGCGACCGCGACGATCCAACCGCACGGACAATGGAACCGATCGTCTTCAAGGACCTTCGCCTAGCCTCGCCCTAGTCAAGGTGTTGATCGCCGATCAACCAACCCCTTGGTCCTTGGTCCTTGAGCACCCGCGCGCCGCGCGACCTCCATCGCTGTCCATTGACAAAGTGTGACACATTATTTATGTTTTTGGTCGCTTCGGTCGGCGGTCGGCTTTCTGTTGTTCCGCCGCGATCTGGACGGCTGTTTGGTGGCCCGTGGTGGAAACATAAAAAACGCCCGTTTGTCTCGTGCGCGTCCGTGCTCGCGTGTGTGCACGCGTGGATGGATGCGGCATCAAAAAGGGAAAGGTGCTAGCATTCGGGAGGATCGCGCCATCATACTTACTACTAGCGGCACACGTTTCAAAGACACATTCAAAGGTAGCATTTCATCGGATCGGGAAAACTCGGTGATGGGTCATTGTGTACGAGGATGCCGATGTGTTGAGGAAGGGCTAACGAATGCAGCCAGGGTTTATCAGATGCAACTATTATCGCTAAGGCATAGGCCCTCGATAAAAGGTAACATTTGTAATTGATAATTTTATGACGACTATTTCGGCTTATCTTTAGCTAACAAGCATCTTCACTATTTTTGTAATAATCAGAATAAATTTCCTCATTTGTAACATCATGTTCACTGTAAACCGGAATGTTTAATGATGATTTGATATTCTTTTTCAGGAGAAATGCAATTTTGAAAGTCTAATCACTTCTTACGCCTAATATCCCTTTTGTAATCCAGCAGATGCTACTTGCACTAATGGCATAGATGTGAGACTTATTCAGTGAATTAGTTAAGGAACTTTGAAATTAATATTATAAAACAAACTCCTATAAGATGACAACTTTAGAGTTTACTTTTCTAGTTTTGTTAATTGCTTGGCATTAAACCAAATGTATGGTCCTATTTCGAGCTTCAATGATAAGTTATTTCTGCTATCGCTTATTGAGGATTGAAACCTTTCGATAAAGTGTTTGTAAACTTAACAAAGCGACCGCGTGGTTTAGTTTGATAGTGATGTGATTGATTAAAATACTAAACATCTACTTGAAGTCATTTTCAATCAACTGAAGAATTCAATTATAAGTCTAGATACAAACGAAATATTTTCTGCAATATAGAACGTATATTCTTGCATTAGATTGCTTGATGTATGAATATATTCAGTGTTGATTATTCTGTAAAAAAAGAAGAAAAAACAGTCCTCACAAAAGTGCATCTCAAGGACATTAGAAATCATCACGACATCCCAACGGAAGAATAGGGACAATAAACCAGTGTTGAAGTGATTGTGATGTTCCGTGAAACGCAAATCTCGTGATACAAAAAACAAGGCAATAACACGCCGAATTCCATGCAAATGAACAACCGATTTTCCCAACGTTATAAAAGAATGCCTAGCAAAAGCTGAATACCTGGCACAATTCATTGTAAATCATTATTTTATGGTCAGATTCTGCTACCCCGGGAACAGATTTTCTACCACGCGCAATGCACAGTTGCGGTCAAAAACGACAAAAAGAAAAGGAAGACAGATTTGCTCAACAATCTTTATATCACCGCAATCACTCTTCTGAACCATCCCGCCTGACAAGCTTCGCACAATTGCAATCGCAGCCGACACGGTCTGCGGTCGCCCTCGATCTATCGATCATTCGATGCTCGTTTGAAGTGCGGTCGGTCCTTTGTGTGCGTCCGCAATGTCAGGCGGAGAGTGACCAAAAAAAAAAAAACGAGGCAATGCTCGATCGAGCAATACGAGGAATCTGCGATCTTGCGCTTGTGCAACGGTGCGCCAAAAAAAACGAAGGAAAAAAAAAGGACGAACGCTAGGCAACCAGAGCGGCAGACAATATGACGTCGGGATTCGGGTTGTTCGGGAGGATTCGTACGTCCCCGTTACTGTCACCTATTACCGATGCCAGGGCTGTCCTAGTGGTGATCCATTTTTTTTTAGTTTTCGAGGAATTTTTTTTCGGAAAAAACACATTTTGCAGCATCAGCAAAAGGGCCACCAAACCGATGGCAATGGAATGCACCCCTCTTCGGCGTGCGTTTGCGTGATCCTTGCGTGACAATGGAAATCCCAAGGATCAACCACCGTTCCGGGGGACGGGGATAATGCAATAAAACCACTAATAAATTTCGAATAGCCAGCAGAAGGAGCCGATCAGCGACCAAGGCCCGTTCGATCGCTCGATCATTGTTGGCATACGACCGCTCCAGGACAACAATACCGTAGACTCAAAGAACCACTCGAGCCAGGTGACGAGGCCAGCAACGTGTGCTCGATCGGTCAACATTAGCCCAAGCCTGCCAGTCAGAATCGGTGTCACAGCGCGGTTCCTTTAAATTGCGATCCATCAATTCTAATCTGGAGCACCGCCACTGGCGTGAAGGACACTCACTTCGTCCTCTACTCTCCAGGGAGCGTGATAACTGCTGGAAACCCCTCTTGGCAGTGGTGCAGCCAGGAAGCAAATTGAAAGAGCGAAATGGCGTCCGGCAGGCGTGTGGTAGGGATGCCACAAATTGATTCTATTCCGCGGTGTGGCGTGGCGTCGTATTGTTTCCGATTTGCTAAAGGGTCGGATTACGTCGATAAGCCGGGGAGAATGGAGGTTTAGCTCGTGTCGTGCGTCGAGGATTTTTGCCACATTTATGCAACACTTACACGAACACAGCCGCTATAGAGAGAGAGAGAGCGTAAGCAAGAGGGAAAGCAATCTCGAGTGGACGAAAAGCCGAAAAGTGGGGAAGAAAAATCGAGGAAATAAATGGGAGGAGAGAAGATGATCGAAAGGAGACCAGGGGCCCGGAAGGGACGATTGCGAAGGGAGACATTGTATGAAATGCGGCCCTCTTTTCGCACCCCTGTTCTGTTTGGTTGGCTTGGGCGCAATGGGCCCCTGAAGCTGACAGGGTGCGTCCTCGCCTCCTCGCACCAATCCCGATGTCCTGACAGTCGACCAGACACTCTGTCTGGTTTGCTTCGAGGAAAAAAGGGACCGGGAAGGGGAAGGAAAAGGATCTCAGAGGCCAGAGGCAATCGCCCTTCCATGCCCGGGAGTCCCCCGGTCGAAGTGTTTCCCTTTCTCGCTCGCACCCTCTCGCTCACTGCACGCAGGATTTTCGGTTAAATATGTCGATCGTCCTGCCAGGACACCGTCAGTCTGCACCGAGCGTGCCAAGTGTAAACAACCACTTCGACCACTTCGACCTCCGTGTGCTGCGTTCCGTGGTGTGTTTCGTGTGTAGTAAAGAAGAACGTGTGCCGAACGAAAAATGTCCACCAAAACGGTTACACCACCGCAGACGTACTCTCGTCTATTTCGTCCTTGGGACGGCAAGGAGTCACAGGGGAGCGTGCGCGATCGTATCGAGGAAGCATTCCGGGAGCGTCTGGACGAGCGCAATGGCTCGGACAGTGGATCGTCCTGTGCCAGTGATAGTGACAGTGAGCAAACGATCAAATCAGAACCGATCGGATCAGATTACGCCTTGAGTCCGGCCAAATCCGGGAGTGGAGTGGATGCGCTACCGGGAGCGCTCCTTCTCGATCCCAGCCTGATGCACTACCCGTCGGCAGATGTGGCCGCGTACTATCAGTACTGCTACCAGCAGCATCAACAGCAGCTCGCAGAGCATCCCGGGGCTCGACAGAACCATCCGGAACTACTGGCCGCGCATCCGGCGGCAATCGTTGGACCGAACGGTTGTCCAACGATCGATCCGCTCGCTTTTACGTACGATCAGATGGAACAGGAGTATCTGCGGGTGCTGAGTGAGGATGCGAAGGCGAAACTGTTGGCCAGCCGGAAGCAGCGACCAAAGAAGTTCAAGTGTCCGCACTGTGATGTCGCGTTCTCCAACAATGGCCAGCTGAAGGGACACATTCGAATCCATACCGGTAAGTTAAAGCGAGCGAATAGAGAGCCCCACCGGTATCGTGATCGCCTGTTCATTCTAACGTTGGTGTCCTTCCATTTTCCACAGGCGAACGGCCGTTCAAGTGTGATGAGTCAAGCTGTGGGAAGACGTTTACACGCAACGAGGAACTGACACGCCACAAGCGCATCCACAGTGGCATTCGGCCGTACGCTTGCCAGACGTGCGGTAAGAAGTTTGGCCGCCGGGATCATCTGAAGAAACACTCGAAGACGCACATGCCCCAGGAGCGGTACACGTACGGATTGATGCCGGCATCGGCGGCGGCTGCAGCGGCGGCCGCTGCCATGCTGATGCCCATGTACGCGACCCACGTCTTTGGCTACTAGACGCGCCCCGTTCACCGCGTACCTGTGATGCTGCCAGTGATTTTGAGCCCCCGATGATAGTAGAACCGTGATAAGAAGAAGAGAGTAAGAGAGTGTGTACATTTTGGTTAAGGTTCCCTGGGTTTTGGTGGGAACAATTTTGTAAAATACGCATTAGGATAAGGAAAGTTTTATGAAATGTTTATCGAAAGATGGATGGAAAATATATTTCTAACAAAAGCATTTGCAAATGTTCACGTTTCGATTCTATTAGTGCCGTCGTCGTTGTCGTTTTGACGAAAATTCAATGATTAATTCCAATACTGACAGTTGTTTTGTGAATTGATAACTTCTTGTGGTAAACATCGGGGCACAGAAATAACTAAAAACATGTAAGTGATCGTTCGTGGGCTGGAGGAAATATTTTAAGGAAATTGTCTATGAATTAACGTCAAGTTAAACGTTGATCAAACATCACTGAGTGCCGTCGATATTAATGTCGTTATTCTAAGGTTATTTCTAATTTTTTGTGAAAAAACTATTCGACTTTTGTTTCAAAAGAATGGCATCTTACTTTTGAAGAATGGCAACTTTTCAAAAATAGTTGCTTCAATTTTGAAGAAGATTTATTGAAAACTTCATCCATGGTATCATATTTACGAAGGCGTTTCTTCCATAAGGAACTTTCTCGTAGCCGAGTGATGGGTCAACTGAGATATAAAAATTAGCTTGTTTTTTCTTATATTATAAGTTTATTTAGGTGCCTCGTCGGGATGAAAAAGTGATCACACTTTGATGGTGACGGATTGATCAATGATGAAACCGAGTTCGTCGCTTATCGGGCAAGTCTTTTGATTCGCATCAAAAACGTTACCCATCGTAGCCGCGTAATGGGTCATCCGAAAAATACAAATCAATATTATCTTGATAGATTATAAGTTTATTCAGGTAGTTCCGTTGAGTTTTTGATGAATTTCCGATTTCTCCATTTTTGGCAGATTTTTCAAGTTGAAATAGTGATACTTTTTGTCATTTTGCCTAAAAACACGATTTTTAAAGATTTGTTTAAAAAAAAGTATTAACAATTTTCATGAAATCTCGACGCGACTACCTGGAAAAATGTATACAGATTATGTGTTCAAAATTTCAAATTGATCGGTTCAGTAGTATTTACACAGCGATGGGCACCGAATTTGAAAGCGTTGGTTATGGGAAACGTTGACGCACGTTTCGTAGCGAGTAGTGGGCGATGCATTGAATCTGCAAGAGGCGCGGTTTTTCAAAAATTTATTTCTTTGTTAGTTTTACTTCGATTGAACCAAATGCTTTTACACAATACTCTTGAAAGGATCAGCATTTAAGGAAAAATGTTAGTAATAAATGCATCAAAACAATTAAATACCTGAACCCTTAATGAATCGGATACAACCTAACGTCAATAAACCGAAATTATGCTCCTCAATACCATTCGAACAAGGGCTTTGTGTCGATTTTCCACAATTGCTGCCCACCGGCGCAACATCATCATAAAAAGGTTGCGGAAAATTAGTGAGTCAAATCGCAATGTCTTGTTTAGGCCGCACCGCATTTGGTCCCGGTACGCACGAGTACGGTACCCTCGACCCATTAGCATCCGATGAGATCTCAATTTCTCGCAAAAAAGGAGGAAGAGGTGTTTGCGAAAGTGATCCTCAAAACGGCCGGACCCCCTGGACCTCTCGTTTGTCCATTTTACGACTTTCGCTGACGCTGCTGGACCGAAGCTGTCCTGCCAACCGGTTGGTGTGACCAATTGCGACAACATTCTTCTTCTCTGGTCCATAGGACCGAACCGAGTTCGCCAGACATCTTGACGCTGTCGCCGTATAACCTCGGATCTACCTGTGGCACCGTGAAAGATGTCGTAAAGTGATCATCATTGCTCCCACCGCACCAAAGCTCCTGGAGCCCAGCAGGACCTGTCGATATGTCCTTTGTGTAGCCCAGGGGGGATAGAAGAGAGAAGACGAAGAATATGCTTCATCCTCATTCCTGCCACACCGAATGTGAGCTAATCAATCGAGATGCCTGTCGAAAAAGGGCTCGCCCTCCGCAGGGATGGCTAATTCCCCCGGCGAGAGCTGCGTTGGTGCGTACCTACCGAGATGCCCCGCATCCCACCGGAGCCGCAGATAAAAGAAACGGATCTTGCACGCCTTTTTATTATCATTCTGAATCCTATTATATGATTTTCCAGTTCTCGTTGTTTTCCTCGCTCTCCTTCTCGGTCTCTCCTTTTTTTTTGTCCTTTTTGTCGCTTGACCATTTTTCCAGGATTCTCGCGGAGGTGGGAAAATGTGAAGCTGCACTCGACCGGCGTCAGTTCGTCCACCGGGCGGAGAATGAATGAAATACGTTGACTTTGTGGGCTTTGGGCCAGGGACAACCACGGAGAGATAGAGAGAGCTGTTGTTGGTTAACCGGGATCATCAGCAGGATTCCCATCGAGAGACTATCGTGGACGCACTATCGACTCGTTCTTTTTGCCCGAGTGTCCCGGTCTCTCCTGCAGTGTACCAGCAGCCTCTACACCTCCCCTCCACGTCCTGTCACCGAGCTAATCTGCAGGACTCCCGTAAATGTTGGCTTTTATTTATGGCCATTAATTCTGTTACTTATGAGAATCGCCCGGCACATTCCTTCCCTTTTTGGACTCCCTTCTCGGCTTGAAGTGGACGAGAGTGAAAGGACAAATTTGTACTCCAGCAAAGGTAGGGAGTCCTCCGTTTCTCCGTGGCACACAGCACTCTGCCTCTTTCGTTGTGGTCGAACAGGGACGAAGAAATGGTGAGCGAAGGCACAAAAAAATAGTCCAGCAAAAGAGGAGAAAAAATGGGAACGCAACTTGTTCTACTTGTGCTTGTGGACTCCCAATGTTGTGGCCAGTGTCCAAGAAGTTATGAATGAATGGGTAATGGGCGCAGCCGAGGCCGAGAATGGACAGAAGAGAGAGAAGGAGGCAGAAAAAGGCATTCGAAGTGAGGTCCGAAGACGAAACAGTGAATGGAAGAAGAACTGCTGTCGGTCCCAGACAGTCTGTCGTCAGTGGGTCTAGACAATCGCTGGACCGTGTGGGTGGCTGGCTGGCTGACTGGCCCGTGCGAAGCGCTCGCTTCATGCACTTGCCCCTCGAGATCGTGCGAAATGAGGCAAGAGTCCCTGGTCTCCCGGTCGATCTATCGATCGAAAGGACCCTCGGTGAACTGATTATCATTTTGAATCGATGCAACCAGTCCCTTCTTCGCTGTTTCTTTATTTTTCGTTGTAAAGGAAAAGCATAAAAAATCTAGATGAACAAGTGATACGGAATCGAGCAGACTCTTCTTTCCAACATCTCTTGGTTCAGGTAGAGCAATATGTAGGCCACGGAGGTATTCCCCGAAGAAACTGATTTCGATTGACAAAATTGGTCAATTGATGGAGGTTTGCGGTTTCATTCATACGGGAAGGATCCATACACCGACGCTGGGGTGGATTGCGCAACTGGGCCCGTGGGTGAAAGTCTGGGAACTGTTTTTTTCTCAGCGTCTTTCACAATTCACTGACCGAAAGAAGATAAACGTTTGGTCGCCTTTTTTTTACCTTCACTTTCTGGCTGCTTCACTTATCCAATTATGGTTCTTCATCGATCGATCGAAGGATAAGCCGATACGCGCCGTGTGGGGGAGAGCATGGGAGCGAGGAGGGATGGAATATGTTGGTTGGTGATTTATTGTGTCGCATTTCATGGGACTGTTCTAAGTTTTCTTTGTGTAATTAGAGATGCTTTAGTCGGTACAATTTGGCTTGATTATCGTGCTGCATAGAACTGATATCGGGTGATAATTGAGCCATAGAACATTATGTGGAATTCTGAACATGGTCAATTCTATATCTTTCATTTGTCTCACGTCTTTAGCTCTTGCTTTCTATCGCGAAGTTGGCGCCAATCATACATGTGCATTTTCACAAATTGTAGTTTAATGTCCTCCATTGTTTTTAATGTTTTTTGGATTTTGTATAAAAAATATCCAGTACCGAGAAGGTGAGAACGGGCAGAAGAGCGATACGATCAACGTATTTCACGTCATTCATTCATCAAATAACTTTTAAACGACCTGATAAGGTTGTTAACATATCGAAAGGGTTGTGCATTTGGTTTTTGATAATGGTTTGAGCCAAACCATTGTCATTTGTTAATCAACTGTTAGAAACAGCTTCTTTGTTGAGCTTATATAAATAAGATTTATTTCAGTAACGGCGAGGCTGGTAATCGGTGGCTTTTCTCACATTTAATTGAATAAAACACACCCGGGTGTAAATAATATTTTCTGTTACCGATACCGTTTGGTTTAGTTAAAAATACACAAAATTAAAACTAGGACATGGCTTATAACAACAAAGAAATTCAAAATTCTCGCATATGACATAAATAAGGCATTTAAAAAAATCTCCCAAAACAAGAACATCCACTAAAACCATGATCAACGGTTTGCGAAGTTAACTAGCACTGTTTCGCGAGTATCGAGGACTTCCTCTCCACGACAATACACCATTCGCTGATGTTGGCACACTTTACGTTACGCTTAAAACCCGAATGACAACAGTACACCGCCATTGTCATTCAAATCATCATCATCCTTTCTGCTCCGGACAAATATGGCTTCGATGGCGCGAGAGCGACGCGCCGTACCGCATCAGAACAGTCACGCGAACACCCCAAACCCCCAGCGCATCGCGTAGATAAAAAAAAGGGAGAGAGGGCTTAAGTTAAATTGTCTGTTAACGGGCACCGGTTGCTCAAAGCCCCGAGGGCCATAACGAGGCTCGCAAGTGCGCTTTATTTAATTTGCCTCGCGATTTTAAAACTACGTCCAGGGGGGCATCCAAAAAACGCCCAATCAGTTCACGCGGGCCAAACAGCCATGAAAATGTGCCAGGGTGCCGTAGGGTGAAAAGCGAGAGAAAACCGTCGATTGGGTTGGTGCGTTGTTAAGTGGAAAATGTGCCAACCGGGTGACAGCGACGGACGGAGATACGATGCATAAAAGATAAAAGAAAGAAGGCATCGCGAACAACCGAGACTCCCAGTGCGCTCATGTCCCATCGTTTAAGGAGGGAAACCGGGAGACAGTGCCGTGCCGTCGGCAGAGAAGATGACGCCATCCGTCCTATGCCGTCCTGTGTAGGTTTTTCCATCAAATGCAACGTCCAAGTGACAAGGGATGCTACCCCCTTGGGTGACACGTTTCAGTCCCCGTCGTTGCTGCTCGGGCATTGATTCAATAGGGTTAGGCGGGAAACGGGCGCATTAACGGGCACGGGCATCGCACGCCATTTTCCCTCGACATTTGGCGCGCGGCGACGGCAGCGGCAGTACGGCCGCAAACATTCGACGTCCTTCGAAACCGCCGGCCATAAAGCCATTTGTAATCTGGTCGTTTGAAGGGTCGCCTTTATCGGCCAACCAGCCAACCATTATTCTTTTATTCCATTCTCCCTAATTTCGTTATCTTTCACTCTGCCGGTCTACCTCTGTGTATGCCGCTCGCTCTCTCTCTCTCTCTCTGTCATGATTTGTTCTTTTGCCTTGCGATCGATCTCATAAATAATAAGCGAATGTGTTACTTCACGTATGTCGTCACTGCGAACGCACTGGATCGAGGGGACAGAATGCAAGGGAGCACCCGTTTGGGATGTGGTGCGGTTTGTCGTCATCGGGAGGGGTTTGTTTTGTGGTCAGGACATCGCCATGATTCGCGCGCCCCGGGTTGTGCGCCACGACTCAAAATGGCAGTTGCACTTACTAGCCCTCTCAGCATCGCGGGGTGATCGAGGGGCTCCTTTGACCACATCCGGTCACATGGTTGCGGCAGGAGCGGAGCAAAAAAAAAAAAGATGAAAAGGGGACGAACGGAGGTTTGGATGTGATGTGTTGTGAAAATGGGAAATCGACTGAAAAGGGGGCCCACTGCCCCTGGCTGACGGGGCTCACGGGAGGCAAGTACGTACTTTCGCCGCTGCCAAGGGGTGGAACCGAAGTGGAACGCGCGGAACAAAGCGTGGAAAGGCAAACAAATGGGTCCGGGAGGTTCATGGCACCTCGGCGGGGGTTCGTCGTCACAAGAGTAACTGCTCCTGTAGCGTGTGGCCAGAGTAAAATATTCAATCGCGAATCGTCCCTGGCACATGCCGGTCCGGAGATGATATATTACGATTGTGGGGATTTTCTAATCGTGTTATCCACCGCTCTCATCCTCGCTATTTTCATATCGGTCAAATTTATTGGTTGTCTCCGTATTTTCCGTATTTTTTCTTTCTTTTTGCTCAGTTACTCAGTGATAAAATGATACTCATAAACTATCACCGATACCACACTGTGGAAGCAATGGCCAAATGGAAAGAAGGTTCACACAATTTTCCATTATGCTACCATCCCCGGGGTGGGTGGGATAGCATTCGATGGTGACAGTGCATAAAGTTGAATAATTGAATCAAACGGATGTCGGAGATGTAATGATTGAGATTTGTTATTTACTCTGACCACATTTGACTCCCCCAGTGGCATCGGTCTGTTCTAATGGTTCGAAAAAAATCATCTTATTGATTTGTTTGACTTAAATATCCCATGGATGATGGAAGCGAAAGAAACTAGGTGTAAAATTAAGTTCCAAAATGTTTCATCTCAATCAAAAATAAAACTTCAACGAAATCAAATTACCAATCCTTTTTAACATTTCTTCGACGTTGCTCGAAGTAAAAAGTCGATTTGCATGTATCACTTGAAGAAATTAAAGATTTTTTTTCTTTAAAAATACTGGAAATTCATTCGGATATTAAACCACCACAAAGTCATTTTCGAGAAGCTTTTATTTATTCTGTGAAATAGGATTTTTCGTCTGATAAAGGCTGCAACTTTGCGTTCGGTTTTTCTTTCGTTGCTCCATAGCTCTCCTTTTCCTAATAACCAAAAGCGTAATTTTGATCGAAAATGACTGTTTTTCAATTATTGTGAGCTTGTTCATTTGATTGTGTAAATATTTCATGAAGTTGAAGTTCAGTTCAGTTTATCTAGACAGCTCCATGAAACTCTATAATGCAGAAGGTAAAGTGGATTTTTCGTATGTAAACCATTTTTTTAATATAACAAACTATTGAATACAACTACGTTAGTGCTTTCTTGTAACTTCGGTTGTGAATAAGAATTGTATTTGATTTTTCTCTACATCCGATTGCATGTTTCTCTAATTCCAATAAGGTGTACTAAGGGTGTAAGTTTATAGCATGGATAAAACCAGTTTACCGCTTTAAACCAGTCCTCATAAAAAAAATCCAAGCTTCTCAATTGAATAGCATTTCGCATATAACCGTTGGTAAGCGTTGTAACACGCCATCATTTGCTATCCTTTGACCTTACGACAAGCGTCCTATGGGAGAAAGCAAACAGCATTCAATTGAACATTGTGTGGAGCACAGCAAAACATACAAATCAATAGCAAAACAATCGGGGCGACCAAAGGGAAAGCTGAGGAACCACCCACATCAACACCCGAAGCACGTGCGCTGGCTATTGTGTGATGATGCTCCACCCAAGCTAGGATAACACGACGCTTCTTCTTTTGTCCACGACGCGTTTGAAAGGTGTTTGGTGCCCTGCAATCGACATGACAAGGATGCATGGCTCTACTTTCGCCAGCGTAGGACAGGCCAGGCCAGGTGATATGCGAACGAATTGGTCATAAAACCAAAAAGCCCAATGAAGCATCCCCGCGAACAATCACGAACTATTAGAAGAAAACATTTCTCCTTAATCGACCACCTACGTAATCGTGATCGGATGGAGCGTGTTCGACAACACCCACAAGAATTGCGTGTTTTCTGACAATCCTGAACAGCCTCACTCTCATCCAACCGACGCGATGGGCTTTGGTGTCACGTTTCACACAATCGATTGGGAGAGTACAATAAAAATCATATTTTGGGTGACGCAGAACGCCATTGTAACACATTGTTGTTTCGGGGACACCGCGGACAATTCCATTCCATTACCAAATGATGCAATTAACGGGACGAGGTTTTATTTTTCTCCATACAAAGAGAAAAGAGAGAAGATCACCTACGGCTCGTCGTGTATTCAAAAGAACGCGTGATCGTAAGGTTAGAAATAGAAAGCTGCACGTTGGGGGTTGGATCGCTTGGCGTCGACCCGTCTACCAGAATGTAAAGACCAAGGTGTCCCGCTCGCAATGCTTAATCGAAACAGATAAAGATCATCGAAATGAGTGTCGAGATCGACGCAGAATCGCTTCTTGGCTGACCTATTCTATTAAAAGATTACCTTTCTAGCAGAAAGGACCTACCACGGACGTAAGACTGATGACCTTTTTTTTTTTTGGTACAGAACAAAGCCTCTCGAGGATCTCGAGACACAACGATTCGCTCACCTCATACATAGACGAGGGTGGACCGATCGTACGAAATTACAACATAACATGGGATTGATGAGCCAATAAGAGAATCTACCCCAAGGATAGGGTGTGGGCAGAGTTGAGCATCCGTGCTAAAATCGAATGAATCCCGAAATTCCCGAAGCTATGGAACGGTGCAATAATTCTCCTCGATATCGATCAGCATCTCTCTATTATGTCTTTCTTTATTTCTACTTTCACCTTCACTCCGGCACCGAAAAGTTGGAACAAGCGATTCTCTATTTCCCATCGTCCCTGGCAGCCTCAACTATCGCGACAAACGACGCCTCGAAAGGGTCTCTGCACGGGACAAGATACAACTCTATTGTGTAACTGATTGCCTGCCAAAGCAACAAACGGAGGACGATCGAGTTTGCAACTTTCTTCCCGGGTGGTTTCTCGGATTCTCGGTTGCCTAACATGTCCGCCTGGATCAGGAAAGCAGAGTCCCATAGAAACTAACGCAAGGTAAGCAACGAATGTACGAAGGATTTGATGTTTTAATTATCCATTACGAATACAACCAAGCCAAGCCCCAGGAGGTACCAGTCATAAGAAATTATGCCATTATAGTAGCTACTCTCCCGTCCAGGGCACAGTGAGTGATTAGTCACTGCAAGCCCCGGTGAGCCCACCCTAGGAGATTGTAGGAGAAGCGCTGGTAACACCGAATTCCCGAGACGGACAATACCTTCCGGTTACCTAAGCGACATAGCCCTCAGACGGACGGTAAACAAACACGGAAGGTGGCACCAGCCATTCATGCCCTATCCTTACTTCCTTCCTGCGCCAAACCTCTAGCGGCCCACCAGCGGGGGGCCCCTGACCCTAAACGCCTTAATACCCATCACCATCGGCTCGTCCATTTCCTCTTTCCTTCGTTGACTTCGTAGACGAAGATTGAACATCCGTTTGTAGTTGTATGTCTCCGTTGAGTCCTGATTTTATGTGATTGACCTTTCTCATCCGTTGGACAATTGAATTCACTTCCGTAGATGCGCGTAACCTCAGTGTGTTTGTACTGTTCTCATGTTTGAGTCCCTAGGACCCAGCCCATTCGCAATCGCTCCGGTCCATTCGGGCTTCCTACTTGTTACTGGCCTTCCAGCTCAAACAAGAAGGCACAAACAGGGTGAACACATCTTTTCAAAAAATATCAATTCAATTGGTCACAGTTTTTTTCTCCGCTTCTCCCGGAGTCATACTTCCTGTAAATCCTCTCCAGATTAGAGTTCGTTTGGACATCTTCTTCCGGATCACTGTTCCGGGGTTTCTTGCACTCAGCATTATGCCTACCTTTACATTCTTCTCTGGGATTCCTTTTTTCAAGTGATCGCAATATTTGACTTTCATTTGTCAGCATTAGGAATTGTTGAACTTGCAAGAAGTGCCATATCGCACAGCCAAGTGCTTATTGTCTGGCTTCCATACCGGTGGTCACATCCTGCGCAGGTGTGTGGTCCTGTGGAACGTACTTAGATAACTCAGAGATCCGGGATGTCCTTTGTGCGAGGATTGTTCCATTTTTCGATGGACGCCCAAAATGTCCTTCAATCCGGGTATTGCAAACTCATCGATACACGGTACTGGTACTAAATTGCAAATTAATTGTTGGCAGCTGCGGCACAATTTTGCCACTTCCATGCAGTACTTCATTTCTTCGTTTTGAAACATTTTTTCCGTTCAAAGTAAAGACATTGAATGGATGTTCGAGCATTGAGTTTGTAGGACCCGTTAATCCTGTTCAGTTCAGTTAAAGAACAAACTATCAGAAAGCAATGTGCTGCACGCACTATTCAATCTGTTTATTTAGTTTATTTGAGAAAAGAATTCGTTTGGTAGTATTCGACATTGCCTTAAAACATAAACTTGTTAGTAACTATTATTATCAATCTGGCTTCTTTTATTTCACAAACTTAAGAATACGATTTATTACAAGAACAATTCAGCACATCGCCGGCATTTGAGGCACATCTATGAGAAGGAATTTTATAGCAGCGGCGCATAATTCAAACGCAAATACCATCCCGTTCAGATCATTCTTCCAAATTCTCATCGTCGTTACTATTGGCTTCCTCCTCACTGTCTCCATCATCATCACGTCCTGGGACGTACTCGTCCGATGATGAACCATCAAAATCAATTCCTGACTCCTCCTCGTCGAGGTCGTCTTCTTCCCAGTAAAGTAAAGGAGGAGGACGACGACGATGTTCTGCTGATCCTTCTGCTGCGCCTTGCGGCCTTCGTCTGGGTGAATTAGTTGTTAAACCTAAAAATATATATCTGTGCAGGGTCAAAACAAAAAGATTTTTTTTTGGACAACGAAACTCTTTATTAGGTCTATTTCTACTAGACAGTAACTACATCCAACTTTTTTCTACTGAACCAAACCATATGATAGAACCCGACCGTTGATACTGTTAGTGTTCGTTAAACTATAGATGAATGATATAAAACTGCACAAGAATCTAGGGAGTACATGCGCTTCTAGACCAGCACAAAGTCCTGATATTTTGTAGGAGTAGTTTTCCTACGATCCGAACGCCGGTTTACAGGAGGGGATAAGGGACGAACGAACGAGGCTGGTTGAGGAAGTACGTAGAATGATGAATCATACTTACTCGGATCAGGATGCTGGAAGTCTACAAAATGCTGCGGATTTCGTCGATAGCACTTTGCGCCAAATGGACACAAGGGTGCGCCAGGCGGTGCGGGAGGAAAGTTTGGTCTCCTGTAATCAAGATCGCCTGGATGGGCAAATTGCGTCCGATGATCGCTGCCAGCACGGTAGCATCGGATCCCAAAATCACAAGACGGACGTAACGGTGCTGCATTGGCAGCAAGGCTGGGTGCGCTAGATAGTATGGGCTTCACATCGTTCGTCGCACCAACCGTTCCATCCGGGTCGGGCTTAACGACCGTCACGATCGATGCAGAAGGCGTCGTATCGGGATCTGCTTTAACGGTTTTTACAAGATTATCTACGTCTTGTGTACTCGTGCTGTTGGTATTTGTTGAAGGAGTTGACGAAGTGGATGCAACTTGGCCATCCCCATCATCCGTACAAATTCGCTTTCTTGCCCCGTCTGATTCCGTTTCATCATTAGCCGTATCATCGGGTTTACGTTTCGCGCTCGGTGCAGTGTTAGGCGCATCATCTAAATCGTTACTTGCTTCACTGTTCACTTCATCAACCGAGCGTACCCGTAAAGTTTGTTCGGAAGGTTGTGTATCTGCCTGTCCATTTAACGGCTCTTCTAGAGGTTGTGTATCCTCTTCATTATTGCTTTCCTTTCCCTTAATCTCAAACCAGTAGCTATCCGGCAGAAGTCCGAACTGGTCTCCCGGTTTAAGAAGGACACTTTCGTCTTTTAGCAGGCGGAGCTGTCCCGCAGACCGTTTAAGTCGATAGAATATAAAGTTGGTTGGATGCAGTGCAGTAACACGCACAACGGGATCTTCCCCTTCCTTGGTCAATCGTAGCGTTCCGTGGTTTCGTGATACTCGCTTATCATCACACTTATCGATGGAATGAGATAAAGATAAAGAAATGGCCTCGATTAAAAACATGAAACTTCGTGAAAAGACGCGTTAGGATCTTACCTCTAGGTAATCGCCGCGCCCGATGATTTGATCGCATTCCAAGGCCGGAAGGGCTATCGTTTTGCATTTGGTTGTATCGTAAAGGGTGATTTCTTCCATTTTTAGCCCGGATCCACATCCTTTCCGGAACGAAAAACCGCCAAAAACTGCACCGAAAAGTGTTGCGAGCTGCGTTCCAGGAATGTCTTGTTTTGCTTTTAACCCGTGCATGTAAACGCTGCACAAACTCAATTAGCTGTCAAATCCTACGTTGACAGCACCCCTCCTCCCCCCGCCACCCTCTTAAGGAGCGCGGTGTTTTGTGTGTTTTTGGCCGTAATTGTTTGTGTCGTGTATTTTAGGGATATTTTATTGTTCTAGACCATTAAGATTTGTATTCGTTCGTGTTGTGTGAAAGAAGAATCGTCCGAGGTCTTACCCACTTTTGTTGATCAAGAGTGCTCTGCTAGAAGTATGCCAACATCTGCGTGCGAGATATCCTAGCGGAAGCCGTTCCGGAGAAAGCAACGAAAAATCTAAGATTCCAGATGGCAGCATCACATTTAATCGAGAAACTGAAGGTTACTAAACGACTTGCATCCTGCATTGAGCCTGGCAAACATTTCCTACCTTTTCTTACGACTAACTACACTTCCAGTTTGGCGAAAGGTACATCCTGGCGGACATCGTCGTTGTTCCACTAACAGTGCCCCAGGATGCGGTTTCCGCCGGAGGGCTAGAGACGGCCGCGCGCAACAAGTATCTGACGCGCGATGTCTGGCAATCGTTCGTGTACACCGGACTGTACGATCTGTTCCGCAGGCATTTGCCCGAACACGGCCAGGACGTGAACAAGGATAGTCCGTTTCAGCTAAATCAAGAGTACCGTTTGCATTGTAAAGATCGTCCCTATCTACAGATGAAGTACAATTTCCGCGATAAACACTTTCGCAACACGCTGAACGGACTGTTTAGGGAGAAATCCTCGGCCTTACACGACAGCTGCGTCTACGTGGAGATCAGCGATCAGGGTCAAGTATTGTTTAACAAAATCGACGATCGTGAAAAGACCGTGTTACGATTGGTGAAGGAAATCGAGGAGCTCAAAGCGGCCCGAGCCTCCTTTGCGGAGACGAAAAGTACTGAACGGGGAATCGATGCCGGATCACTGGAATATGAGGAGTATCACCCCGAGCCGCTTAGCAGGAATGGGGTTGATAAGATCGGGAAAGAACACGCTAGCACCATTGAGTATGTACCGGCCACAATCAACGGCCAATCCATCGCTACCAAGCGTACCTACAAGCCTTCTAAAATTGGTAGCAGAACGAAGACTGATGCAGATCCGGAACCGGATCCCTACACACCCGATACTACCGATCGCAAACCTTCAAACGTGTTGTACGTGCCTTCGTCTCAATCGCCCAAGGAGCCACCCGCAGCTCATGGCACATCGGTCAAGAGAGAGCGCAACCTATTCGGTTCAGATGACGAAGAGTACGATCCGGCTGGGGGTCAGGGAAGTGGGGAAGAATTAGCGTGCAAAAGCGGAAGTGATAAGGATATGTTTGCCGACGATACATCGCCACCACCAGAGAAAAGACTGAAGGAAGGAAGAACTTTAAAAAAGCGCCAGGGCAGTAGCAGCCACGGCGGATCATCGATCAATAAGCGAGAGGTGTTGCACCGAAATAGCAAACAGATCACGCGCAACCTCGCTGAGACTGTTGAGGAAGAGAAGCGAAGAACCAAAAGTTCACCGAATGTTCACGATCCACCATCGACATCGGAAAGCAGCAACTGCACGAACAGCCTGAAGCTTAAAAATGGTGTTCGTAAAAAGAAAGCTACCCGGAAACTGGAAACTGGATCACTGCCTAGCTCTGGAACATCGGAAAACGGCTTGGCAGAGAAACCGATCGGACAGAAGCAGCCGCCGCCAACGTTGGAAGTGCTGTAAGTGATGTGCGCGTGCCACTATCAGGCTGCAATCTAGCTGATACAATCCATTCTTCACTTTCACAGCGACTGTATGAGTATGTCAAACGAGGAGATCATTGGCAGCTTCGACTGCTTCGAGGAGGAATTGCGAGATATCTTTTATCGGTATAAAGATTTGACCGAGCGCCACTGGAAAACATCCTCCGAAGTGTGCTATTACACCGATCTAACGCATGTAGTCGACGAGGAACAGAAGTTACTCATGCTGGACCATCTCGAGGACGCATTCGTGTTGGAGCGTGATCGGGGCAAGGTAGTAGACACATACCATGGGAACAGGTACTCTCACTGAAACTCCCAGTGACTAAGAAAAGATTTTCTACCTGCTTTTAGTATACGGAATTTTTCACTTCAACACTTATGATCGAGTGGACACTGCGACTTTTCATGCAGCGGCACCACTTCCGCGATCGACGTGCTGCTCTCGATCGCATCAGGCAGCAGGAAACGGCTTACTTTGCTTCGTTGGCAAACGATCCTCAGGCAATGAGGCACAAGTAGTATTCCACGTTTTCGCCATCATACGCGCATCACATTTCCGACGGATGCCCGAAACGGGATCGTTTATACTAACAGAATATAGATAGAAATGATGTGGGTTTGTTTGTTTTTTTTTATTGGTCTTTACCGTTTTTATTTCAATCGAACAAGTCGAATTAAAGATTTTACTCATTAATAACGATGCTATATTGGTTTTCGTTATTCACTCCTGATCCATATCGAAATCCTCCTTAAAATCGTAATCTTGCTTCTCTGTATCGGACATGGCTTCTTCCTGTTCCTGTTTGTTTTGCTGCTTCTTGCGCTTCTTCAGCTGTTGCTTCAGATTCCGGTTGGTCGTCTGGTTGCCATCGAGTGCAAACATCGGATCTTTGCGGAACTTTTTCTCCTCTTCGGCGTAATCGTTTACCTTGCGTTTGCGGCTCTTTCCATCACCCTTGGTTTCCTCTCGTTCGATAATCGTACCTTCGGTGGCGAGCATCTTTTCGATAGCCCGATTACGGGTATCATCTTTCGAAAGCTCCATTCTAACCGGTCCGCCCGTATCGATTTCCATCGTAAGAATGTCCTCCTTCTTCACACCATCCTCATCCATTGCATCGGTCCGGGCAAAGCTCGCCTCATACTGATCGCCTAGCTGGGCCACGATTGCGTCCAGCTGATCGAGATTGAACTCAGGCACTTCCTCTCCACTCTCGGAAGGCTTCACAAGCTGAGCATCGAGATGCACTTCGTCGGCGTTTTCCTCCGGGGGATGCGTGCAGTACTTGATTTTGCCACTGTTCCAGTCTTCGATCAGTGAACGGGCCGCTTTACGTACATCCGGCACACCCTTCTTCGCTAGTGCTCCCATGCGAATGGCTTTCTTAGCAAGAAACTCGTCCGGCGTGTGGAACTCGCTTATGTTGTACAGCTTGCAGAAATACATCATCGTACCGCGCTTCAGTATGTCCACGGCCAGTGGAAACGGATCCTGGATCTCGGTCACTTTCTGGGCGTTCCGTAGGGCAAAGAATCGGTTCTGGTCCTGTTCCTTCGGGCGCTGGAACACAATACCCGGGCTGTCCAGTAGCTTGACGTGTGAATCGATCTGTACTTCTTGCATCTGCTTCGTGACACCCGGCTTCGCCCCGACCATGCAGGCCCGCTTACGCTTCAGCGAGTTGACGAGCGAGCTTTTGCCAACATTCGGCAATCCCACCACACCGACACGGATCGATGTGCGCAGCTTATCGCTACGACAGTAGTTGGCCAGCAGCTCCTTCAGCAGATCAGCACCGATGCAAGGGGAACAGTCAAAGTTTTTGGACGCCTTAAACTTCTTCTGGCCAATGTTTGACTTTTGCGTTTGGGTGGTAGCCTTGAACGGAATCACGGGACCGCTGCGGCGCAGGTACTTCATCCAGCGTTCCAGATTCTCCCGTGGCACCAGATCGGCTTTGTTGAGGATCAGCACGAGCCGCTTTTGCCCCGGTGCTTCACGCACAATTTTGGCCACCTCCAGGCAACGCGTCCCGAGTGGATCACGGGCATCGACCACCTCGAGAATGACGTCGGCGGCATCGATAACCTTCTTGAACTCCTTGAAGTACGCCTTCAGCGAATTTTCTTTGCCCTGTGTGTTGAAGTTAGCGTACTCCTCTTCTTCCTGTGCCTGCTCCTGACCATCACCGAACTGATCCGTTCGCTTCTCGGCCTCGGCCACCATGGACTGGAGTGTTTTGGAGCGGAGCGCATCCTGGCGCAGTTGCTTTTGTTGCTCCTTTTGCTTCAATCGAAGCTCCTCCTGTTGCTGCTTGTACTGCTCCACATCCTCCAGGACCTCTTTCTTGAACGGGCAGATGTTTGGTACCTGGATCAGCTTCTGTTTCTTGCTCTTCAGCTTCGGCAACTTTCTCGCTTCCTTCGCCTTCTTGCGCTTACTTTCGGCGATCTTCTTGATTACTTTGTAACGCAGCGAAGCCTTCACCCGCTTGGATCCGCGACCTGTCGTGGGAGGATCGAGTTTCGGTTAGAATAAAAGGGATCTCTGGCTCCCTCCGCACGTTATACTCACATTTCAAAGCCTTCAGAGCCATTTTTGATCCTGTTTCACCGGATAAAGGGCCCGGAAAAAGGATGAATCCACAGACGAACCGCACCAAAACACGTTTTTTCGCTGGATTTCTCCCCTGTCAGTGTGACAGTTCCGCACGAGGTCCGCTGTGTGGGAACACCCTGTGCTGGGATTGCGATTTTCAGCGTAATTCTAGAGCGAGCTCATAAGATGTGTTGAATAACCGAATTAACTCGTGGTGTTTTTTCAGAAGCAGCCGCTTTTTTATCAGGACGAATTCTGAATTTGCATACGGGAACGATGATGTGAGGCGCGGAGAGCGGTGCTTTCGCGTTTGCCATAACATCAAAGACAAAACCCAAACCAAGGCGCGTTACCTCGACGATCCGGCGCAAGCGATGATCCGGAGGCTAGTCTCAAGGAGCACCTTCGTTGTCGCTCGTCCCAGCTGGCCACCAAAAGATAAACACTCCGCTCCCGCCTTAACCGTACTCGATCTCAGCCGGTCTGCAGTATGTTGGCCAGCAGCGACTCGAACCATCAGGGGTGCCTACACTTCCTCCTCTATGCCGGCATGGCAAGTGCTCGCCGCAAACAGTCCGGCTGTGGCTAATGGCGCGAGACAAAAACATGCGAGCCGCTGTCTGCAAGTTATACCAAAAACTGTGAACACCGTCGGTGTCCGGGGTGTCGCTAGTGATAATAGTCGTAAGAGACACGGTCGATCGACAGAGGTCAATGTGGAACCGTCGCAAAGCGTCGCTAGCAGCTGGAAACAGGCGATATCCCCGTACGCTCGATTAATGCGCATCGATCGTCCCATCGGTTCGTGGTTACTCTTCTGGCCATGTGGTTGGAGTATTGCGCTGAGTGCACCGGCGGGTTGCTGGCCTGATCCGCTCATGCTGGGACTGTTCGGTGTGGGAGCGTTCGTCATGCGTGGTGCCGGTTGTACGATCAACGATCTTTGGGATCGTGATATCGACGCGAAGGTGGAACGCACCAAGCATCGACCACTGGTTGCAGGAGAGATATCGCCGTTCGATGCGGTGGTGTTTCTGGCCGCCCAGCTCGGTGTTGGGTTAACGGTTCTACTGCAGCTCAACTGGTACTCCATCCTGCTCGGTGCCAGTTCGCTCGGTCTAGTCATCGTCTATCCGCTCATGAAGCGCATCACGTACTGGCCCCAACTGATGCTTGGTGCGACATTCAACTGGGGTGCTCTGCTAGGCTGGAGCGCCACGCAGGGAACGGTAGACTGGGCCGCCTGCTTGCCTCTGTATGCTGCCGGCGTATGCTGGACGATCGTGTATGACACGATCTATGCCCACCAGGACAAGGTGGACGACTTGCTGATTGGCATCAAATCGACCGCCTTACGATTCGGAGACAACACGAAGCTGTGGCTCAGCGGGTTCACTGGAGCGATGTTGGTGAATCTGATGGCCGCTGGAGCTGCGTGTGATCAAACGTGGCCATACTACACATCGGTTGGGCTGATTGCAGCCCACCTTGCGCAACAGGTAAGATCGAGTTTATGGATGGTTGGTGCACGTTCATGGATGGCAATTAAATTAACCAGACACTTGAACTGTTTTCCAGATCAACTCTCTTAACATCCACAACCCGACGGATTGTGCCAGCAAGTTCATCTCCAACCACCAGGTTGGACTAATACTGTTCCTCGGAATCGTTCTCGGTACGCTTTACAAAGGACATACCGACGATCAGCGTTCGAAAACCGTCATTAGTCCCGGCAATAGTAACAGCAGTAGCAGCAGCAACGGTTCCGCCAGCGAACAACTGACCGTAGCCGTAGCCGGTGCTAGGAATATCGCCGTGTAGTGTACCGGTGCCGGGTGCTCGCTGTTGTTCCTGTGTTTATGATTGCTCTTGTACCTCTTCGCATAAGGTATTGTTTTTGTTTAAGAATAAAATACACCATCCCCCGAACGAAATGTTGTGCAAGTTTAGGGCGGTGAAACGAAAGTGAAAATGTTTGAACCACTTTTGCACCAACCTACTGTCAGGCCGGTGGTAAACAAATGCGGCCTCACTAACAAGACCGCTCATCGATCACAGGGTGACTCAGCGCTGAACGGCGCATCGCTTAACTTTTCAGGACCGGAATGGAAAACTTGGGAAAAACTTCGGAAAAACAGCGGAAAATCATCTTGAAGCGCGGAACCTGCCGGTATAAACAGAAAGGCATTTTTGTTGTGGTGTTTTTCGTCGTCGTCGCGCCGGCGTTCGAATCAAAAACACCCGAAACACGGAACCCCAAGAAACACGGACGTGAAATCGCCCAGAACCAACCGAGAGAGAGAGAGAGAGAGAGAGAGAGAGAGAGAGAGAGAGAGAGAGAGAGAGAGAGAGAACCGTGTGGGGTTTACAGTTCAATCGAGGAGGGTGCGCGCGTTTCCTTCGCTCGCAACAACAATAATAACAGGCTTCAATAAGAGGCCACATCTCCGTCGATGGTGCCATCGACTTCCTTGTTCACGTACGGTGCAAAAGTGGTTTCCCCTTCCGGTGGTCAGTGCGCTGAGCATCGGTGAAACACGGTTCTGTCCCCGGTGCGTTCTGGGACGGATATTGGCTGGCCGTGGAACCGCACCCCGTTTCGAAGAGGCGTTTATTCCCTGCGGAAGACTCCAGCGGGACATTTGGTGCGCGTTTTCGGAGCGTGCGTGCCTGCCTGCTACCGAGCGTTATTACTTCGTGAGCATTTTTAGTTTTCGCAAGTTCCTGGATCGCAGCGGTGGCAATCGGTGACGGGGTTGTGCAGCTGGGTCAACATCCGTCCGGGGGGAATTAGTGTTCGCGTCAGCTAGATCGGAATGCCGGACCGGTCGGCGTTCGGTAGTAGTAGATTCTCTTGCCAGCCACTAGCAGGAGTCACTGAGGAGTCACTGCAGAGCGTAAGGTGTGCCTGGCAGTGAGTGCGCGAAGTAA
Organism: Anopheles aquasalis; assembly: GCF_943734665.1. Lineage (NCBI taxonomy): Eukaryota > Metazoa > Arthropoda > Insecta > Diptera > Culicidae > Anopheles > Anopheles aquasalis. The sequence continues at coordinate 26,460,897 of NC_064877.1, read as the reverse complement.
CCGTTTGCTGAATGCGTCTTCCCGTGGCTTGCTGCAAGTAGACGCTGCGGTTAGTGCGTTTCGCAGATTAGTCGTGTTCACGCCGGTGTCCTGCCGAAAAAAAAACACCCGATAAGAAGAGTTAATCTGGTTCTAAACAGTGATCCTTCCGCTTTTCGCTGTCAATTCCCATCCCCGTTCGTTCGTTGTGTTTATTGTGAGCGAGGCGAGCAAGATAGTGTGATTGTGTGATGCGCGCAGGCTGTGTGGCGATGGTTTTATTGATTTTTCTCCGCATTACTTGAACGCCGGGAGGAAAAAGTGCTTTTGATGCTGTAAAACGGCCGCTTGTGTCTCCTCTCCGTCGAGCCGTAGAGGAAGGTGAAAGCGATACAAGCGAGCGGGTGTGATGGTCGAAGGTCCAGTAAATATCGTTCCCAGAGATCGGCTCGTATCGCCGTCGTCAACCCTTTCCGATAACCCTCGTGGGGATGCTGGAAGGAGAAAGTTTGTGCCACCACCGGAAGTGTGGGATTGCAAACGACCACCACCCCTACCCAGGACCGCCTGCTGCGTCGGGTGTCTTAGCGGAAATCAGTAGCTCGGTGCCACTAGTGTTTATTGTTGTGTTAGCTCATATTTGTTGTGTGCTCTTTCCTTTGCAGCAGCCGCAGTGAATGGTGATTGTCCTCCATACGATGCTTAAGGAGTGCCTCCGCTGGGGTATAGGGAATTGCAAATCCCTGACCTAAAGTGGCAAGGCGCCGTGTGTGACGGAGTGCATCTTCTCGAATCTCTATCGATTAAGACGAAGATGGTTTGTAGTGATAAGCGTCCAGGCCTGACCTGACCACCCTGGTGCCAGGATATGTGCGCCATTCTTTCTAGTGCCAAACATAAGAATCTCTCAAAAACCTCATCCTAGTCTCACTAAACTGAATCTCTCAGTGTTGTGTGCTTGTGTGATAACCGTGATTGTGTCCCTAAGTGGCGTGCTCGTTGGAAAGTTGTAAAGAAAAAAAACAAAACAAAACATGATTTGGTCACCGACAAGCAACAAACATGGTGTTGGTAAGTGAATCGAGGGGAATCATTCTAGGGAAGACGAATGTCTAGCCCAAGGGGTTTTCCCTTGGGCTCATCTTTTACACCCACTTGCAGAGAGCCAGCAGCTAGTACCCGAAAGCAACGGTTACGGCCGATAACGCAAGCGAGAACTTTGCACAGTAGCCAGAAGGGAGCACAGAGGAAGATGGCTTCGAACGCAGTTTGTCACAAGTTGCCACACGACTTGCCGGTTGCCGCTTTCGTAGCCAAGCCAACGAACTAAACCGTTCAAGATAACGAGCGGCCTCACATCTGATAGCCGATGCGATGGGACTCCGGGCTGCCTTGATAATGGGACACAAACATACACATTTGTGTTCCTTCTTGTTCTCGCTCGCCTTTCCTGCAATTGAATAATTTGAGTTCACTTTCCTATCCCGCGTGACGCGCGGATGCAAAAGCCGACGCGCGCGCCGAGACAACGTGAGAAAGGGGCCTCCGGCATCATAACACCGTGCCACGTCGATGATGGGTTGAAGGGCACAAGGAATTGAGCAAACATTGAGCGAGTGAGGCCTTGATCCGGGCCCAGACCCACAGATCAGAGGCTGAGGGCAAGGCGAGGAGGGCGATTTCGCGGACAAGTTGTTTATGGAGATGTCTCTCTCGTGATCTCTAAGCTGCTGTTGCCGTTGCCTTTGTTTTCCGGTCCTATCAACCAGAGTGGAGTAGGCGACTGGTCACCGGATGCGTACTGCTCTACTATTTATTTTCTTCGACCGACCGAACAAGTAACCAGCGCGTTTCCATAGATACTAGAACGTTTGAAAGAGGAAATACCATCCCCAAGCGAGTGACTCAATGTTGTTCGATGAGAGCATCGCACACCGCCGAGCCTGCTGCGTGCACTTGTTTATGTTTAAATTTTGACGAAAAAGATCAAATGAAAGAGAGCGTGAGAGGGTGTTTGCGAGTGAGCGAGAGAAGGAGTGTAGTAAGTTGACGGGAAGCATAATTTGCATACGACGGATGCGGACATCACGGACACCTCCGTTCAACGCTGTCCTCCCCGCACGACCGCAACACGATGTTCGGTTGAGTAATTCTGTGGCGGTTCTGTGGCGTCCAGAGTGCCATCTCAGGGACAAGTGTGACCACGTTTGGCTGGCGGTCCCATACCAGCTATGGTTCGCTGTCTTCCGGTGGTCGGAATAAACGGAAACGGTTAGCGGGTGCGTGATATCCGGTGCGACCGCCAACGCGCCCAGCGGCTTATGTTTCGTGGGTCGCGCGGCTACAGCATTATTTTCCTGCTGATTGGTTAGCTGGATGTGTCTCTGTGTTAACATAGGCAAAAGGGCATCATTCAGGGCAGAGAGAACCTTTTTAAATGGCCCTGGCCACACTGTACTTGACGTGTCTTTAGCATTATTAGAATATAGTAGATGGGAATATATTGTGAAAGAAGGGGAAGAAACAGTTCTTTAAAAGGAAATGATGAGCTGACGTTAATTTGGTCCAAAGCAGACACATTTTTGTGGCTGTGCTGAATGTGTTTAGCATTATTAGAACGCAGTTAGAACATTAATCTGTGGAAGTCTTGGCCAAAATATTTTTGGCGTTTTCATGAAGTCTCAGCATACCTTGCGCGTTGCCTAGCAACGCGCCTTACACATCATAGCGAGCTGGGAATCTCTCTTCCTCTTCTGATCGCAGCCTTTGGACAAGCTACACGCGTTTACGACAAGGACCGAGTGCACAGTTAATTTACAGTGAGAGAAACATCATCATCATACACTCGAAGTCACTTCTAAACCTTTTCCTCATCATAAAGTTAAAACAGGAACATCCGAACCAGTTATCGTTCGCCCGCTCATCTCGTTCTTAAAAATCTATTCAATCCTTTTGTTTATAAATGAGATTAACACATGTGAATCTTAAAAAGGTTTTTTGCAGGCCTAATTAATCATAAATTATGTACAAATAAGGTATACAAAATATAGAAAAGTATAGGAGCACACAATGAATTAAACAAATTAGTTCAATTAAACAACTTGGCGCTATATCCTGTTACAATTGCTATCTGCAGATGTCTTAACTTAACATTATCCATATCAAAGAGGTTCAAATCCCCTATTCGCACTGAATACTATTTTTTTGTTACCCCGAATATAAAACTCGGATGATAACTTATCACGGTTATCGCCAAATTTCAAATAGAACTTTCTAAACAATCCGGCTAGCATATTTACAATTTTGTTTGTAATTTACATTTAATATTACGCTTTCTTTATAAATTGAAATTGGATTTGATCGACAAATCACTGAAACTTTTCCATGATATAATCTCGTCCTCTTATATGAATCTTATGGGATGCTTCAATCTATTTCATAATAATCAATTTGAAGCTGTATTTCACATCAAAAATCTCAACACCATTCCATCCGATCATCACACAAAACAACGGACCGATTAATGTTAACGCCTATGATGCACATTTCCCCTTCATTCCTTCTTCTCCGTGTTTTCTTCCGTATCGCTTTCGCTTTCTTCGTGGCACTTTCGGGGGTCCCGGTGCAGCAGGAGCATGAAGTGTGTGAAAATATATGTACCAAGGTCAGCACGACTACAACCTGCAGTGAAGCGCGGAGGGCGGGCGGCAGCATGCGGTGGTGCTTCCTACCTTGCAGCAACGATGTCATTCAACCCGTTGCTGTGTGGACCCGCACTTCGCGTGATGACCTTGCATCTCTCCCCCGGCCTTGGTTGGTTCGGCTGGGTGCCAAAAGGGAACGGACGACATTTTGGCAGCGAAAATCCGGTTGAAAATCGAAACCAACAGCTGTGCACAGGCCCCGGTGCTCATGCCCGATACTCTATCAACCTGGCTGGCTGCTCAAGTGATTGGAAATTAATACTTTAACAACTTGACATTTGGCTTCCTCCCTTCGCTGGGGGAGGAGTGCGAAAGGATAGAAAGAACACCCACAGCACCGCACCAATAAGCAAGAGATTTATGATCTTGTGATTGAATTGATGGATTGATTTGTAATTTTCTTAACGAAAATCATTCCTGATTTCTTTTTACCAGTTTTTATAGTTTTGAATATTCGCATTAACAGTCATATTGGGAACCGGTTTGTGAAGGTTTATAACTATTAATACTAATCGAAAAGAAAACTCAAGAATAACTGTCTGTTAATTTAACTTTAGTGTTAAATGTTAATAAATGCAAAATGTTCGTATACTTTTATTCATTTTATGTTATTTATCCGTCTTTTTCGCCCTTCTTTCTTTTCGTATATTTGCGAGATACTGGCCTATACCTTACTCCAACAATTAACAAATCTGTGGGAAATTATAGTATTGCTTGAAAGTCTCAGTTTTGATCCTTTCAACTGAATGTCCCACAACTGTGTAAGACTCCTCAGGTGCATTCCTCGGTCGCTCAACATTCCCCAGGTGCATTCCTTGGCCAGTGCCTAAACATAATTTCCACCTTGGAATGCACTTCGTTCCCAACGACCTACCGCAAAACCCTTGTAGCTTCCACCGCGAGCGTGCGATTAATAAAATTCGATTTTCCGGCTGCTGCGCACGTACTCGGCACTATCTGGCAACGGTGGGGGGTACTCACTGTGATCGGAATTAACTTATGAATGAAAAATAAGCTCCAGAGCAGCTCAGTTCACCACGTACACGTATGCGCGAGTGTAATTTAATGCCCCCCCAATCCGCTCTCGCTCTCGCCGTCTCGCACGTGTGCGGCTATCGATCAGCGGTCTTAAGGTTACGACCGGAGCAGCCGGTCGAACCGGCCAGGAGTCGACGAGAGCGGTCGATCAGTCAAGGTTGGCCACCGCGTTTCCTGTGCTTCGTCGTCTTCCTTACTCCGGGCGATGGTGCTGCAGCATGTGTGCTGCGCCCGTGTCTTCCACGGGCAGAGCAAGGTGTTGCTCGCCGATTTCCATTCCCCAAACCCCACCTTTTATTACCAATTGCTGCCGCTGGCCGCCGATCGATGTTTCAAAGCGGGAAGAAAAAATGGGAAGCTATAAATAAGCATCTTCGCAGCGAACTCCGCGGACTGACGATCGGATCGTGTACGAATGGTGGACGGTAGCGAGGACCATAGCGTCAAGAAAGCTGCTGCCACGTTGGAAATGCTAATGAATCGCTCGCCGCTGCAAGCGTAACCTTTCGGGCAAACTATAAATATGAAACGACAAATGATGTTCCCTGGTTTGGTTTGGTTGCCTTTTTGAGTGATGAAGATACCGCGTATCCCCCCCTCCCGGGACGATGGGACGCGTTGTCCCATTCGCTGTTGCAGCTAATCTTATCCACCCAAAAACATCCCCACAGGCCATCAGACAGACGGTTGACTGGTGCATTTTTATGATTATTTTCCTTCCGGCCCTTATGAGACGTCTTCAACGCGGCTTCCACCATGTGTTGGTTTTACTTTGACTCGTAACCCGCCTCCCTGGACTTACCCGGATACGGTGTGCAATGTGACACTGTGGCGGGTGCATCACTGAAGAGTAACAACAACGTAACGCGGCAAGATATCTGATTTACTTAATCGAAACAACTCACTTGTGCAATGCACAATCAATTGTTGGGTTGCCGGAGGACGATACGGTCGGCTACCGGATGCCGGTATGCCGTCGTGGAATGCCCCTTGTCTTGATCCGATCTTGCTCTTTGCGATGTAACCCAAGAACAGGCGACAGACAGACAGAGCTGGAGGATCACTGGATCTGTCCTGGGTGCAATTCATCATTGCGCGCGTAGGGGTGGGGAATTCGTCAGTATTTATGTACTCATCGCTCTGCAACTTCCAATGTGGTTGGTAAAGAAAAAAAGGAATGGAAGAGCAAGAGAGAGAAAGGGAGAAAAAGATGGGTTGCGTTTTGAAACCGGAACCATCCCCTTTGGGGATCTTTTGGTCTCTTGTCTGGTGTTCTGTGGGGTGAGAAAACCATGCTTTAACACTTGGCCGTAGTTCTGATGCTTCGTTCTATGCACCGTTATGATAGAGCTCTGCTGCTGTTCACATTCTAATACTGCTGAGTGCTTCCGTTCGATCTGTTCGAGCATCGAGTGGTGCAACATGTGACTTCTTACTGGAACCTATCACTGCCATGTGGTGGATGCTGTTTAGAAGTACGATGTATGGTGGCTAATGGTGTATGTGTGTGGGGCACTTGATTTCCTAACCGATCATCAATCTCGATCATTCTAAGCATAATGGTGCGATCCGAACTATAAATGCTGCCTCGATAGTTTTTATGTTGAGCAAACTACTGCACGCCAATTACGCTACATTATGATATGTTTCGTGTCGACAACTGACATCATGGTTAAAATAAACTTCAATTTCTTCTTCCTACCACTTGCTTGCTTGCTGTGACCCCCACCGGTGCCGTCGGAGGTCAGTTAATAGGGGACCACCGAAATGTCGTTTGTTCGTATTTAAGCAATTAACCGTGGAGTTCGTTCCCTCCTCCGATGAATGTGTCACTTGGTCACTTGGGCGTGTACGTACGCGCTATGTGCTGCAAACGGCCAGACTGGAAAAGAGTGTCGCTTGATTGAATCGTCGAGCGGGGAGGACAAAAAGCGATCCATCACGATCATGGCAGAAGAAACAGAGAGTTCTCGTGCGTTAAATGAAGCAGCAGGCAGCCATGTTGGTCGCCTTTTTTCTTTTCTTTCCATCTAACAATGAACCAAGTCACATCTTTCACAGGGGCAATCCTACCGTACGCCGCGTGACGCAGTTTGCACGATAATGCAGCTCTAGGCACGTTCAGATGATCCGCGGGTTGATGGCCTAACAATTTGCACAGATCATTGGCTGACTCACTTCTCATGTGCTGGAGGGATCAGTTTTTTTAGAGCGATCTTGTTCAATATTCTACATTCACCGTGTAATGTTGGTCGCTACTTTCGCGGCTTAGTTCAGGGCTTAACTGGGAATGTTAATTGCTGGAATTCCCATGTTTTATGCCTGTGACAGATGTCTTTCCGGAAGAGAGAGAGAGAGAGGAAACGTTTGCCACATGCACAGCATCTGTTGTCTAAACACTTTGCCTCCATGCGGTTGAACAATGCCGTATTTGGAATATTGCAATCACTCTAGCTATGCTGTGGTTGTTATGCACGGTAACTATGCTGCATGCACTCGATCATATCATCACTGGTGCTGCTCTCCGAGATTAGTTTGTTAAGTTAGGTTTGAAACGAGAGAGATTACACATATTCAAAACAATACAATCGATCACCAAACCGTGGTCCTCGATCGGTCTCTGTTGGCATTGGCATAAAGGATGGTGCGTAGGTTTTTTTTCTGGATTGCAGTCCGTACAAAACGTATGTTTACTTTTGTGGTTTGTTTCTGCTGTCCGCTATCCAGTTTTTCTTCGCTCATCCCGCACAATGGCTCGCTTTTTAAGTTCAATGCATTACCGAATGAGTAAGCTCTCCCTTCCCGGGTTTCCGTGGAATAGCGTGGAAGCGGTGGCCACCTTCGCCACATGTACAACTGTTTTCGCGGGTTTTGTTTACCGTCCACCGGCGGATCGTGGGTGTGCCAGTTGTAAGCCGTCTGGTCGACGCGGCGGCGGCGGTAATGTGCTAATGGAAATGAGATAATATTAGGTGGATGGAAAAATTCATTCATCTCTCAGTATGGGGGCTCTCGGTGATGATTCATGGCCATCAAGTGGGGAACACGATCTTATCCTTATCCGTCGCGCGGTCGCTTCGCTAAAGGCTAGTTCGCGTAAATTGACGATCAACTCATCAAGATGTTTGGTGGATAGTTGATGGCGTGTAATTGGGGTTTCTAATGTAAGTTTTTTTTCTTCTCCTATTACCCCTCTTCCAACACAGCGATACACAACTGGCACGGTGACGTGACTCACGGGCTCGCCCTGGACGTGGGCGACTGTGTGGAAATACTCGAGGAGACAACCTACTGGTTCCGGGGCACCTGCCCGAGAAAACCGCGCAAAGTGGGCCTCTTCCCGAAGTCTTACATCCATCTCAAGGATCTGTCGAAGGTGGACCCTGTGGTTGCAGAATGCACGCTAGTGCTGCGCGAATGGTCCGAAATATGGAAACGCTTGTTCGTGGTACGTATGCATGCACCAAAAGCCAAGATCGATTGTATGCTAATTCCCGTGGTGTGGTTCGCGGTTTGCACGATGACGGCGATGTGTTGTGAATTTTGCGATATTTATGTTTGCGTTGTTTTTTTTTTGTTCACTATCTTCTTCGATGCAGGAACGCGAAGAATACAAATTCACTTCCCTGCGCAAGGTGATGCTGGCGTTGCTGGAGAGTCGCCGGGAGCTGCTCAG
>NC_064877.1:26442500-26445000 GCF_943734665.1 Anopheles aquasalis | reverse complement strand
TGCGCGCGTAATCGTGGATGAAGGAACAAACGTTCTATCGCAGAAGCTGGAAGAATCGTGGTGACGGTTGCATATTTGTTGATGCGTTTCTGTTGACTATCACGGCGGACTTTGGTTACATCGTGGTGATTCAGCACAGCAACAGCGAGGCTCAAAGATCGAGCGCATAATATGCTTGCATCAATACTTCGTGATCATGTGGGGATGTGATCAACATTCAGTTTACCGAATCCTCCCCATTCGCAGTGGATGTTACAGATGGGCTTCGTTAAACATGATCGTTAAGCAGCATGACAATATGGCGACCGTCGCAACCACCGACATCGACATCGACTGCGAGTGGATGAAGCGCAGAGCAGAGGAAGAGTATGGTCTGGTGTTCTTGTTTGCTGCGTTCGCGTGTGTTCATGTGCTCTTATGCTGCCCCTGTGGCACTCTGCTGCCGCATGATGCCGTTCTTCGGATCGGTTCGGTTTCCTTCTCTCTGCGCCATCCTTCCCCTGCGCCTTCCTCACTCTGGTTTCTTCTGGCCTTTCTTGTGCGCTTCACCAAATATCTCTCTCTGTCTCTCGTTGGCCTCTGTTGGGCTTTTTATCGATCGTTCCTTCATTTCCAATGCATATATACATGTATCGGCATCTTCGTCTTCGACAACCGCCGCCGAACCGGAATCTTGTCTGTTCTGAGAGTCTCGTTGTATCGATGTGTGCGTATGGCGCTGTGTTGTATTGCTGTGATGCAGCGATAAATCATTTAGTAGCCCTCTGTGCTCGTCCCGCTGGTTTCTTTCGACCAAACATTCCTTTTATGGCGTTTCCTCTGCCTTCCATTGGCCTTTTATACCAAGAAGAGCAACAGCTGAAGAAGGCAAAGAAGCACCGTTTTGCTGCAGGGATCCTGAAGAGATAAACGAGTACCGGAGCTGGGCCTGGAATGCAGCTCGTGATCATACACAGAGCATCGGTACCAGAGCCACAGCATCGCGCATGCATATGGTGCCAAAGGATTTCGTGATCTCTCGTTCTTTGTGCGCTGCCCCCAGTGATCGTCAATCGTGGGTCAGTGTTCTTCGGGAGCATCGGTAATCTGATATGGCCGTCTTATGGGTTACCGCTAGGCAAACCTGCTGTGGCGCACACAAGACGACAAAACACAAATTCTCATAATCGAGAGTTGAGTGGGCGCGTGCTTCCTAATCATAATTCATTCCCCAAGTAAAAAAAAAACCAGCCAAGTAGAAGCGTTTGAGATGCTACAGCTGGTTCTGTCAGCTGGTTTGACCTCTCGTTGTCTTGGGACATTTATTTTTAATACTCCTGACCCTCGCCTCTCCGACCGCTTTGCTGAAGACAAACGCTTCGATGTGTTCTGTTCATCGGGGAAGGCTGGTCAAGAAAGGTGGTGATCTAACGTAGCCAGTCGAACCAACAAGACCATCAGCCAGCCAGCGCACAACGCACAACGACGAACTTGTCCAGGTCGCTGGTAGCGCTGCGGCTGCTGCGACGGCTGCTGGATGGATGGATGGCTGATGCAACAGAACAAAGCTAAACAAATATTGCCACATGTTTGCGCTGGTTGCTTTGACTTGCGTGCTTGCTTGCGAAGATCAGCGACGTTGGCGACGCGTCGAGTGCACGAGCGTCCCGTCGTCCCGATGTTCTCTGACGCCCGGATGGCAAAGAATTAGCTGCACGACGTCTTGTCCGCTGTTTTGCATTTTCGTTCGAAACAAACAATTTGCTTTCTTCTTGGATCGTCTTTTCTGGCCATTCGTCTTCTGCGCTCCGGCTCCGGTTTTCTGTTCCGGTCAACGAGAACATAAAACATAAACCACCAACCGAGCGTTTACGTTTGTGATGATCGTGCATCGGTGCTGCATAGTGCATTCCAGTTTTCCACCAGCCCAAGACAAAATTGTCAACGGACCAGAGGCCCCAGGAGGGCATCACATTCCGATTCCGATTCTGCGAAGTGCCCTGGCTTGGCTGGCCTGGCCGGCAGGTGCCTGTGCGATGGTGGGAATGTGTTTTCGATGACGTTTGCATGTGGCACGTCCGTCCGTCCACACGGCTAAGTTGGCAAGGTGGTGCTGATTGCGCACAACCTATTTCGCTACCCGTCGCTAATGATTAGCCTGTCATAACCTGGGCGACGGCAACACCCCACCGGTGGCCCGATGGCCCAGTGGTTGTGTGCAATTTCGCTCGTGGAATTGCACTTAGAAAGTGTCACGAGGACCGGGGCCAGTGCAGTAACACCATTGAGATGATAATTACAATCGTAGCGCGCGTTACTTGTTTGGTGGAAGGCAGCGTGTAAGTTGTGGACTTAGACCCCCGCATGGGATGAAAAGCGGACAAATGAAAGCGATGCTCAACACGATCCTCACGGTCGGGTGAGGGAGGGGCAGTACGTGCTGTTGCATCCGCACGAGCACAGCAACCCCCAGCTCGCTGGTCGTTATGGTGACGATGATGATGGTACACAACTCGTCGTC
>NC_064877.1:26420000-26437500 GCF_943734665.1 Anopheles aquasalis | reverse complement strand
AATTAGCATGATTAGAGGCCTTCTCCACAGCTACAGAGACAGAAAGGGGTTCGAACCTAAACGTGCATTAAGCTATTCGCCGGGACCGTTCTCCCTAGCGAGACGCCAACGAGACGAAGGTGGCAATTATCTCTCAACGCCAATCGTCCACGCACCGTCTAGCGATCGTGCTCTTCTTATTATTATTGTTACGATGAACGCTGCCCCTCTGCCCGCGCCTCAATTCGTGCTCTCTGCATTCCCCGTTTCGTTTTGATTTCGCCTGAAAATGACCGCGGAATGGACGATTTAATTTTGATGACGTTGCCATTTATGCTCCTCGCCATAGAGGTCAGGGCACGTTGGTGAAATCAATGCTGTGCTGCGCTTGCAAAGACCGTGGCAGCGATCGTGCTCCCCGATCGTGTTGAAGCTCTGCCACGATCGTACTGGTGAAATCCATTTTGCGTTGCCGTCCGTTTTGCGTACAGTTTGCAAAATGAACAAAAATCCAGTACCGCCGGAGAATGAGGTTAGCAAATGTTCGCGAACCAAAACATGCGACGGCGGGACACCGAGTTGAGGCCGATCGCCGATAGCCTTCGATGACCGCTGCTTTGACACGGTCGCGCTGCCCTTTGATCGATGAATTGCCCTTTTGACGAGCGAACCTGCAGTGGCTGGATTTTGCGTTTAAAGAGCTCTAGAAATGTGTCCCAGATTGAACCAACATCGACAACAGATGTTTCCACTTTGCAGATCCAAAATGGTTGGGCGCCGATTGGCCTTCTGGCGGTGTTTTTTTTTTCTTCTTCTGTTAGCCTGGGATCGTTGTGCGATCGTGCAAAAACTTTCGAGTGTCCTCGATATTGGCCACAATCTGGCGGTGGCGGCAGCGGCCAGACTGGGAATCATTTGCATGAAGTTTCTGCAAAATGTTTACTCGGTCCACAGCTGACCCCACTTCCTTCCACACCGCTCGTAGTAGCGGCGTCGGCAAGGGGACATAAATGTGTTGTTGATTTTATTTATTTTGATTCCCTCTACCTCGCATGGTGTGTTTTTTCCTTTTACTCCATGAGATTTCCCCTTGGACGTGCCTGGACGATGACTCTCGCATCGTCTACACTCTCTCTATCTCTAACATACGGGGGGCGCATGATCGATGATCCTCCTCGAGCACTCTTCGGGTGACATTGGGTGTTGAATTTAATTACCCACTTTTCAAGTCACATACACAGAGACTCAAACGGTGGGGAGGACGGTGAGGAATTCTTCGAAGAGACCGCAAACAGCTCAAGGTATATGTCTTGTGTCAACCGCTGGGTACTTGGAGCTGGCCGAGCCGCTACTACCCTAGATGCCCGGAGTGAAGTTGTTAAGCAAAAAAAAAAAATGGCAGCTTACAGCATCGCAGAGTGGACCACAAGATCACGAGTTGCTCTCAGTGTATGTGTGTGTTTGTGGAAATGAAGTAACACATTAAAAGGAACCCTCACCTTCCTCCTCTCCACTCACCAGCGAGCGTGATATTGGATAAGTGCATGCAAAGTGGATTGTTGGTTGGTGGTCGGTTGACTCGCGGTGACCTGGAGAGAGAGAGAGACAGAGAGAGATGGCAAGAGAGGTGGTCTGCCGATGTTCGTATGTGTGCCAAGTGTCTCTCGTTGGCGCATAAATCCATCTCAATCGCGACATGTGCGAGAGACAAGAGTTGTCCATAAAATTATCCAATTAACCAAGCCGGATTCTGCTTCATTCTCGTGTCGCTAGAGTTGGTAAATGTAGCTTGATCGATCAACTTCTGTTCTGTTGGCAGATCTTGGTGTGGAGTATGGAATTTGCAAAAACAATACAATTTGAATAATATCAACGGATTGCTGAATAATATACCATTCGCTACTCCGAGGACACTATATTATCATCGTACATGATATAGTGTTCCCTTGAATAAAGGAATTGCATTAAAAGCTCCGTATCGGTGGAGGTTGACCGCCACAACATTCGGAGTCATTTGCATTCGGTTTGCTGTGGACCTGTCTTTGAATGTCGTCGTAGTGCTGCTACTGCTGCTGCTATGCCAACTTCATCTGGATGCTTGGGGCCGTATGGAAGGGGCCAGCCGCAGACGCGGGACGAGAGGGAATTCGCAATTCGTTATCCAGGCAAAAGTCAAACAGCTCGCGGATGTGCCCGCGTTGGGCCACGGAGCAGACGGACGAGTTTGGAAAGAAAGAGATACGAGAGATACAATTGCCGATGCTGCTGCTGCTCGTGTGTCCCCCCACGAGCCCCCATCCCTCGGGGGAAGTTTAAACGATCCTCGTTCCTCGTCCAGTGATCCTCCTTTTTTCGCAGTGTTGGCCAAAGGGCTGGTTTCGCTGTGTGTGCGCGCGCGCGCCAGGAGAGCCAAGCGTGTACGAGAGTTGAAAGCGATTGAGCGAGAAAATGGTGGCTTTATTGCTGCAGCCCCACACCCTTCCCGTCTCCCAACCACGGCCACTTCCCTGGCAAGAGCCACCGAGGAGCCAGTTTCAACGAACAAGTTTCACCTCCCTACACAACGAATCCACTCTCCGTCGCCATATTCGCGCGTTGTGCGAATATGTGGCCATCGCGAACTTCTTACATCGCAGCCCCGAGGAGGTGGTACACCGAGCGCGAGTTCCAGACCACAACCACCGTGTGGCCGTGTGGCCAGGCAAAATGCGCTGTGCATCATCCTCCAACAGGCGAGCGAACGGAATGGCACCAGAAAAGGGGGAGCCCGCGTGATGGCGGTTTTGGTCCTGCTCTCTGACGTACAGACCGACCTCGTTTAACTCCCGCTCCCTCCACCCCGTTGAGGTGGGGGGGAGGTTACTGCTACCAAGAGCAATGACGATGAGACGAGCCGGCGGAGTACGGTTGGATTGGTGGATCTCCCCCCAACCGGCGTAGAAGGAATGGAATTTTTGGTGCGAATTTTGCTGCCATTTTAAAACCAAATCAGAAGCATCAGAGAGAAAGAGAAACACAGAGTGAGAGAGAGAAGAGGAGCAAGTGGTTCGATCGCGATGCTTCCGCAGGATTCAGCTCAGGAAGCTTGGCCACCGCGCTCTCCGATCGGTGGAAAGAGAGATGGAATAAAAAATAAAAAACATTTCCAGGAGGTTCGATCGGTTCGGTTTACACTAGCCGCAGCACGGTGTCTGATCGTGGAGAATCGTAATGCTGTTACGTGGCTGCTGTTGCTGCTGCTGCTGCATAGCAACGTCCCGTTGCCGCAAGATGGTAGCCAACATCACCATGGCAGCACCGGGAGCACCAAGAGCACCAGCAACAGCAGCAGCATCAGAAGCCATCGCAGTGAGCGCTGCAAGGGCACCGCGTCCATATAAAGTAAACCTTCTTTGGCTTCGACTGAACGCTGGTGGTGGCCCAAGCCCAACAAGAAAAGGGCTAAATACGGTAGTTACCTTAGTTTTCGCTTCTGCCTCTGTTGCTGGGGCCCCCGTTGCAACCTTCTTCTCGATCGAAAGCGAGCGTCCAACGCGTTCGCTCAACGCGTCTGGATGGACCGCAAAGAAGGAGAAACCTGTGAATGTGACTGAATAATGAAGCCGGCCAGATCCTTTGGAGCAAGATCGGGGGCCCGTTTCGTGTGTCAGGTTGCCGTGGCTGCTGCACAGGCTGCTTGGAAACTTGGAAAGTCATCCAAGCGGGTGAGCCGCCAGTGGTGGGCAAGTTTTTGCCAAGCAATTTCGCGTAACCAGCTCGACGGTGGTTACGTTTGGTCCAAGATGAGGTGAAGTGTTTCACCTTTGATGGTCTGCTGCTGGGGAAGGGCATCGCTACATCAACCTTCAAGCCACAGGCGATCGTTTGTCAATGACACCGCCGATGGTGTGCGGATGGAGGTGCCTCCGCGATTATGTGCAACATTTTAAGGCTACACCGGGACTCTCGGCGCACTCGACGTCTCAGCTTCTGGTTTCACTGGTGTGCGAACGGTGGACCGCCGGAAGGGAACCTCTGCCCTTCACTTCACATCGATCGATCAATAATCGTCAACGCGATCGAATCGTCAGAGTAGTGCCCCTTCCATTAATGCTTCTTCTCCTATTCGTTTTATTGTTACAAATGATTATGATTATTATCACGCAAAGATGCAAATGAATTGCGCGAACCGGCACGGCAGCCGATGAACGATCGAGTAGATCGACGATGCTTTGTAATCGTCGCCACTAACTGACCGTTCCGGCAATGAATGAAACGGTTCTGGTGAGAAGTATGAGTCAACTGCCGGGCCGGGTGGCTTGAAAATGGTGCGCACATGTAAAGCTTAGATAAAGGGTCTGGCCTCGTGGAACGAGTAGCGCTGTCTCGGTTCGTCGCACGGTTCCAATCCACTACGATACAGCCCCGCTGCCAATGTTGCTGACCATGACTTAATTTGCTCGATCTCGCATGAACAGCACTGGTGAACAGCATACTTACCCCTTTGCCGGCTCCGCGTCATGCCTAGTAATGGATCAGGTATTGGTTCGAGGAAAAAAAAAAAGAATCCAAACTCCCTCCCCCCCAGGGCTTGACCGATCGTCACATGATGGCGATGACGGTTTCGTTTTTGTTTTCACGTGGGCACACATTTTAGATGGCCATACGTACCATATTTTGCTGAGGTTTTGTACCTTCCTTGCTGTGGTTAGCTGGTTGGTTTTACGTCAACACGCGAGTACGCTGAATCGAACAGAGGTGGTTGCTAATGCGCAACCTGATGACTGATCGTATGTCATCAACACACACTTATCAACAGTGATTGGTTAATATTTTGAGTATAGAAAAATGCAGGAAGGAGAAGGCACAATATACAGTTCTTGCTCTCTATTTCTTGATCTATTTATAGTTCTATATCTTATGTTGTGAAATATTTTACATTGCCCCGTCCGGTTGCGTTTTAGTGAGGAAGATGACCTTCAATTGTTTATGCGAATGAGCACTGATTGGTGCACAAATTCTGCGCACAGCTTGGTTAAAAGCAAATTCAGTAACGTTTGGTGAGCAGCAACAGCTCGTTCATTCCTAGTACAATCATCGCAGCAGATTCAAGCTCTGAGACAGTTGAAAAACATGGTGAATAAATGACGGGACTCAATTGCTCGAGTTGGTGACATTCAGAACAGTAACTGAAGATTTTACCCCTCGAAGCAACGATCAACCCGATTTGCCGCCACATGTCTCGTTCTTTGGACTCTTCGGCCCATTGATGGTCGGTGATTGGCTATACAATTGACAAAAGCGAAGCTATATGACCAATCAATTGGACAGTGAGTGGAATTCGAGATCACATTACCACTTTCTTAGCATTTCCAAAAATTCGATGATCAAAGCACCACACACCCTGCCTACCTGCCGATCATATGTAAATTTATGCGAACAGCCCCAAAGTGAGTGATGAATGTGATCGTAATTACCATATCAAACACCGTCGCTCAACTGCCAACTGGGCGCGTCAGGGCCACAGCCACCCCAAAAAGATGCCTGTCTATCATCGGGCAACGATTGTGTGGTGGTGGTGTTGTTTACATTACTGCTGATCCTCCAGGAGCCCGCGAGGAGCGGGGGTTGCGCGATTGGAGCTTTGTTTGAGCTTCAACGTGTAAATGCATTCAGCCTCTTGGACCGCGTACGCGATCGGTACGATCCTCTTATTAACATCTTTTCACGTGTCCACGAGAACAGCCTCGGCGCGTCTGCCCAAAGCAAGATTTTTTTTTGTCGAAACTGTCGAACGAGAAACATGTTCTCGTGTCCGTGTCGCGCCCTCTGTGTCCACCGTGAGAGGCAACACGAACCAACGAATCATCTGTTTATTTGGTCTCTTTTGTATTGTTTGGCTGTGTGTTGTGCACTGTTGGAGTGGAGTATTTTCCACGTCCGTTTTTGTTTCCTCTTCTTTTTATGGCAGCACGGTTTTATTTCCTTACAAACTAGCCAAAGAATGGGAGAAAGCTATAAACACGCGGGAAAAGCTATAAACACGACGGTGTCCCAAGGGCTGACGGTGCCTGGAAAGCCAGAGGAGGAAGAAGCTCGTGGTCTCGAAAGTGCCAGCCCGACTCGGTGCCAGCGATGGGCGAAATGTATAGCGCGACCATGGCGATCGCCGAGGCCGAGCGGCCTGGTCTCGGGTCTCGAGTTTGGTTTATTGACTTTGATTAAGTTGTTTAAGGTTGGAGGATGGGTCGGTGTGAGGGGGAGGTGTCTGGTGTTCCGTGACAGGAAGCAGGCAACGGGCGTAGATACGCCTTTATCGCCACCCCAGAGTTGCTTAACATGGGATGAACGCGCGTTCTAAGCGAAGCTGAGCGTTTGATGAGCTTTGTCTGTGATTGTTGCAGCAGTGTCGATACACACTTATACAGAGGCCATATCAAGCGTCCGAAGATGAGGTAAAGGTGTGCGCCAAGGTGAACGTTATCGCTATGGCCAGAACGAAGACCGAGAACCGCGTGGGTCTTGCTCTGCTCGGCTTCTACTTCCACTGCGCACTGCAGGCCAGTTCCAGTTTGGTTTCCTCTCCAGAACAGAACTCGGTACGATCATCCGGGCCCATCTCAAGTTGATCGCGAGCTCAATCATCTCTCCCTTTCTCTCTCTTTCTCTCACGAGCGAACGGCAAGCCAGCGTAGAGCAATCACTGCGAGCATCGATCGATCGGATCGGATCGGATTGGATCGGAGTGAAGATGATGGGCTGGCGAGGAACTTGAACTTGATTCTGCCTAATTTCCATCTGCTGCCTTTCAAGCACACACAGCATCGTTTCGCTGCCCTCTGCACTGCACGCACTTCTTCTGTTTGTTTCGTCGTCGTTTGCTTTTTCGTCGTTTGCCGTTCCGAGGATGCTGGCTGGCTGGCCGGAGTAGCAGCAGCAACAGCATACCTACCTGCCTGCCTGCCTGCCTGCCTGTCTGCTCCTTGTACGGCGTGAAGTGGTTCCTGCGTGGCTTGAAGTGGCTTGAAATGTATCCACAGACTCTCGTCGTCGTCGTCGTCGTCGACACCGATGTGGAAAACCAGTTTTCATCTTCTGCCCGGTGCTGGAATGTCTTGCTACGGACTCTCGCTCGCTGGCTTCCCAGTGTGTGCGTTGGCGATCGGAGAGGCCGCATCGGTGCTGCTGCTGCTGATGCGACCGTGTGTTCCTTGTCTTCCTTCTTGGGGGTTTTTGAACGAAGCACAGATGAAAGATGATGCCCCTGGTAGAAAATGGTTCCTCGCTCGCTCGCTACGCTCCTCCGTGTCCGTGTTTCGATTCCCTTGACGCAAGTTGTGGCGCAATAATGGTCACTACTGCGCTACTGCGCTACGACATGGCTTCCTCCCCCTTTTTGGCATTGTCGGACAGATCGCGGGGTGGAGTGAAGCACCGGGGCGACTCCGGGCCCGTCATTGAGCCCTATGGCATCGTTGTCTTGTCTCTCTCTCTCTCTCTCTGCGCCCTTGCTGCTTGCTACCCACTTCCAAGCTACCGTGTTCCCAGTTGGTTGGAGAAGGTTCACTCGCAGCAGTGACTCCTCGGTGAACGAGGGGCAGGCAGGTAGCAGAGGCAGCATACCAATTTAGCTGCCATAAATCAACACGTCACAGTGGCCTCCGCAGGGTTAATAATTGCTCTCGCTGGGCACTGGGCGCTGGGCACGAATCCTGCGCCCGACTGTATCATTGTGTCCTCCCGGGCATTTCAAGGTATTTTTGATCTACAGGACCGTCTCTCTCGTCTGCACTCCCGGGGGCAGGATCCTGGCACGGCACTGCACCGGGAATGCATTAAAGTTACGCAAAGATCACTTGCTTGATGCGGCTACAGCGAGCAACTGCAGTGATCGCGCACAAGTCGCTCCAGTTAAATCCGAGTCCGAGCTGTCGACGATTGTTGAACGAGGTTTTTTTTGCTTGCTGCCACTGCCAGCTCGCGCCCAGCTTCTGTGCAATCCGCTCGATCCCGATGGCGTTGATGGTGCTCATTTGTCCGCCCACTTTCCTAGCTCCGCCACCGTTTCCAGAGTGGCAAGAGTTGTGTTAATTCAATATTGTTTCACCGTACCGCGCCTCCATCCTCAACGATTCCATTTTCATTGCCTTCACGATCCGCGGGCCCGCACGGGTCGTTAGTAAGCTGTCGTCGGCTTGGCGCGATCGTGTAATGTGTGGCGGAAGGCGGTCAATTATGTTCGCAATAACTGACAACTACGGACGGTAGCTTGTTGATCCATTTATATATATATGTTCAGTGTTACCTTAACTGCACACCCGGGCCTCCGGTTGCATGCTACTCCTACTGCACACCGAGCGGACTGAAACGGTGTCGATACCTCTCGATTGAGGCTCGATCGACGATACACTTTTAATTAATATGGGCAGCGATTATCGGTTATTAGCGCGGCGCGCGCCTGCTTAGCGTACGTAATTTATTTCCTTCCCCAGCATCAGCATCATCGTCAGCGGCACCAGTCGGGGCATGCATTTTGCATTTTAACCCCGCATGAATATTGATCGACCGGTGATCGGGGTAGGGATTCATGATCACCTTCGATCGTAAAAAAAGAGGCTCACCAACAAACGACCGGGATCCGCTCGCCAGTCGCAATCAATAAAGCAACAAGCGGAGTGCGGCATTTGCGTTTGCAGCAATCAATCCGAAACGATTCCGAAACCGGTCCCGCCGCGGCCCGGGGCTCATTTTGTCATTCATAATCGACTTTCATCACTCGCTGCCGGTGCCAGCCGGGCGTCCATTCAGGCGTGCAACCACAAATCAAAACCAATCCCCCCGCCCGCTCGCAACGGTCGCGGTTTGAAGGCGCGACTTTGGCTTCGGCAAACGCGCACGCCAAGTGTTGGAAAGCAAAGCTAGAAAAACACGATCGTACCGCGACACGATCGCTTGACAATTATGTTCGTTCGTTGTGGCTGTCGATTAGTCATAGCAGTGGTAGTTGAGCGAGGCCGAAAATTCCCGGTTTCCCATCGCCGTGGCCCTAAGACCATGCGCACGCTCGCACGGTAGGCGACGAAACGAATGACTTCAACATTAGCATCGGCAACGAACCGGGCTTTCCGGTGGTCGATGGTGTCGCGTGGTGATGATGGTTGCGGCGTGACAATGAGCGCTGGCTGGCCAGCTTGGCGACAAATGCGGGAACGTAATTAATGTGCGTTCAACATCCTGGAATCGGATTCAATCGGTTTCGTTTATAGCATCTTTGTCCTGCTCGGTTCCTGGTCAGGTTGGAAGAGCGGTTTTTATTTTATTTTTTACCAACTACCTGCTGGCGATCATTTGTGATACGGCGAAGGTGCTAGTGTGGGTCTATGATTGAATGATGATATGGTGATTGAACAATGCATCCTTATTTGATTGCGGAAGTGTACTGAATTAGTTGGCTGTAATGATTAAATATTGAAAACCTGATACCTTTTCAACCGGTGTCGTATTGTTTGTAATTTTAGCTATTTATCACGGAATTTTTTTAGAAGCATAAAACACTAAAAGAATCAATTGCTCAAAATGTACCAGTATGTCCTTTAATATTCTCAATAAATTGAAAGCAGCAGTTTTTTTATGGATCACCACTGAAAGAAGTTATTTTATGATTATTAAACCATGGCAATCAGATTTAAACCTTAAAATTAATTGATTGTGTTAATGAAAAAACGTTTATTTTAATGATTATCTAGTCTCTTAAAAATCAAAACTAAAGCTAATTTTATCATGGAATTGGTAATGTAAATCTTTTAGCTATGTTTGAATTAACTGCATGGCTCTACAATTACCAGGTGTATACATATGAAACCGTGCTTTTTATTTTGCGAAGAGAATGCTTATTCTTGGAAAATGGTAATAAAATTATTCTCCAAAGTAATGGCAACAGATTATGTTTAACAGTTGCCTAATGAACAAAATAAAACACTTAGACTGACTTTACTTGGTTTCATATGCATACACCTGGTATATCTGAATGCCGTTTTGAAGTATTCATTGTCACTTCATGCTTCAGATATGCTTGGCAAATGATGTCAAATCTAATCTAATCACTAATCTAAACGATAAAACACCTAATATTGGTTCAAATAAATTAATTACTTTTTTTTTTTAGTTCAAGTATGAAGTGCAAACATTTGACAAACAATGAAGAAAATGTCATCATTAGCAATGTGACACATTTACGTCTGAACACAACTAATAATTCATTGTGCATCATTTATGCTCCCATAAACAAAAAAAAACCCCTTTGCTTATCAATTAGATTATCGCTACCTATGGCGTGCCTGGTCTGGTGCACGCGTGTACGCTCTCCTTTACCATCAACCGGCTTATCTTATCGTTCGTTCCTTTCGCTTCGGCAAGTGTAAAGCTGATTTAACCCCCGGCCCGGCCCGGCCCAGGCGTCACCGGCATAGCTTAGCCCGGTGAGAAGCAGGTGGTGGTGGGAAACGATCACACACGACAACAATATGCCGCACGCGGGAACTTGTCGCCGTTGTCGTCGTCGTCACTAGCAGTCAACCAGCAACGGCAACCGCGCCAATGGCAATCGTTGGCCGCGTGCGCGCTGTGTAAATGTGAAAGTACGGAACACCGGATTCCGGCAACACGGAAGGCGCTCGGGAGGGAGGTCGGAAAGAGTGGAGCCGGAAAGTAAATAAACTGGCCGTCTCCACCGTGGCGAAGTCGAGTTTTCCAATCCAATTTTCAATCCAACTCTTTCGTCGTCGACACACTGTTGTCGTCGTAGTAGACGAGTTTTTCCAAGGGAACGCCGAGCTCGGGAAAAAGGTTGCGTGTGGACGACGACGACGGATTCGCGCGATGAGAAGCGGAGGGTGTGGGAGGGAGGGAATGGAGAGTGTGGCGGTGCTGGGAAAGCTGCGGCACGGCCTACTGGTGGTGGGAGGTGGGAGATGATTTTCATCGGCGATGCTCGCTCGGATGGATATGTGTCAGTAATGAGTGTGTAGTGTTTGGTGGTCGCACGCCACGGCACGGCACCGTACCGCCGCACGCCGGTGTGTAACACTCAGTTATCACTTTCCACTCGAAACGTCCACAAGATGATGATGTTGCGTAGTGCTCGGGACGGAGAGCCCGTACCCGTAGATGATGGGCCGTAGCAGCAGTAAACGGTCCCCCGGAACCGCCGACCCTCAAAACCACGACAAATCAAGTTTAGGGAAAAAAGTTACAAGCCTCAGAAACACGCAAAAACCCGGACCTGGTTCAGTCGTGCGCGCGCCTGTATGTGTGTTTCTCAGGAGAAAGGGGGTGTGCCGAGTGTAGTGCAGTGTGCCGCGAGATACCCGGAAGTGTCTGTTCCGGGGGTGTCACCTGATTTTAGGTGATTGATAGGTTCATTGGTGGCCGCTCTCTTTCTTTCTCTCCACACTCTGCATACCATCCACGTGAACGGGTGTCGTGTGCCGTGCGTCAAATCGGAGGGCCAGTGTCCGTCTTTGGGATGTGGTGACCCCTTTGGTGCTATTCCTCCGGGAAAAGGCGCCCTCTGTACTCGCTCCGTGGGGGTAGAAAACACTTGTGACAACGTAAACAAGCTGCAATCGTGCTCGTGAAAGATGACATTTTATGTGCCGCTTAGCCACCAACAACACCGGCAGCAGCAGCACCACCAGGGGGCGACTACTGGCGCAGCATTGGGGTGGCTTGATGGCAGCAACGTAAATGGCAGGTATGGGGCCCAACTGGTCGTTGTCGTCGTCGTCATATCTGCACTGATAAGAAAGTGACATTCATGGGTTCGTTGCATTGCAATGACACGCAAAATCGCACGTGAGAGGAGAGGGGAGACACGGTGGCCTTGTTGCCGCCGCTGCGAGTGGTTGTTTTGGGCTCGTAGTGGTGTGGTGGTACCATAATGGTGATGAAAGCGTGAGCACGCGACAAACTTGATAGCTATTTATCGCCGGCAATGAATGATGACTGTGGTGCGTTCTAGTAGTTTCATTCCGCGAAACAATCTCGTTAAATAAGATTGCCACCGGCCACCAATAGCTTGATTGACTGGTTTCATTCGGTCGGATGGCCTTTTGCTTGGGGATTTAATTACACTGAGAGTGCTATTTTAGGGGGCATTTTGGTTTTGAACTTTTTACTTTCTGCCATCCTTAATTGTAAACAGGATGTTCTTGAATCAAGCAACAATGGACCAAGGTATTGGCCATTTGATTTGAATCAGACGATACCCTATTTTAAAGTTTAATAACTCTGTAATTTTTCATCCGATTTTAGAAAATAAACCAGGTTTATTTAGGTTATCCTATTCCATTACAAAAATCGGCCCGTTGTCGGCATTTTGCATTATAATTGACAACATTTAGGGAATTATTTGGGCAATTCCAGCTCTAATATTTGCATTAAGTTGTTTCATAGCCTTCAATTTGTTTGCGCCGCGCCGTCTTTTGCGACAAAGGAGGCAACCACCATCATCCATTGCACGATCGCAGTTCCCACTATTGACTGATTATTTTCAATGTAAAGTGTTACAATTTCAGTCCGCTCTTTTAACGTAAAGTGATCCATTACTACAATGGCACAGACTGAAGTTTCAGAAACTGACCGATTTGTCCAAATCGGCTGAAAAATGACAGAGTTATTCAACTTTAAAATAGGGTACCGTCTGATGGCGCACCCTGTACAATATTTGATCATGCTGCTTTCATGCTGGGACAATAGTTATAAAACGAATGGTTTTGGCTAAGACAGAAGATCATAAAACGTGCCTCAGTAAGTGCATCAAATCATTTCAAAGTAAGGAAAATTAATGAATCTGAAGAATCTGTCCGTTTGATCTCTTCATTGCTGTATTTAATCCTCCTGTTTGATTTACCGATCGATACGATATTAAATTTAATAAAATGTATAAACCTGTTTTGCAACACTTCTACAGAAAATCACAAAACATAGCAAAGAGCATCGTTGGAACGATATCTCTTAGTTTTGAACAGCAATTTGTATTCGTTTTTTTACCATCATTTTTTAGCACTTGATAAAACCCAACTGGGCTTTCCAATAGATTTGATTTGAAAAATCTGATGATTTTTCCTTCGACAGAGTTGATAAAATCTCGCCAACACATGGATATATTTCTTAAATGAGAATATCTAGGGCAGCATAATATTTTAAAAACTCTCTTTTGCATAATAATTTCATCTTACAAGCTGAATTGTAAAGAAAATGCATTATGCATCTCCTTTAGCCTGTTTTTACAATGGAACTGCACAAGGCTAACTTGACATTCGACAGAACATTTAGAGGTTCAATTATCAAATTTCTTTTTTCTGTAATTCCATCGGTTACAATTTGTGAATGTTTATAATTTACAAACTTCAAATTGAAACTTACACTTAATACCTACGTTAGGTAATAATACATTAATAAACATTAAGAACAAAATGCTCTCGAGAATCAAATCGATTCAGAAAAACGATTCGAAGAACGAGAATAAAAATGAAACGGTCTTTAGTGGATCCTTGCAATACGCAAACGTTACATATTTCCCTCACAATACAAACAATACAACTGACGAGCTTCCATTTTACGGTTGCTACAGGCATTATTGAGCCACAGAGAAAGGATTGCGATTGGCAAAATGAAGAGAAAAAAAACGACGTAGACTAACGATCGATGACCGATACGAAGCCTGTAAAGTAGACATCTTGAAAAGCGTAAGGGTAATTCTGAAACACTAAAATGCCAATCGTTGCGGACGTGGACGCCAGAGACGGACGGGACGGTCTGGTAGATGCGTGTTCGCCCATCTGCGCATCAAGTTCAAGTTCGCTGTGAGTAAGCCATAAGCGCGCGCTGACCTGGCGTGGTTCTGGCCGGCTGCTAAACTCCCAAGCCAGCAGGGGAAGATAGACACAAGCGCGCAAGCCCGCAAACGGCCCACTTCCCTCCCCCATTCCAAGCATAACGAATCGTTGAAGAACGCCGAAGAACCGAGCATACTCTGAACTCGAACGCCACTCTGTGGGAACGCCTGGCAAACCAGGAGGCAATTATGTCTAACTCCACAACGAGTCTCCTTCAGAGTGGGGCGTATGTGTGTGTCTACGTGTGGTTTCGATCGTATGTATGTACGCTCTCCCGCGCGCCCATACCGCCCATCGTCGTCCACCATTGTATGTAAATCAATTCGTCTTCCACCATCATTCGCGCGTACCCCTGGATCGTCGTCTCTGTGTTCATTGTCCGTTGCATCTTGTTTGTTCTCTTCATCTAGATGCCATTGTCGGGAGGGGGCTTTCTTTCTTCTTCGTCACCTCTTTTGCATCTTTCCAGCAAAAGCGCGATCTTCCGCGCGCGAAAACAGGCCGGCGATCGAAGAAGGGGAAAGAAGAAATGGAAGAAGCATCCCTACAACCTCGAAACCTTTTAATAACAACCGATCGTTTGCACAGATCGCGAGAGCGACAGAGAGAGAGAGAGGTCGGCCGCGCGCGCGTGATCCTCCAAGCCGATCTTCAAACATTCATAGTGCTGGCGCCTGGCACGCCTGTACTGTGCTCATAAAAGGAGAGACCCCTCGAGAGCCATCTAGCTCATCAAACACGGAACGATGGAACAGGCCGCCGCCACTGCTAGAGAGCCGAGCCTAAGACCCCCGGGTGGACTTCAGGATGGCGAAAAAGAAATGAATGAAGAAGGCAGACGGGCAGGGATGGCAAAAAAAAATGGCAAACAACACTTTGCGCAAACCGCCGCCGCGAGTTTTTGCAATCCGAACCTCTCCGGGCCCGTAGGACGGAGCTTTAGATTTTACCGCTAAATTTATTCGCCTCCAGCAGCTTGGCGCTGTTTGCTTTCGTTGTTGTTTATGATACCTGGTGGTGGCTGGTGGCCGCTGGCGACTGACAGCATACAGACGGGGCCGTTGGAGTGGCCATTCTCTGGCCATGCGCGCCGGTTTTACGCCGGCCGGTTCCCGTTGTGTTCGATCATGCAGGTTGGATCTTGTTTGTACCATTTTTTCCGCAAAAACAAAAAAAAACCATACCAACAGACATTCATCAGAAGACAAAGATCAAGTTCACGATCCCCAAGAACGGAGCAACATTCTGAATCATGCGATCGAACCATGGAAATACCTCTCGCACATTTCGTTCCGAGTAATCTTCGGCACGTGTAGTGAGTCACAGGCGTCGCCTGCGTTGATCGCCATCGCCAGCGAGACGATCGGTTGTGGGTAGCATGTACATGGGGATCCCCTTCTTGTTGTTTGTGGCCTCTGGTTCTAATTCTGTCGCTCTCTCTACCTCTCTCTTTCTCTCTCACTCTTTGGTACTGTGTCTTTGGTAAAAACTCCAATTGAGTTCAACAACATGCCTCACCACCATCGCACCGACTACTGTCCTTACGCATATTACCAGCCAGATTTGTTCTGTCTCGCTTGCTGGAGCTTTCTTGATAGTGCCTTTTTGTTGGGAGATCATTTGTGTGGTTCGTTATGAGATTGTTATGAGTTCATCTCGTCATTCACAAGAACGAATGGATCACCGATGATGGACGGGCAAGCGATCGCGACAAGGCCACAGGGGGAATGCCTTCAATTAACCGCAGTGACAGTAGTCGCTACGTTACTGATCCACGATGGATCACGCTCCTGTGCCTGCGTGTGGCCGCATACCCACAGCTGTCTGAGTAACTGAAGGGGCAACCAGTCACACCGTGAAACGACAAAGACACAGCAGCAGAAGCAGCAGCAGCAGCAGCAGCTACAGTGGACGATCGTGAACCGCGGTGCTTACGGAGATTAAACTTTTAATTTCGTTCCCCATCATTTGACGCAATGGATGGACCGGTGGATGGACGGATGGCCCCAGTGGTGGACCCTTTTCCTTTTTTTTTCTTTTCTTTTCTTCCACGCAAAGATGCGGCCTCGGCTGGCTGGTTGCGCCTTCTGGTTTTGAGTTCGCCGCCCTCTTTCGCTTTCGCTTCCGCCGCGTCCGCTTCGGTTCGTAGCTTCTTTCTGCCGTCACCCTTGTCATCTCCTATGGAACGAGCAGCCAGCAGCCCAGACCAGCTAACAGCAGCAGCAGCAGCAGCAGCAGCAGCAGGCACAGAAACGACCGAATCCGAACATCAGAAGCAGCAATCACCAAATTGGTTTCTAACGAGCCTTCTCCTTGGTTGGATCCACGGACCAGCGGCAAAGAAGATGAATCCTTCTTCTTCCTTTTCCTCTTCATCGTCCACGTCCGCCTGAAAACTCTTCTTAACCCTCTCTCTCTCTCTCTCGCCCTTCCCCTTTAACCAATTGCCATCCTCCGCGCTAGAGTCGATCGGCGAGCTCATGGCGAGGTTCCTGTCTTCGCCAGCATTGAAGTCTTTCTCTCACATTCTCTTTTTCTCTTTCGTACACGCGAGGGAACGTTTGCAGATTCTTTCCTATATGTGTGCTCCCTCCAAACGCTGTTCGTGGTCCGACGATCGGTGTCTGGAAGATTCCCGGGGGGTGATCTTCTTGGTGTTTGGCATTCAACATTCCCGAACGCAGGTTATACTGGAACCGTCGTTCTTCTTGGTATACGCACACAAACGAAGGCCATACACGCATACCTAGCCACGGGTACGCGTTGGTTTGTCGGAGTTTCGCCTCGATCCGATCGTCAATGAACAACCTCCAGGTGCGGTGCCAGGAATGAAGGAGGGAGGATTCGGGAATGATCATTCGGATGATCAACTTACCGCAACTTTCATCGAAAAACAGCGAGGGTAACTCACCTGAAAAGCGATGAGTGTCCGCAAGCTTTTTTGGGGGCCTGCATAACGCGAGATCGTGATGCTGCGTGTGTCTGTGTGGTCCGGTGCTGCAAGCGACCTGGCTGGGCTCCTGTGCTACTCGTCTCGTGAAGCCGGGCGTCGTGTGTGCACGTTGGAATGAGGATCGCGCGAGCAGCAGCATCAAGGCAGGAGCAGGTTAATTCGAGATTTTAAAGCTCCCTGCTGCTGATCCGCGCGCCCGGTTACGCATGCAGCACCGCCCGTTCGTTCGTTCGGGGTGTGCGTTCGTTCGAGCCGGCGGTAGTGGCGGCGGTGGGGGCGGTGGCGCATTGGCCAACACACGAACACGCCGTCCGTCGTGGTGACGGGTGGTAGTTTTCCTTTTTATGTGCGAGCTCGATGCTGCTCGGTACTTCTTTTTGGGTTAAATATCTGGAGTGGTGCTTGCTTGCTGGCTTGCTGGTGGCCACTGATGGCACTGCGTTGCCACGTTTGCCGTTGCCGTGAAGCCCGCTATGTTGGCGTAAGTGGCGTAAGCATGATGTGCATAGCAGCGAACAGCATGAGGGAAGGCGAGGAGAAGGAGAAGGAGAAGGAGAAGGAGGATTGGTAGAAGGTGAGCTCTTATGTTGGAGGAATGCTCTGCATGGAGGAACGCTGGCCCTAGGAACGGGTGTGTGGAGTGCTGTGAGGTGCGTTGCGTACCTCCACGTAGCCGTACGAGCCAAATACG
>NC_064877.1:26410000-26412500 GCF_943734665.1 Anopheles aquasalis | reverse complement strand
CTACCACTTGAGCGCAACAAGCGGACTTTTGAGTTTCAAAGAAGAAGGAGCAGACTAGTACTACTACTACCATCACTACTACTAAAGCGGCCAGTTCTTCGGAAGCCGCGACTCTGTCCGCCTTTACATGACCTGCATAAACCATGGACACCGATGGATGTGTTTCTTCTAGATTTCTTCATCGAAAGTTGGGCGATCGTTAACACTCACAGCGCCAGCCAAAAAGGGTGGTAGTTCAGTCGACGACCTAATGTTCGCTTTAACCGATTGTTTCGTCGGTGCGCCGTTGCGCGATAAGCCATCACACATTGGTCACAGTGTTTAACGGCGGGGACCTGGGAGGCCCTTGGAATTCCACGATTATTATCACCAATCAGTCCAACGCACACAACCCATCTTTGGCGAGGGGACGTGTGTCCTCGAGTACATTGTTTGAGGGCAATTTGAGGGCCTCAGGTCGTGTCGTTGTCGCGGTCACACCTAAGGCGTACTCAACGAAAGAGCACCATTCATGCTGACTAAACACGCGAATCCGAGTTCCTTGCCGTCGGTGTCGCTTTGATTAATGGCGTCTGAATGGTACGCCGGCTGTTGCAATCTTCATTGTTCTTTCCACCGGTGACCGCACGAAACGCCACAGGTATTCCGGCAGTGCTAGACACAAAAAGCAAGGGGGATTCGAATAAGCTTCTGATTTTATATTTTCTCGAATTTTTCGAATTCCCTAGCACGAGAGAAACATCTATAGAGAGATACGGAGAGAGAAAGAGAGAGCAGGAAAGAGATAAGGCGTGTGAGGGAGTGAGCGAAAAAGGATAAGAAGAAAAAACAAAGAGATAGAAGAAGGAATCCAACAGGGGTATTGCGGAACTGTTACTGGTTTTTGGAGGCTTCTCCTATGCCTAACCAGCTGGCCAGCTGGTTGGCTAGCTGCTTCGTAAGAACTTTCTAAGGATCTAATTACGCCTTGAATTCCTCGAATGCTGCCAATGCTTATCATACGTCGTACCTCTCCGCCTAAGAACACCCGTTTCATCCTTCGCTAGAGGAGTGGTTTAGTTGTTGTTTCTGTTGTTGTTATTGTTGTTCTTACTCGATAATTATCACCCACAGTTGGTTTACTTACTAAACACATACACGTTTGTGTGCCATTGCCTATCCGCATTCTCCTTGCTGGCCGCCTTTCCTTATTTCGGTTGGTTTAATGTTAAACGATCTAGTTCTAGCTTCCCCGCCGCCTTGATTGATTTGTTGAAGATTGAAGATTGAAACAGCACGTCGAACAGTAGTAGCAGTCCAGTGGTCCAGGAAGGGCCTCGCGATCTCCCTCGATTACCTACCATGCGCTACATCTGCAATTATCACACTTTTTCCGGATTCGTCCTTTCACTGACTGTGTGGTTGTGTGTCTGCGCTACTAGTGGTGGTGCTGCTGCTGCTACTGCTGCTGTACTACTACTAAATGGACTTATCCTTTCTCTGGTTACGTGTGCTAAGGGAACCCACTTACCGCCCACAGAAAATTCTAATGCTATCCCACCGCCTACTCCCCAAATAGTACTTAGTAACCGTCCCTTTCCCTTTTCCAGTCCTTTCAGTTGTTAGTGTAGGCAGGCGCCCCCTCCCTCCCCCCCCCCCTTTCCCCCCGATATTACCACTAATAACTTAATATTGCTTCCGTAACCACGTACTCGAAGAAATTGGTTTGTCTAAAATGCTATACACACTACAAGAACGTACACACATCGTATAACGGACAACACGAATCGGCGTGGTTCTCTTTCCCCCTTTTTTTTCGTTCGGTCACATTCCGACGCTTCCCGCGGGGTGGGGCATTATGCCAACGGAAAGAGCATATACAGCCCCCTCTCTCTCTCTCTCTGCCTCTACTAACTGCCTAGAACAAACTAATGGCTAACGGCTAAAACGGTATCACTACACGCGGATTTGCGGATTGCTTTCATTGTTACCCAAACCCTCTATCCGTTGCTCTTTCTGCCTGTTTTCCATTCTCAATCCCACGCCTTTGCACATCGACAACTGGTGGGGGGGGATGAAGCAATTCCGAATCCACACCACCGCTGGGACCTCCCCCGAAGAGAGCGTAGCTTGGATTGATCGCCACTCGATCGCTCTTTAAAACTAATCATTAAAGCAGCATATTACACCTTTAAGGATGACTAATCGGGATCATCGTATTCTGGCGGTTCGCGCAGCACTGCCACCGAATCCTTAAAACTAGCTAGCTCCTGCATCTGTGTTCTCGAGTAACCGCCCCCACCTCGAGCACGATTGGTGATGGTTCCGTGGGTTTTGTGGAGTCATATTCGTGGATGGATTCATGTCCTGAAGTGGCCTAGCTCGCTAACAAGCTCTATTTCTCTATTTTTCTCTCTTTCTCTCTCTCGCTCGCGCGCTCTCCGTCCCTCTCCGATCGTTATCGCCTTCGCTTGTCTGTAACTTTGGCTCCGGCTCACCTAGTTTCCCTGTTGCGTTCTTG
>NC_064877.1:26405000-26407500 GCF_943734665.1 Anopheles aquasalis | reverse complement strand
CCGCTGCCGCTATGCCGGTCAACTGCCACCTTGGCCGTCGTCGTCGTCGTGAGCTTCAAACAGTTGATTACGAACGAACTGCTGCTGTCGCCGCAGCCGCCACCACCAATAAGCTAATCACCATATAGCCGCCCTCTGTCTGTCCACCGCTATCTCCTGGTAATCCAGGGCGCCGCTCGTTCTACGTTCTTCTCTAACGCGCCGCTCGCTCGCTCGTTCACACACTTTGCTGGTCGATAATTGCGATTGTCGAACCGACTTCGACGACAACGTCGACTACCGGGACACTACCCTGATTTGCTTTCCAGTCGCGACACTGCTGCCTGGGGGTTCCACTGTGGCAGGATGCACCTTTGCTAATATTCACTTTTATGATCTAAACACAGACACAGACGCACCCATGGGCGTAAACATTATTCTTTGGTACCTTTTGTCGCCCGTCTCTGTGTGCCTCTGGAACTGGGAACGGGGTGTGTGCATCTGCACCTGCCTGCAGGCCACGGCGCGTCGAAGGAGTGGCAGCAGCACGTACTGAATGGATCGGGTCCACACCACTATGAAGTGCTGTGATAAAGCGCGCTCGCTCTTGTCCGATGATTCATGCCTGTTACCTCTAATAACGCACGACTCACTTGTCGAACGCCACACCCACGTCCGCCAGCACCACCTTTCCGGGGCAGAAGAGGAGTTGGCCGGATGGTTCCAACAACAACAACAACAACCCCGGACCGCGACCGCCTGTGTATGAGTGTATGCTAGTGCACTTCACGCTTAGTAGGCAGCTCGTGTGCCTGCGTGTGGTGTTGTCGCCTTTTTGTCGTCACACGACGGTTGCTATGACTCTCTATGCTAGGGTCTCTTCGATGGTGAGGCAGTCAACCAACCAGCCAGCCAGCCGCGCCAGTCAGTCAGTCAGTCCGCCCGCTCGTTCGCTCGCCTGCCCATCCGTCCGTCCGGAAGTATGTCGCCGGACGAGCTTAGGAAGCCGGAAATACTCGTTTTCTCTCTCTCTCTCTCTCTCTCTTGGCGCTCGGATTCTCCTCTGTTTCTCGCTCTGGTCGTCGATTTTCGTTCTCCGCTTCGCACGCAGCAGGAGGTGGGTTCCCTTTCGTTAAACTTCAATTAAACACAAACCGCATAATTGAGCCAACAACAGATTTGTTCTGCAGAGGAGCACAGGAGAGGGTTGGATTGGCGACTCGGATGCACCTTTCGATGTCTCTCTCTCTCTCTCTCTCTCTCTCTCTCTCTCTCTCTCTCTCTCTCTCTCTCTCTCTCTCTCTCTCTCTGGACACTCTACTTGTCCACCCTTTGCACTATACCACCGTCCTCAACCGCTCCTGCTCTCCTGTTTGCCGGAATCCGCGCCGTGTTTGCAAATGCACCATCGCCTCTGGCTCTAGCGATGGGCACTGAAACTGGGATGCTGCGGTTGTTCGTTTCGGGACGCCACCACTGTTCTGTTTGCCAATTTACGATCCGGATGCGAGACTTGTTCACCCCGTTCGCTAGCACGCCCCGTAGCCGTGAATACGGTTGTCGATTTCTTTTTATCGTCCTCGTCGTCGTCGTCGTCCGCTGCCTCCGGCGCCACTTATGAAGCGCCATACACGACGGTGCTTTTCACGCCCATCATCAAGGTCGCACTCGGTTGGTGGTTTGGCCACGCACGATTGTGCATCTCACTCGGAAACACACACCAATTTGCCAGATGGCTTCGCGATGGCCCCGCGACGGATTATATTTTGCACAGTGGTACACCACAATTCCTCCGCTTCTTCGCGGACACAGCCCCACTTTGTTGGTCACTGCGGGCCTGGGCCACAATTTGCGGTTCGCACCAGGACGACTCAGGCTCTCCACTCAATCAAAGCAAGCACATCACACGCCCAAGCAGATTCGCTCTCTCTAGTGATGCCGTTCCGCCCGTGTTCCGTGACGATTTGTTTTTTTTCGGTCCGCTGCTGGTTCCGGGATTTGCGTTCAGAAGAAGTTTAGCGATTCCAGGCGCTCCTGCTGTTGCTGTTGCTGCTGCTGTTGTTCGTCAAAGTCGTCGTCTTCGGTCATGTTGGTCCGATCGTGATATCGTCTACTAAACTCGGTCGTTCACTCGCTTAAAACTACTCGCTGCTGCTACCACTAGCTGTTGTTGCTGTTGTTGCTGATGTCAAATATTTTCATTGAACGAGCGCCGCGGTCGGCGGCTGGGTCAGGATTTTCGCTTCACGCACACACACGCATGCGGGCGAAAGAGCGAGAGGGAGCGAAAAACTCGAAGGAAAGAGCGAGATGTCTCACGCTACTCGAATTCGATCTGTCTCGCGAGCAGTGCACGGTGGAAACCCGGGGTGGACAAAAATGTGGGAGGAAATCGATCGATGGGTGGGAAAAATCATTTTCACACATTCCTCCCCGAATGCCGAACGTTTCAGGAGTATTATGTGAAAGTTTTACATTAATCCAAGCTGAAATAACAAAGATACAGATTTTTAAAAGTTGC
>NC_064877.1:26362500-26400000 GCF_943734665.1 Anopheles aquasalis | reverse complement strand
CCCCCAAGGTCAGGGAAGAATCTTGAGAAGTAGGTGGTAGCTGAACAGTCGTCGTCGCGTTTCTTTTAAGAGATCCCGTAGGTTAAGCTATGAAAACGTGATTTCAATCTAGTGTACTCAGTTAGTACGGGAGGAGAGCAAGACTCGTTTGCCAAAAAAAAAACTAAAACATTGAGAGAAAAGAAAAAACAATCTAAGCAAAAATAATGC
Organism: Anopheles aquasalis; assembly: GCF_943734665.1. Lineage (NCBI taxonomy): Eukaryota > Metazoa > Arthropoda > Insecta > Diptera > Culicidae > Anopheles > Anopheles aquasalis. The sequence goes on along the minus strand of NC_064877.1, from coordinate 26,399,790 downwards.
ATTACAATCCTTCGGCGAAAGGCCGGCGAGTGTCCACTAGGTATGCCCGGCTCGGGTACACAGTAAAAAGATATTATGAAATTACTTTTTTCACGCTTTACGTATTCGCTAAATCTACTCCCGCCTGACTTTCCCTATTTACCCATTACTCAGCCTGCTTTTCAAAATTCCAAAAGAAAACTCGTTTAAGAAACTACACAACTAGTCAGTGAATTGAAGTGGTCGCCACTTTCGTAACAAACGGTCTGGTGGTGTATATGGGCGAAGAAGAATAGTATACCCAGAGCCCCGTGACGCCATGTTTGAATCAACGATGCAAGTGTCTCAGTAGGTCACGATGCAAGTGTTGTGTTTAAGCAGGTTGCCACTTGGAGATTGGGTATCTCTGTGTGTTCTGCTACGTGTGTGTTTGTGTGTGTGCGTGTGCGTGTGCTTATGCGCTTGAATGGACAGTACGAACTCTTTGGCCGGCACGTGTAATACGTGAACGGCGTTGCATATTGTGCGGAACCGTGTAGTAGCGTGCTAGAAGAAATAAAAATGCATGAACAACCATCAGTATCCATCGCCTGCTGTTTGATTATTTAGTCTAGCATCAATTCCTTGACGAAAGAACCGATGCGAAACTCGATCTCCATAAAAACTGTGAATGAGGGCAGAGGTAAAGTTATCTCGATCTATTGCAGATGATGTACAAATCGACGGCTCTGTAATGACGTAAGGACTAAATAATGGATCATTGCAGTATTTTCACAACTCCTGTTGTCGCACTGAATGATAACACTGCAGATTGCGATGCAGCTTATTGTTATCCGATAGAAAAAAATAAGAAAAACATAGAAAACGAAAAATTCCAAAACAAACAAGATCGATTGAAGTGGGTTTTTAATACATTTTATAATTTTCTTTTCAACAAAAATACATCTTTCGTTAATTACGTGATTCTTTCCACGCGTCGTGGTTTCTCCCTGCTGTCGTGTTACATTCACGCGGTCCTCCTCTCTCGTTTGGCTCCCGTCGGAATTTTGCATTTGCTAGCTCCTCTAACTGAATGTGTGTGTTGCGCTTGCATTTCTCTCAATTTCCACAGTATTTTTTTTCACGCACCGCCATCAGGAAGTGGATGTAACAGAATGAAAGTGCTCTAAAGAACCACACAATTACTACAACCTCACGTTACCCCACACAATGGTTACACACAACAACGATCGATGTGCGTCGTGTAGAAATTGCAATTTTTCACATCACACAAGAAGAATCCAATACTTCTTATCGCATCGTTTCATCATCCGAAATCTAACTAGGAACGGTTCTGCATCTCACTCGTTCCGCGGTTCGACAAATTTCTCTTCCACCCAGCTTACTACGTGCTGGACCAACAAATAACGGATTATGCAGGAAAGGAAGGGAACGTTGGGATCGTTGGGTCCAGAAATATGTTGTGGGGGAAAAAAACTGCAAATGATACATGAACAATGAACTGACATACACCGCCATGCGATGCCGCGGAGGGCCTCACATTGATTGACACCCCTATGGGGTTGGATTTACATGGCGAGTTGTACTGTTCTCCGAACTCACCCGATGCACTACCACTGCTTGTGCTTTTGCCTATTGTTGCCTAGATCTCTTTAGATGTATATATGTCTAGATGTATATAATGTATATTTGTAAAGAATGTATATGTTCCGCTTTCATTCGTTTCCACGCACGGTTCTAAGTAGCCCGAGCAAGGTTCGGTGACAAACCCCGCCGGGTTTGTATGGTTTCAGACTTCTGAAGAAGATTAGAAAGAAGAAGGGGAGAAGAAGAAGAAGAGCGAGCTAGACCTATCACTCGCAGAATAGAAACATTTTAAACAATTCATTCTTTTGGCTACTCTCCTTTTTCTGCAGTCCTCATTAGCTGACCAAATGGATTCCTGCTGACCAAATGGAATGGAGTGCAGACACAGCACATTAGCTGACCAAATGGATTCCTGCTCATTCCTTCGGTTCCCTCTCGAATCATGAAACTCCTTCCCTCATTCCTTCGCGATATGTTCGGTTCGTTTACTGTACTCTTCCTCCACTAGTTTTAAGTTGGGTTTTTTTTATTTTACTATAGTTTTGCAATAGTTTCTCTACTTCCTCTTGCTACAATTTTGTTCCTCTTTTAAACACACCCATTTTTTCGTATTATTTTTATTGTCGTTGCGTTTTTATTCCTGTTTTTTTTTTGCCCGACTTTTCTTTTTTCCTCTTTACTCTCTATAACACTTTCGTTGACTCCGCACAGTCAGCATACACGGATAGCTACTAAATTGCACCGCTAAGTAATGATCATCAAAGGAAGGTAACGGAAGGTGACGGGCGGACGATAACAATAGCACTACCAAAGGTTTATGCTTTTGCGGACAGAAATACTTTTACTAAGATTAAACAATTGAGTCGAACCCTATCCTACTCTCCCACCACTCACTCTCGTGTTACACAGCAGCAGCAGGTGGGCCGTTATAACCTCCCTGCATGCTCATCGCTCGCTAATAGTAGTAGAATAAGCTAATAAAGTAATGCAATGAGCGAAAACAAAGTAAAAGAATATAAAACAACTAAATAAAGCTTACTGATTATATAGGACAACAACACAGCATCGAGCCAAAGAAAAATGCTTGAAAATACAACATGGGAAAGGCCGGAAGGAAAATACGCTAGATAGTCTAGAAAGAAAAGGACGAAAACGAACACCATGCAAAAGATTGACTAACGAAAATGCTGCTCCTGCTTCGGTTAACACCGCGCCTTTTGTCTCAGATTCACCACCACCAGTCACCAATAATATCCCCAAAAAGTGTATTGCTAAAGGTAATGTAATTGTAGTAAGACAAATGCTGACAAAGTGAAGAGCAATCGGAACTGCCCTTAATGTGTGCTGTGTGTGTTTTTTGTGGAATTGTAGAATTACCGTAACGCACCCTCTCTCTCTCTCTCACTTTTACACGTTGGATACACGTCCTTGACTTGTTTGTGTTGCTAACGTAGTACGCAACTATAACTTAATCACGCAATGCTAACGTGATTCTTCTTTTCAATATTCCACTTCTCCAAACGAACACCGACGTAAGCACATGTTCCCTCTTAGTACCGTTACGCGCGAATCAACTCATCCTTGAACCAACACCGCCATGTTGCAGTTCTGTTCCAATAATCCTATGTACACGATATACAGCGATAGCAAAACTGACTGCCAAACTTCTTTTTTTTTCTTTTTTCCCCGCCCCAAGAAATATGCGTCATATTCCTCGCATATTCGCATTCGTCTCTTCCCAAAAAAAAAAAACCACCGATGCCGGACTCCCTGTAATCACACGCAATCTGCATCAATGCCGGCCGTTCTCGACCGTCCGTAGCAATTCCTCGCAAACTTCAGATCTGCCGTCAGTCAAAATGTTAAGACTCAGAATTCCACGGCAGCAATTTAGTTTTTTCTTGTTTTTTTTTTGTAACAACGTTTTTAACTCACTCCTGTTATCCAATGTGTTACCCTGTTTTCATACGGTGTGTTGTGGTTTAATAATTTAGAAAAGGCTCCTCGGGCATTAGTCACGTGTATCGCTTACACTGAGACACGACCATCGGAACGCATTGGTCGCACGCCTCAATCGCAAACCGATCAAACGCAATGAACGGAGCGCGGAGCTGGTAGGAATGATACCAAAGGATACACTAACATTAACAGTACGTTAGCTACAGTCGCAACGGCAGTCGCAGTAGCCAATAACACCTCTACCTCACGTACCGCTTCCGAACGTGAGTAACAGTAAGGCCCCTGCCTGCTGTGGTGTCAGGGTCTGGCCGTTCTAAAAGTAATTAATGGAAATGTGTCCTCTCGTTTGCAAAAAGGGAAAACGGTTGCAATTGCACTAAAATGGAAGAGAATGGAAAGAAAACGGCCCGTGGGCTACTGCAGCCTGTGGCAGAGAATGCAATACTGATATATACGATTTCGTTAAAGTATTCGCTTCTGGTGCACCAATGGTGTACTCTTTCTCTCTCTCTCTCTCTCTCTCTCTCTCTCTCTCTCTCTCTCTCTCTCTCTCTCTCTCTCTCTCTCTCTCTCTCTCTCTCTCTCTCTCTCTCTCTCGGGGACATCAGAGAACGAGGAGAGGGGTTAGGGGTAGGTCACTTGTATCTGTATCTCTCTTTCTCTCTCTCTCTCTCTCTCTCTCTCTCTCTCTCTCTCTCTCTCTCTCTCTCTTTCTCTCTGTTTCTCGCATAGGCCGCAATGTGAATATGTGGTGGGTAAAGGGATATTAGAAAGGGGTCCTCGGAGGGTCGGAAGGAAGATGTGCGGTTCATCGGCAATCGTTCCGTTTGGCAAGGATCGGAGAAAGATGATTCCGGTGGATTCGAAAATTGCCCTTCCGTTGAAAGACAACAAAATCGGTTCCCACTGTGTGTCTGTCAAAGGGTCCGCTTGTTTTGTTATTATGCTACATGCCTACGTCCCGCCGGCGCTGACGATGGCGGAGGCGTAGGATCATTGAAACGCATTAAACGCACCAAATGCCGGACCAGCGGATGATGGTTGCGCGTTGCTGCTGCTGCCATTCAGAAACGAACCACCACCGATACCACCCATCATCATGGCCGGTTGCACCGTAGTTGCGGCTGACGGTGGAGCTTGTGCACCGACCGCAAAATTGCCGTACCCCATTGGGCTCAGGGGGGACGCCATTGGCTGCTGTGGCTGCTGATGGACGGGGCTGGAGTGGATGCTTTTCATCTGGTTCATCGATGGTGCATTGGCTGAACCTTTGCCTCCCTTCACACCGTTACCGAGCAGATTGTCCAGATCGATGTTAATGTTGCCGGCATTCTTCCAGGTTGTGCCGACGGTACTCGGTGGCATCGTGCCGGTGCTTTGATTCGATCCAGGGCCACCGGGCAATAGCGAAGAATTGTTGTTGTTGATGCTATTGGGGGTCAGGAGTGATATTGGCTGGAGCAAACCACCACCGCCGCCGTTGCTGCTACTGGCGGTCTGGTTGAGCGATGAGAACAGGGCAGCTGGAAATGGAAGAGAGCGATTGGTCGGATTAGCATTGGATAGACGACGCAGTTCCCGTCTGTCCTTTGTGGAACCTTGACAGTCCTTGGTGCCTTGACAGCGCACATCTTACGGGAACTCGAGTCCTCGCACCCCACGGTTGGCGTCGTCCTCGCCAAAGGTCATTCGTCGCCCCGGGAACTATCAAGAACAAGGGACCCCCACGGAGCGACACACCTCACCCTTTTGCTCACCGAATCAGTAGACATTGGCCTTCCCTGACCTGCCTTCTTACACACGACAGAGTGGACAGAGTTGTAGTGCGCCGCGGGAGACACATGTACTCGGTGCGACATCGTCGACAATGATGACGATCGATTGGTGGCCAGTTCCGCTGCCTCCCCGAAAGACACGAGTTATATAAAAATGCCAGCACCCACGCCCGGTCTGCTCAGTGCACGTAACGCGTTAATACATTCCAGGCAACCAACCGAAAGGATCCTTTGTGCTACCGTGTGTTCCGGGAGGTAATCAACACTATGAGCCCAGGCGCACCATCAGTCACGACGATGGTACATGCTGGCGTACTATTGCTGCTGACGGTGGTGCTGCTTAGCGGCCAACTAACGGCCTACGCTCAGCACAACCAGGCGGACGAAACCTGTGAAACGTTACCGTCAGAGATTCATCTCATCAAAGGTGAGCGAAGGCGAAGCGGAGCGATGTGAGGCCCCTTGCTATTGCCGCTAACGCTTTACTAACTTCTAACAGAGGAATACGACGAACTCGGGCGATTGTACCGGACTTGCAACGGTGATGTGACGGTGAACAAGTGCGAAGGCAAGTGCAACAGTCAGGTGCAACCGTCCGTCATTACGGCGACCGGTTTCCTGAAGGAGTGCTACTGTTGCCGAGAGTCGTTCCTGCGCGAACGGCAGCTTCAGCTGACACACTGCTACGATCCGGACGGTGTGCGGATGACCGATCACGAGTCGGCCACCATGGAAATCCGCCTCAAGGAACCGGTCGACTGTAAGTGCTTCAAGTGTGGCGAGATGGTTCGTTAAAGACGACAGCAGCAGCAGCAGCAGCAGCAGCAGCAGCATCAGAAGAACCAGCAGCAGCCCCCTGCATTACGTAGGAACCCTCTCCCTCTTCACAGATCGGTAATCGTGACACCATACGAAAGTCGCGGATTCCCTAGGCTCGGGGAGTTCGGGACCTTCCCAACGCGAGTAGTGCAGTTTCACAGTAATAAAGCAATTCTAACCTAATCTTCGAAATGCGCGCTAGTAGCGGGGCCAACGGACCATCATTCTTCAGCGCATCGGAGCCAAGAGCAATCAAAGAGAGGCGGATTGGCACATTTTTTTTCGGTTTCCATTTCGTTCATTCCATTTTAATGCCTTATCAATACTGTTATGAGCATGCAGGGGAACGTGTGCTTCACATTTTTTTGCTGGACAGTCCTTCCTACAGCTGGTCCTCCGTTTCTGTCGTCGTTAACGCATCGTAGCACATGGTGAGAACATGGCGGCCAAGCTCCCGGCATTCCTCGTTCGTCTCTCCCCGGCGCAACACGTCCATCTGGATGCAATCCTGTTCCAACCATTCGCGTAACTCCAGCAATTCCCGTTCAAACTGTTGCCTTAGCAGAGAGCCCGCAGGCTTCATCGCGAGAAAGATGGCCGCCAGTAGCTGCAGTACTGCCAGGCGAACGCGCGGTTCTTCACTGTACCGGAGGAGACTGGCTAGTGAAAGCACCTCGCGTACCATGCGCGGTGCGATTGGACAGTTCTCGGCACACACCATCAGCACGGACAGCGTCTGGAGGAAGTTGACGAGCAGCAGATTCTCGGCGTCGTACGGGAACTTGAGCCCCGCCGTGAAGATAAACCGATTCCCATCGAATCCTTGGAGCAGTGGGAAGAAGAAGTAACCGGCCACGTCGGCGTATCGGTTCACGAGTTCGCGCCCTGTCGACTTTTGTTGTTGCTGCTTTCGGATACCGAAACGTCTTGTTTTGCGTTCCAGCCGCTCTCGAAGTACACGTTCCGTTTCCTCGCGCTTCGTGCGCTGTTCGGCTTCATCACGGAACATGAGCAACAGCTTCTGGTTCTGGGGTGGCTGGAGTGGGCCAGGTGGTGTATTGTCACCCGGAACTGCCACGGGAGATGGTCGAAAGTTGGACAATACCTTGGCCGTTTCGGCCAGTACATCGAGAATGAAGATTCGACGGTTCACGTTATGGCGGCCTACTTCGGCGTGAAACTCACTACAGAGATAGGTGGCCGTCTGCTCCGGGAAGGCTACACCAATCGCAACTAACGCAGCAAACTTCCGCTCGTTGAACGTGGGAATATGGGTGCGACATTCGAGGACGAGAAACAGTTGAAGCAGCTCCAGCGCTAGCTTTGCATCAGCGGTGTTCGGTAGCTGTTGAGCTATCAGGTCCGGTGCTGCTTCAATGGCCATTTCGAATCGCTCCGGTTGTGGGTTAGTGGCTTCCGTGTCCATCAGCGCGTCACGTAGATCGAGCAAATATCTGGGACGATGCCTTTCCACATCGAGCTTGGTATCGTTTGACATATCGTACGCCGGTAGATCGTCATCATCGTCCGAGTCGAGCTGTTCCACGGGAACAGCCTGATCCTGTTTCTGGTTCCGCACTGCTTCGTCTTCATCATCATCATCATCACTGTCCTGTTGGGGATTTGTGGTAGGTTTTTGAGTGCTGAAGGTCGCTTGCATTCGTTCCGGTTCTTCTTTCTCAACGGCTTCAAGCAACAATTCTGCTGCCCAATCGATCCGTTCTGGTGTTTCTGCCTCGATAGCATCATCCGTTGCACGGCAACGATCACCGAATGCTCGCAGCTGCTCTACCAATGCCTTCGTTGCCACATCAAAATCATCGTACTCGAACTGCAACCGTCCCATTGTCGTATCGCCAGCATTAAACTGACCCTCGATCACCTCGGCCGTGATCATGCCGGTACAGCGCATCTGCTTCATCGGCGACTCGAGATGTACCTGGAAGCCATTGAACAGTAGGCGACGACAGGCTTCCCTTTGCTGGGCCGCCAATCGCTGACCCGTGCAACAGTATGCCACGGAAAGCAGGAATAATTTCGTAACGTAGAGGTGCTGTTCGAAACTGGTGCGCTGGATGGAGCTTCGGTTTGACCATACCACTAGTAGCTGCTGCATAAGCTGCTCCAGCATTGTCAACGTACCGTCCTTTGTTTGTGCTTTATTTGAAAGCCGTGCTAACAAATGCACCAGTTCTTCGATAATTACTTCGCTTGTGTAGTAGTTGGAGAGTGGAATCTTTTGCAGTAAGACGTACGACCAGTTAACGGGCAACCGCATCGGAGAAGCGGTATCGCGGAACACTGGCAGCAGATCGATACGCTCCCGGAGCGCTATGAAAGCAACGATTTCAACGGCCGCTGCGCTTAGACCGGTTACTATGCAACGGTTAAAGTGTGCCATCGATGCCTCCTTGTCCGAGTGGTCGCCTAAGCAACCGGTACTACTACGAAGAAGCAGGATCAGCGACGCCTTTAAGGCCGGCGATTGACGATCGTGGTTGAAATCGATTACGAATTTGCTTAAAAGCGATGAGAGGAATGCTGGGGCAATGGGACCGGTGGGAGCAAGTACAGTTTCCGGCCCGTAGAACCGTACCAGCTCGCCGATCATTGCAATCGTTCGAATGAATTGTCGTAACAGAATTCGTCCATATTCCCGAGGGTGCAGCTCAACCGGTAATCGTTCCCTCAGTGCGTTTGCAATCCGACTCGGAATGGCAGCGAGTAGCTGCACAAGTGAGTGCTGTGATGTACCGGATTCGGTTGCCATGGAACTTTGAGATTCATAAATGAACGCCGCCGGTAGTACAGACTCATCTGTTAGTAGTCGGATCAGTAGCTTCAGGGCTCGGTTGTGACTTGTTCCATTCTGTGTGACAGTGGCCGCTTTCGTAAGCATCTTGATGGTTTCCAGTGGAAACGATGCGTTCGCATCGACTAGTACCAATCGGTCTAGCAACGGTTCATCCAGATCGTCCATAAGGTGAAGCAAATCATCCAGCAAACCGGGCAGGGCCTCATCGGTAAATTTGTTCCAATCGACGGACATGCCTTCGTCGAGCGAGCACGCGAGTAGCTCGGATGGTTGTACCGGTCCTGGTAAGCAGTGGAGCAGCTGAGCCAACTTCTCATTCACCTGCCGTCGATCCTCTTCGCACGTGATAACGGGCACTCTGGGGCCACTGCCGACCGCATTGGTCGGTTTCATTTCGTTCAGCTGATTCTGCAGCTCCTTGTACCGACGTTGCAGCAGCTGCTGTTGGTGGCTATCGGTGCCCAGCTCAGCCTTTCTGCTGCCAGTGTGTTGTTGTGGTGCTGAAAGAGCAAAACAAAACAGTTGCACCATCGGTCCGTAGCGTTCTTCTTGTCCGTTGTCCGTCTGTGACACTCGCCGCGCAGTTGCCTAACGCCTCCGCGGAGTGGAATGCATTGTGGGAGGGAGTTTGGAGGAGTCGGACGAATACGAAGCAGACGCAGGAGGAATAGGCAAGCAAGGAACAAACAACAACGGGACGGAAGTGTGATGCAGGCGTGGAGGCGAATCGCGTCGGAAACTAATACAGGTGTGTGTTTGTACGCGCTTCGATCGAGATCAAGAGATCACCAGCATGCGGAAAATGGCAAATGAAACCCAAACAAGCGAGCGCCAACCTTCCTTCCAACCTTGCGCGCTACTAATAATGTCCCTTCTTTTTAAGGAACACACGAGTAAACACTCGCTGTCCTGAAAGACTTACTGAGAGACGTAGCGTATGAAACACAACTTACCATTCGTGCTGCTGCCTCCACCGAGCGATAGGCCACTGAGGTCGGAAAGTATATCGACGGAACCGCTACTCGCCATGGCTGGCATTGCCGTCGTCGCGGTCGGAGCGACGCCACCCAGACCAAACAGCAAATCTGCGGTGGCCGCTGGTGCAGCACCGGTACCACCCGATGGAGCCGATCCGCCGAACGCAGCAAAATCGGCAAATTCATCTCCCTCCTTGCTCGCCGATGTTGCCGGAGCCTTGCTCGAGCCACCACCACCACCGAAGGCAGACTCAAAGTCACCGAACTCTTCCGTGGCACGAGGATTGAAGTCATCGTCCTCGTCGTTGTTACCGACGAGCGACGCCGAGGCCGACGTGCTCTTGGTCGGGCACGTCTTGAACAGATCTTCCAGCACCTCCTGCTGGTTACCGGCACCAACAATTTCCTCCGCGTGCGTATTGCGGTGGGTCGGTGAGTGGATACCGAAGTCTTTCGTTGTGCCGGACGAGGTAGCTGCAGCAGCAGCCGTTTTTGCGAAACCACTCGCCGCACCAAGATCGATCTTTTTCGTCGGCTTCGAGGCGGCCGCACGGGGAGCGCTCGTCACCACGCTGCTACTACTACTGCTACCCCCCGTAGTGACCGGTTTAATGTTGAGGTTTATCTTGCGCTCACCACCACTGCCACCCGTCGATCCGATCGACAGGCTGGACGATTGGCGAGTGGCAGGACTTTTCGAACCGGGCTCTCGGTCCTGATAGCGGTTCGCGGAGCGATCGTACGGTCCGTTCGATTCATTGTCCGAATCCTCTCGCTCACCTTCATACTGATAGTCGTACTCGTGATGATCACCACCACCTCCTCGTGATTCATTATCTATGGAATAAGAATTAAACGGAACCTTTGTTAGCCAAAGGAGACAAACAGGTTAGCTGAAAAGCCGGACACTTACATCGATCCTCACTACGCCGTTCGTAGCTGTCCCGGTAACCGCCGTACTCGGAGCCACCACCTCCTCCTCCACCGCCGCCGCTGCCACCGTATCGCAACCCACCCATCGCTTCCGAGCTCATGCCAATGTACTTGTCCTTGTTCTTTTTGGCCTTTTTCCGCTCCTCGCGCAACCGATCGTCATCCTGGATGAAGTCAATCAACTCGCGCACCTTGTGCCGCACGTTAATGCCCTGATCCTTGCCGTTCTCGTCGACGAACGTGTAGTTCTCGAGCGAGCGCAGATCGTAGATGTGTTCCCGCGAGGACGTCACAACGCGCTCCGACCCATTGCGGACAAGGTAGTTGAGCAGAAGCAAACTTTTGTACGTTCGGCGCCAGTTCGTCTTGTTATCCTGCAGCATGCGCTTCCACAGCATCGACATCACCTCCGGGAAGTGTTCGTAGGTGAAGGTGGCGTGCGCTAGTTCCTGCATCAGCGGCCCCGTCGGTCCCCACGGCTCATCGTTAGTTGCTTCCCGTACCTTTCCCTCGATCTCTGTGTAGTTCATCACCACGTTCGTGCTGCGGAAAAAGGGAAACAAACGAATGCAATTAGATGATTAGCAAGGCAAAGAAGTTGGTTGTAAAGAAGTACTCCGGGCGGCTTCTAGCTGTATGATTAAATCAATCCACCGCCCAATCCACAAACCGCAATTCCGCGCAAAAAAGCGAAAGTTCTGCAGCATCGTTTCGATCGAGTGCCCGTTGAAGAACAAATGAATTTTGCATACGAATGAGCCACACCTGTAGTCGCACTCGTTTCGAGGCCATTAGCACCGCCTCCCTGGATTGTGCTGACGACCCTCAACCTCTAGATCCGTATGTGAGATACTCCTCTTCGCAGCAGTCCCTTGTCCGGGGGGTCATGCGATGCGATGCGATGTGATGCGTGTGAACGGGCAAACTCCCTGGTTACCATTTTTGGGCACGATCACCTTGGGCCGCACCGCAAACGGCACGACGCGACAACACCTTTCGTTCGCTTTTTTGGAGCAGGCGACCACATTGGCCGCTACCCAGCGCTACGTGTGGCAGCACAAAGGGAGTTCAAGGTGTGCGCTGTGCGACCACCTAAAACCCGGGTGGGGGCATAACGCAACCAAAAACCGTGGTTCTCTTCTAATTTTCCAACGGATGAAAAATTCATTCGCAAATCCAGCGACTACAATCGCTTCTGACGCGAAACGCGTCTCCACTTTCCTCTCGCCGCCCCCCCAATTGGTCTTGAGGCACGTCGACTCGACTCGAGCTTTGCTCGTGGCGTTTACGTTGGGGATGTCGCTTAATAATTCAACGTACCGCATCGCACCAGCTCTCACCACGCTCTGCACGTCTGCGGAGATGGAGAGGCAGCATTGTAAGAAACCGACCACCAGCAGCAAACGAGTTCCGGCATCCGGTAACGGCTATAGGCGGCGACGGCAACGAAGCCGACAACAGAACATTAGGCTGCCGCAGTGCATGTGGCAAATGTGGCAGCAAACAACCCACACGCGGCAGTCTCTGTTGAAAACCGCGTACCACCATAATGCTCAACGGTTCTCGGTCGGTTCTGCCCTCAACAGCATGGTACACGCTTTGGGGCGAATGATCTTAAGCGATCGACCGAACGCGACAGAAAGAACAATCCGACCTAAAGTCGGATGGATACCCATAGGAAGTTCTAAAAGAAAACGAAGAAATGCTTACAAAGAAGTCACTAGCCAAAGTAGGCCACTGTCCTCATTGCCCTACAGTGTGTTGCATTGCCATCGTATGCGCTCGATTGGCGGTTGGCTAGGAAACAAATGGAAAAAGAAATTAGGTGCACCAAAAATTGACCCCATTACGGCCACCAGCCCCTACACCGGGGCTTATTCTGCTTCTTTGTGAAACACAACCCTTCCCCTTTGCGCTTCCATTTCCTACGGCACCGAGGGCGAGGAATTCCTAGACATTCCACATCATTCACCGAAGGCGACCTTGAAACCGATCAACCAAGATCGTCGAACATGACGACATGATGGGGTAACCTGTACGATCTGACTCATCTAGGTGGCAGGGTGGCAACTTTAGTGACATTCTTTAGGGTTGGTTTCGGTGTTTCTTGAATTCTTCACCGCTGAGGCGCGGTCGCGAATATTTTCCTCGAAACTCGCCGTAGTGTCTAGGCTTGTTTCGCCACGACGCGTAACCTTCATTCTATCTTTTTCGTTCACTTTCAACGTTCACGTTCGTGCTCACGGCCACCGCGGTGTATAGCCCGGGGATCAGACGGTCGTTCGAACGAAGATCGCTAACTCGACACGCACAACGGGTTGACGACGAAACCAGCAGTCGCCAGTATCAACAGGCCGGCCTACTTTGTCCGTTCGTCCATAATAAGCGTGTACCGGCTGACTAGGACGTACCTTCCTTCTTGCCAGCACGACAGCCCTCTTCGATGCTTAAGTGTGTTTTAATTTGTTTGCTGTTTTTACGCTAATCGCACAACGACGCAACAACGACGACGTGGAAGAAAAGAAACCAAAGGTCTCTTTCGGGCCTCCTTCGGTTTGATAAAAACCATTCAACGAAAGCATCGCTGGTGGCTCCACCCTAATCGAGAGTGTGGGTGCCAGAATCCTTATCTTTTCGTTGACATGCGAGTTGGCGCAACCCGTTGCAACACTCCAGCAGCGAGTTGGCCAACCCTTTTCCACTCTCACCGGACCCCCGGCGTGCGCCACTGAGGTTTGAAGATGGGTTAGCGTTAGCGATGTTGCTTTATTACTTACACCTTATCGGCGAGTTCTCGCACTTTCCACATGCTGATGAATTTATCCATGATTGCTTAATCGCTCGTTCACGGTCAACGTAGTAGCTGTGACTTTCTGGTCGGTGTGCGGGGAGATCTGGTTGGATTTCAATTCGCTGCAGGGAAGGAGAGGCGCGGGCAATCAAAACAACGCAACAAAACACACGCCACCACCCGCCGGAACTGAAATCTGGCGCCGTCCTTTGACCGCTGGAATGTTGTGGTTTGTTCCGGAGACCGACACCACGGAACGTGCGGTGTTCTGAATCACGTCACGCACGCACGCACCTTGCCCACCCACCCAAAGTGCACAGTTCCACGTCGCGCTCGATTACCGCAGCTCTCGAACCCCAACACTGAGATTGAACCTGCTCCGCCGTGCGTAGCCCCAACTTTTGCCCTCGCGTTTCTTCCGCGTACACCGGAGTTTCGGTCGATTCCCCGTGATTTCCGATAGCACCCGATTTGGCGAAAAGCACACGGCGTTCGGGGCAGCGATTAGAGGGCGACAATTTTGGGAGAATCGAGTTAGGGAACCACACTTTTTCTACTCTTTTTCCTGGTGGTAGGTCACGGGCCACGGAAGAAGGTGAGAAGCGAGAAAACTCAGCACAGCAAGAAAATATGTGCAAACGATTGACAAACAAGCAACCACTATGGGAGTTGCCTGTCAGGTTCCGACGCAGCTAAATTACGCAACGAATAACGCTTGGTTTAATATTCGTTAGTTTATTCAAAGTATCTATAGGAAACAGGTGAAGTCATCCCGAACAAAATCGCTCGCGACGATTACCTTTGTTTGGTTGCGTTGGAGACGCTGTATTCGATTTGCGAAGTAAAAAAATGCAAGTTCGACTTCAAGGAACTGCTCGTTTGATCTAAAATTAGGAAATGTATCATTTAAACAGGCAAAAGTACATAATATGCCTGATAAAACCATTGAACTTTTCCGGAATCAAACGCACGCTGGTTGGTGATGAACGTAAACAGCTGTCAGTTATTTGAAGTTTGGTGCTTTATGTCAAATTGCTATGACTTCACCTGTTTCCTTAAAGTTGCGTCTAAACGAGAGCTTGCTCAGAGTGAGCAAAAATCGTCGCGATGCATTCGTTTGTCGTGTGGAAGCAACTTAATACACTTTGAGTTTATTTCAATCTTTACAACGGTGTGGGATAAACTACTTTATTTAATCGATAATGAACTCCGATAACTACTTTATTTTATCGTAAAACCGAAAAATTTGTTCTTCCAGTTGACGGAGATCATGGTACAGTTCGTGTATCGGGGAACACGCGACGGCAGCAGCTTCTTTTAGTAAAAACACAAAACCGCTCGGAAGACCACTAAAATACTCGTCTACTTTGTTATCGATATATAGTATATCGTAGCTTCCATCTCGCGTCCAGTAGAAATAGTTGGGAAGCGCAATGTGCACCTTACGAGCACATGTTTCCTCGCCCTCTAGCGTTTCGAGTAACGGTGGATTACCTTCGAATGGATTGACCGTATCCGCAATCTGTTCGTTGTCGCCGTTTGTTGTTAAGCAGTACGCTAATCCCAGATCGTTTATCACATTCCGGAGAAGCACGTGGCGCAGCAGCTCATCCTTATTTTGCTGCTTTGCTTCAATGCGATCTTCGAGATAATCCAGAATATCTTTCCTTTCCCCAACGGGCGGATCGCCATCGTCGTCGTCGTCGTATTCGTCATCACTGTTAGTGATAAGCACTTGCGTGAGATGGTGTCTTCTAATGTATCGATCGATTTTTCTTTCGACACCACGGTATTTCTCCATTTGGATGTGGCCAATGCTGAGTTTGGTTCGTTTTGTTACTAATCGAACCTTATGCTGACTTAGAAGGTACCTTTTGAGTGGCACTGGATTCACGAACGGGGCTATGACACGCTCGCTGTGATCTGTCCACATATACGGCGGAATGTAGACGGAGGCTCGATCAGCTGCATCCATCGCTAGAATCTCTTTCAGATAGGAACGCCGTGGCTGCATGCTAGGATCGAACTCGTAATGTCGTGACGGCGTATTTTTGCCGTGTGCCTCACGCTGGTGCTTTTCGGTGAGCGGTGATAGAATGGAGTACAAGTTCCTTATCCGCTGTTCCCTGATCGGTCCATTGTTGTTGTTCGATCGGTAACCGGAGGTTTCATACTCATCGGGCACTACCATGGACTCCATAAAGTCGACAAACAGCGCCGAATCGAACGCCGGTTTTCCGTTGATCATATGAGCCTGCGAGTAGTGCGTCGGGAAGTGCATCTGTTCGAGAATGATGCGTCGCATAGCAACGTATCGTTGCCATTCACTCCACACAAAGAGCGGCTTGTGTTTGCCGGGTGCCGGTGGTAAGAGCAGATCATTGAGCTTCGTCGTAGCGGTATCCAGTTTGTCCTCAGTCGCACCATCTAATGCGAACAGGAGCTTCATCGCACATAAAATATACTGCATGGCCGATATTTCGTAGTTTGGCAAGTACGTTGGCTTCCAGCTGCCGGAAGCCCATCTGGGAGGGTTGATCGCAATGAGCTTCGTTACGCAGGATATCAAATCGTTTGGCAGTGCCAATTCGCCCAGATAGCGCAAGCAGAGTGCTGGTAGATCGGGATGGCGGGGTTTAGCCAGTAAGTTGCGAACCAAATGGCTTGCACATTTTCTCACTTCCTCTTCGGAGCAATGGAATCTCGTTAGGTGATAAATGGTCTCAGTGTAGGACTCTGGGTCGATAGTGTCCGGTAAGTAGCGCTTGATGTCTTGGAAATGCAGGTGGCCTTCCTCGGACCATCGCCAGAGGTCACTTATCATTATGCTGCTACCGACCTGGTTGAGACCGAGGGCCAAAATGGCCAGTAGCACCGAGCGTCGGTTCATTCTCGTCCAGTCATTGGCCGCGAAAGAGGCCCCTCGCGGAACTCGGTTAGTTTTCGTTCCAGTCGACATCGAATGGCAGGATGAATTTATTGGTGCTTCTTGCTCGTGCCAGTCCAAATGCTCTTCATCCATGTGAAGCTCTTCCAGTAACCGCTTGCGAGCCTGCTTGTTGAACCGTCCCGAAAGTGGCTTCTTCGTATCCATGAACGTACTCTGCTGCGAAAGGCTATCGAGCGTACTGCTCAGGTCGGATTGCTGGCTCAGTAGCTGCAAACTGTGCTCCTCTTCAAGGAGCTGTTGGTTCAGCCTCCGTTTGCGCGTCTTCTCGCTAATCTCTCGACATTTGCTGATTCTCGGGGACTTTTCGGTACGCTCCATAGATCGATTAAAGATGAGTTTTAAATCGCTGTTCAAAAGAAGAAGAAAAATACGCTCATTGTAGGATAACAAGGTCGGTTTCGATTTGGGTTCGCCGTTTTCTTACCTCGCTTGATTCAGCAGGGACAAGCGAGGTCGCGAGCGTTTGCGTTTGTCAAAGAACGCGATTTCCGCTTTCTGTAAATAAGCGCACCATATTTGAAGAACCGATCTCTTCAATTCCGCCGGCGCTCCCATCTCGATCAGTCGCTCCGTTAGGCCGTGCAGTATGTAGTTCAGCTGCTCCCAGCTACTAATTTCGTGTTTTGTCTCTGTTTTCTTTTCCTCGTGCTGCTGATCACCACCGTCGGCCTCACGATCGTTCACGGTTTCGCACCTGATGGCCAGCTTTGTGCCACACTCATCGCAGTAGTAGAACCCGGCATCCAGGGTAAACGAGTCCAGACCACACACCTCGCAAACCTCGAGAGTACGGTTCATCTTCACAGCCGCTTAAAAGTGCTACTTGATAACAGATTGTAGCAACTGCGGCTTTCCTCTGCGGATGTGCTCCTAAAAATGTTCAACATTTAGCTAAATTTGTAGCTTCTTGAAAATGAAAGCACTTACAGCGCGGATCCGGATGTTCCGGATGATGATTATGGAATGTTTTTTCGTGGTTTCAGATTCTGGTTTCGGCCCCGGGTTTTTCTCTTTTCATGTTACGGGTTTCCAAGGGTTTGCACTTTCCGGGCTTACTTTTCCGAAGAAAACAATGGCGGGAGTTGCAAATGACTCGAGATTGTTCTTATCACTTTCATCTTTATCACGAAATTGTGAAAAAAACACATTAAAAAATCCAGAAATTCAACTCAAAACAACAAACTCTAACCTCAAACAAAAACAAACCGGCCAGGGTGTAGCCTACTTTGAGCAGAGTTGCAACGAAATCGCTTTTTTGGAATTTTCCGTGTTAATCCGTGAAATTTTCCGTGTTGCACTTCCGAGTGTTCGGCGATTTTAAGCATAAAATTGTGAAACCGGAAAATTTCCGAAATGTTTTCCATTTTAATTTTGATGCTGTGCTTTCTGCAATCGTTGTCGCGGGTGGAAAAAGAAGCAACTTGCTTTACATTTGGTCCTTCCTTTGGTGCGGACGGCTATTTCTACAATACCTTCAGGATTTTCGTACTTAAAGGACTGATACTTGATACAGTGATTTGCGCAATTCAATCCGGCAATTTGATCGCTCGCGGGAAACAGCGCACTTGCCACGATCTGGATGGAAGGATTGCAGATTCATTGAAGCCGCAGATAGTTCAAGTGATAGCGGTAAGTCTTGCTTTACCGTTGTTTTCAGAGAGAAAACAGGGTTTTCAATCATCCGAAGGCAACCGCGGTCGCGGCCCTCGTATTCTTTGAGCGCGAAAATCTCCACTCGCACTCGCACATGTGCTCGGAGCGGTCCCTTTCGTCCTTGGATCGTTTTGCAGAGTGTTCGGCGAGGATATATCGCTCCGGTTCGGTCTCGCTTCGAGTTTCGCGCGGTCGTGCCACCTTCTCGGCCACGAGCCACCAAGCCCCAAAGCGGGCCGTATCAGTGTTGTTATCTGGCTTCGTTGGCAAGGCAGAGTGTATCCTGCGCTCCATGGATATGGTGCTTGTGTGTGGTTTCAATTGGCGGTAATCAATCACCGCAGCTACACCATTTCCTATAGGGCCGCATTTTATTGTTCTCTGAGAATCGTCCTGAGCTATCCGGATTCGTCCTTCGCCTGCGAAATTAAAAGTGTACTTTAAATGGCCATTAACCTACACAGTTCTGAAGTGTTTACTGGAAAAGTTAAAGCTGATACAATGGCGAATAATGCAAGTGTTACGAAGAGCGTGTAAAGAGTTGCCGTAGGATAATTGATTTGCAAACTTCTCATACCGCGTAGGAGGAGTACGTGTGTACGATTGCAGTGTGCCGATAAGAGAGTGTGCAGGCCATAAACATATTCGCCCGGCCTCTGTAGTACCACAAGGACGCTCAATGCTTCTGTGGTAGAAACATAATGGTGATTGTGATCGGACGCGAACACCTTCGGTGAAATCGAAAAAAAAGCATGGAAAAGACTCCCCGTGTTTCCCAGCCCGGCTACGGATGGCTCCAGGCAAAGGCGAGCGACCGGAAAGGGCCTTATATGTTGTAACGAAGTGTATCCACGCTTCCGGCACCCGAATACTCCCTTTCACCGGGCAACAAATTTATGTAATTTCGGCGTCACTTCCTACCTGACTCGATGCGAATGGAAGTGTGTACAGCGCACGTTCGCTCGTCCTTTCATCCTTCTGTTAGCTTCCGCTACGGAGGTGCTCCTTTAGTAAACCGTTCGTGCATACCAGTCCTGAAGGGTGGAGGCCAAGCTATCGTCTGTACGACGGCGTTCACACGGCCCGAAACAAATTAAAGCCCAAATTCCAAATGATTACGTGAGATGCGTGGGTTCCGCTGAGGGAGGTACCGTTCTTCTCGTCCATCTCGTGGGCAAAGTTGTGGTCGGATGAGCCGAACATGACTACACTGGTTATGGCTTGGTTTTCGGGCAAATCTGGAAAACAGATTTCATCCAATGCTGTGGGCAAATATAGCAACAGGCCTTAAAACGGGCCGGATGCTGCAGCCGCAGTCAGATTCTGTTTTTACAGAGCGACAGTGCTATGGTGCCAGAAGCTAGCCTTAATTTTCATTTTCGCAAAAAACAACGGCACAAGGATGGCGCAACAAAATGTTGGTTCGTAAATATTTGATGCCCTTCACCGGTTCGATCGATGAAAATCTGACCGTCGAACCTCAACCTTATCATCTGGCGGGCAAAATTTCCCCGCCTTTTTTCACCCAACATTTTCCTGGCTTATCGGGCTCTCTCTCTCTTTTTATCTCTCTCTTTCTATCTCTTCATCTCTCTTGTTCTGATCCAGCGCCAGCAGCAAGAGGAGCAGAAGCAGATCTTCTCTTCCTCAGCTTGGCTCCATGCTCCGAGGCGCTGGCTTTATGTTTCATTTTCGCCATGTGCCTGTGGTGGGCTAGCCACCCGACCCCACCATGAAAAGGGTCGGGGCTCGAGGACGATACCCGCTAGCATGCTAGAAACGAGCGATGATGCTGAGGCTGCTGTGCTTCGGTGCAAAGTGGCCGTTCACAGTTTGTTTGTTTGTGCTTTTATTGCAGCACAGGAGATGCTATTATTTTTAGTAATTTTCAAATGTTATTTCAAAGTTAATTTCGTTCGCTAGATGCACAGATTAGCAATTGCTGGGTTACATTTATGGTACCCTTTAAAATGGCTATTTTTTTATTGTTTGAGCTTTAGTTACGAGAATTATTTTCATACTTTGCTTTCAATCATGAAGTTTGCGTGAGAGTAAATACATATTTGACTATGGATTATACTTCTGTGGTAAATCAACCTTTTGCTTACTGCGTTATTAATTGTTTTTGATTTTGATTTTTTAAAATATTTTCTCCTATCACGAATTATTTTTTTAAAATTTTCACAGTTTCTTATTTATTACATATAGCTTTTGGGCCTCAATGGCATTTGTTCGCTTTTGATTTCATGTGTCTGTAGTTTCCGAAAGGGGTAATTTGGTTTTATTTATTTCATTGTTAATTGATTCAATTCATTTAATATCTTTACTAACTTCACTTTCTACATTCTCCTTTCAAAGCCCGTTTTACAATCTTACCAAGTTTAATAGTTCAACATCCTTTTTAGATATTTGATTTGATTTGATTTGATTTGAACTCATTTAGAAAAACATAATTTATTCCGATAAACAGCAATATAAGGGAGGGAATGTTGTTAATCCTTGCTGCGAGCACATGTGAAACCGAGATCATTACTTGCTTCTCCCTACACGATGTCCACCAATGCCTCACCAGGACTGATAATTGCACAAAGAATGTGCCCAGGACACACATAAAAACCGCAGCAAATTCAATCACTTTTCCAAAGCATGGCAATTACCTCATAATGCAAAGTGGAAACGGGAAATCGTTTGCCTTTGGTAGCCAAGTATTTGCAAAATGATCCATCATCATTTGCATGCCCCCGGGACGGTTACCGGGGCGAGATGAAAACAGCGTGCAGTCAGAAAGCGGCTGTTGAACCATCGTCTTAAAACGAACACAGCCTCCCGCACTCGCACGCCAGTTGTCACATTCGCTGACTGTTGGCCGATTTTGTGGAATGCTTGAACAGCAGGAACAGCGCACAAATTTAGCCGACGTCAGCTCAACCCCTGGCCCATCCCTTGGCTCTCTCACATTCCGGAGCGATCCAGGAGTTGCTCGCGCGCAAAAAGCATGCGATCGATGAAAGACGCAAATGACTGGCAGCAAACAGCAATCGTGTGTGACACTCACGAAAAGTCGAAACAGCGATATCCACATAACCGAGCCCCGGCGACGTCTGCGGATGCGCTCTGGTGTGTGGTGCCTTCTGTTAAGGACGTTGTCACAACGCGGGCACGAACGGACGACGGACGTAGGGGAGTGTAGAAGAAAAAAGAAAACAAAACGATTCCGATGAAACTGATGATAAAAGCACAGAGTCGTGTTAAAATGCTAAGCAAATTGAAGAAGCTTGTGCGAGTGCCCTCCATTCAGCGGTGGTTTCTATTCCTGGCATCCACCCCCCTCATCAACCACCAGGACGAGCAGCACTGACAGGCAAGTCCATCCTTTGTAAGCAATAGGCTGAAGATGAGGCTTGTCTTCGTTCGAAGACGAACACGCTCGTGGGAGCGCGGAGAGGGCGCGCATGGGACGGCAGGTACACAATGTCTTTTCTTGAATATATTCCAACGAAAACAATATTAAGCGGCCACTAGGAAAGCAATCATTGCGAGGCACGGTAAGCGAAGCCGAGCGGGTGGCGACATGATTGGCGACGATGAGTCCACCGTCACCATCAGGACCATCACTGGCCAAGGACACGTTCCCCATGAAGGGTAACGAGATGGCAGGCTAAGCCGCTGCAGCCGATGTCACTGGTGGTAGGCATACGTAGTGCTGCTACAGATATTGTATGATATATACAATTCCAAACGCAACAAAACGCTACTAGCGGCTCATTATACTCGCAATGGTGCACACATTTTATGCGCCATCCATTGCTAGCCTTTTCTGCTTCGCTTTGGCAAGTTAGACACGTTCCAAACACACTTACCGTTTCGTCAGAAATCTTGATTGGCACGTCTGCAAAGCAAAAAATGGAGCAAAAGATGGATGACTACTTGAGAGAGAGAGACACCGACACCGTGCCCTTAGTACAGGGGTCCATGCCATGCCTTTGCTTTCCTATTTTCTTCTGCTGCCTCAAAAGCTTGGGCTATGCGCGCGCGAAATGCCACTCTAGCTAGAAGCTAGCTCCCCCTTTTCATTCTCGGTCTACGTCACAGGCTGCAGGGTGCGGCGGTGTAAGCAGGCCAGATGAGGTAATTAACTCAGGGCGATGTATATTTTGCTGATTTTACACCGACCACCGGCTTTCCGGGCACGGTTCAGTAAAGCGTTACCATCCACCAAAGGGCGGTCTCCCGGATGCTTCAGGTGAGACTGATGGTGGTGTGAAGCCTTCAACGTATCTCCCGGCATGTTGGCAGTTTCTATTATCGTCTGTACCGTTGGATATGCCGGCCAGCACAACCAGCCACCATATAATCACCATATTATGCGCACACGCTCGCTCATAAGGACTTTGCTATTTCCATCACCACAGGAGTGTGCTCGTCACGTTGGTTGAAACATCGCGGAAGGGATTTGCCCCGAACCACTCCAGCTGGTGGTGCTGGTGATGGCCTAGGCTTTTTAATAAAAGTTAAAAATAAACAAGTTGCGCGCCACGGCCACAGCCCACAGGCAGCTGCTGGCAACATCAACCCCGCATCGGCTATGTGGTCCTTGTGGCTACCCTTTTCACGCGAGCACTGGCAGTGGCCGTGGTTGCTCGCATCCCCTTTTCATCCTCAACACCGCTCCTATGCTCCAGCCCTTTGGCACAAAAAGGGCATCTACAAAGTGTACGGTTTGGAAGGAAGTGCCTTCGAAAAGATAAACAGGCGCAGGGTTTCTGCGAGCCAATTTCGGTTTTTCTTCACACCGGTCGCAACCGGTTGCGCTGGGACGTGCATGCGGCATGTGCAGGGAAAACTTCCTCGAAGCGTCGCAAGGTGTGGAATCGATCGATCATCGCAATGAACTTTTTAGCTAAGCAACGGGAAAATTCATCCCACCGTTGCCGAAGGGGGCCTGGAGAATGGTGGCCATATGGTGGCACGATTACACCACGACTCGACGAGCATCGAATGGTAGCACGATCAAAGGCGTAGGGCAAAGGTGCGTAGCGGATCGCGAAGCGTTTGTCTAATTAATTGATAATGAATATTTAAAACTTCAAATCCCCAACTTTGGCCGTACCGATGAGAGTGATGGGCGAGCGAGAGCGACAAGTACATCATGGCGGTTGGTATCCTGCCTGGGCCAGAGATCAGTACCAGTAGAGAGGCAGGGATGGAAACGGGTGGATTTTGAGTTTAATTTAGTAAACTCATCATGACGCATGGTCGCGCCTTGCAATGAAGGGTGAATGAAGGGTACGGTGGGGGATATATTGGCTGCACGAGCTGGAGTATTTTGCCAGGGGAGTGAAATGGGGATTATTAGAAATCGGAATTCCAGTTTTCGTTGTCATAAACAGGATGATGGCGGATTTGGTGGCTAATAAGCTTCACTTGCTCGTGTTATTAACTTATCAATCAAACCTGCACCAAAGCTCTGCTTTACAATTTTCTTCATCTAGATAACAATGTTATCTTACAGTTACACTAAGAGCAAAGTCCATTAACTTGCAATCATACGCTTGTACGCATTAGAGAACAATTCTTCATTTATTTCACTCCATGCATGAGGAGAGCGTCATCAGAGACAGCAGTTATGGACGGGAATATCCGTTTAGGATGACCGGTGGTTGCGGTATTTGACCGACTTTATCGGTTAGATGCTAATTGGTTGTGGACACGTCTGATACGCAGCGCACACGAATGAGCTCATGAGTCTAGAGCTTCAATTTTGCGTTGAGTCAGATTTTAGATATATTTACTTCAACTTTCAATAGTCTGCACAGTCCGGTACGATTATCATTTGTGTAATACTTTTTACGTTCGTAGGAGAAGACGCCACATAAAGGCATTCGATTTAGACAGAGTGTAATAAACATAATTTTTGATATGCTCTTATATTCCACCCCGGGTCCAACTCGATAGCCATTGCAACTTGCTGGCCATCAAAACCAAGGCAAATCCAGTAAAGAACGTCTAGCAGCAGCGGTGCTAGTAACGTTTGGACAATTTGCACATTCGTCTTTCAGCTGCTCAGCTGCGCTTCATCTCCGGATACTCCGGTTCCGCCGCAGGTTGCAAACGGTGCACTGTGCGAACGTGCCAGCAGAACCCGCGCAAGGTTATACCGGTCCAGCTAGTAGTAATCACGACTGTTGCACCTTGCGAAAAGGGTGGTGTACTGGGGTGCGCTAGTCTGGCACCGTTTCGCACCGGATCCGGGTGTGGCCTCGGGTATCGAGATTTATGACCGCACACCCGTCACAGACCGGACTGTATTGTAGATGCAGTCGTATTGCAATAGTAAACGCTTACACGCTGTTCGCACACACATTGAGCACACGGGAAGTAGTGAAGCCATTGGTTTCGCTTTCATCTTGAGCGCCGTAGAACGAGCGTCGCCTGGATGCGGATGAAGGAAGTGCAATATTATGTCAGGCACCCCCCTCCGACAGACTGGCAAGCAACGGAATCAAACAGGAGCACGCTACACCATCTTGTGCACAAGGTGTGCTCGGAGTGTAGCAGCGGAGGAACTCTGAATCGTGTCTCTGAATGCACGCCACATGCGATGTTGTACTATCACAACAAACCAACAATGGGGCCCGTCAGAAGAATGATATCTGCACATTCACAGCATAGTGTGAGCGCGAAGGAAGGAATGTGATTCACAGAAATAGCTTGTGGCGAGAGTGGAGGAAACGTGGGAACCAACCATCCAGTCCAGTCCATCCCATCCCATTCCAGTCCAGTCCAGTCCAGTCCAGTCCAGTCCAGTCCAGTCCCCTGTCCCTGTCAATCGACCCAAAAACGGATGAATCATTCCATGATGAGTGATGAAGGATGGCCACGTCTGTGTCTGTGCGGTGGCGGAATGAAGATATCCTCGGAATGGTTTCACGGCCTTGAAAAGTGAATAGCAATGCGGCAGCCCACCAGCTCGCCTCCACCATTTGCTACTATTGATTGTTTTGCAAAACAATTTTCCGACGCATTTTGCTGTGCAGAAGCAGATAATCGTGGGTTCTGCGGCCAGCAGGCACTCCCGGAGCCCGGAGCATCCTAGTGCGATCTGGCCTCTCATCTCTAGATGGAGATTAAATTATTCATCCATCATGAGCCCGGCCCGGGCAGCATCATGATGTTTCGGGGATACCGGGGAACCTCGCTTGAATTATTCATTGAATGTCTTGTTTAATGGCTCATCTATCAGTCAGCACAAGGGGCTACTAGTGCCACCGTACCATACTACCCA
This sequence comes from Anopheles aquasalis, assembly GCF_943734665.1. Lineage (NCBI taxonomy): Eukaryota > Metazoa > Arthropoda > Insecta > Diptera > Culicidae > Anopheles > Anopheles aquasalis. Next base: position 26,374,267 of record NC_064877.1, on the reverse strand, counting down.
CCGGTATGTCAAATCAGTGTTTGAACCCGTCACACCTAATCACACCGCTAACGTCGCTGGCACTAGTTCACTGGCTGCTGTATGCTTCATCATATCGTCGGCCATCATTCGTGGTCAAAATTGATCGACATGACAGTGAGAAACAATGGACGGAATCGTGAACACGAATCCACGGGCCTGGAACACGAACGTAAAATAAAATCAAATCGACACCAGCTCCTTAACCCATCATCAGCAACATTGAGCCGCATCGCTAGGTTGTGATGAGGTGGAGATTGCTTTGCGATGATATACCAAATAAAAGAAGAAGGGGGGCAATGGACGGAAGAAAATCGGCAAAGCCAATTGCCCCGGGCGACACTCGAAACCGTTGCGCTCGCCGATACCGTGGATGATGTATCGATGGCGGATGGCTGAGCACGGGCCGACGGGATTGACCGCATCGTGGTGCCCTCTGTCTGTCGCGGTTTCGATTCGCAACATTGGTGGTGTGTTTTTGTTGTGGTTGTTGTTGTTTTGCTGTGTTTATCCACACCCAAGATGCGGTTTTTGTGGCCAGGAATCGTTAGAAATCGTGGAAATCGCTCGTAACCCTCGTCGGTAATAGAGCCACGCGGATCGTCACAGACCGCCGGACCGGCATGCCGGGCGGTTGTACATTGAGGTCGCGAAAATAAAACCATCGTCTTACGTCACGCTTTTTTTTTTTGATGGAATTGTGTAGGAGTAGCGATGAGGAAGAGCAGAACGGATGAGTGGAAGTGCACGACGGGCGGTCGAAATTTCGATCCAGGGGAATAAAATGTTGGAAAAATTTAACCAAAACAAAATAAAACCCCAGCAAGTAAACACAATCATCAAAACAACGAAAAAAAAAACACATACACTTACGCACGGGGAACCACGGGGCACAAGCAAGACACAAACGGGCGGTCGGTTGTTTGAGTCAACAGTCGTGCGTCTCCATCGGATTAATCGGTTCCTCGGATGATGTTCCACATGCGCCTTTCGGATGCAACTCCCGCAAGGTCTCTCTCGCGCTCTCTCTCTCTCTGCCAGGAGCTCTCTTTCTTGCACACTCAGTGCTTCTTCTCACCCCCTGGAGCTTCGGGAGCTCGTGCGTCAGATAGCGAACGAAGCATTATCTCCGGATGCTCAATCACCTTCACCACGCGCCCAGCCTGGCGGTCTGGCTGCCGGAAGAATAAGAAAAATGAAACGAAGCAACAAAAAAAAAACCAAAAGCAAACAACGAGCAATAAGAAATCGAACAAGAACAAGAAGAAGAAAAGACAAACACAAAAACAATGTGACCAGATAAACAGACACGCACCCACCCACCCACCCACCCACAGAGCGGTTCGCTTCGTTCGTTCGTTTGCTCGCTCGCGCTCCTCGGTTCCGCACTCGGTCGATCGGTTAGTCGGTCAGTCAGGTTCGCTTGGATGGTGGTGTGTCACTTACCCAACATACGCCGACCTGCCGACACACGGCCCCCGTTGCGGAGTATTGAGGTAAACGCGCGTGCTGGTCACAGACTATCCGTGATCCTTGAACGATCGTGCGATCTTGTGTGGTGGTGGTAGTAGTTGTCACGGTTGTTGTTGTGGTGCTACTTGTTGGTCTTTTTACTTTCCTGTTTCCTTGGGGTGGGGTTACCACTCGCCCGGAGTGCCTATAAAGTGTAGTGTGCGTTGGTGTCGTTGTTTGGTGATGGAACATTCGCTTCCCTTCGCTACGCAGCGGGTGTCACTTGCTATTCCTGGAAACGTCCATCGTGGTGACATCGCGAGGTCCCCGCCATCGATGCATCGGTTCGGATCGGGACGATAAAAATAACCAATCGTAACACTGCTCTTCTGGCCCATCTCGGCCTCCCCGAGGAGCTAACGAGTGCCCGGACAAACTTGGTGAAAATGCGTGTCTACAGGACGACATAGGTAGTAATGATGATGATGATGATGATGTGAGGATCTAATGCCGGGGGAATAGCGCACGCTTGGTTATGCACATCCGAAGGACGTACACGTTGGCACAATTCGGCCAACCAACCAGCGAGCAACCCGAGTGCGGCTTTCCTCCGTGAGGTGAAGTGTTTTATCCTGGCGGAAGAGATCGGCCTGCAAAGATTTGATGGCTATGCTGTGTGTGCTAGGGATTTTTGGGGAACTTTTCGGTTATCTTGGTGTGTTAAAAAGGTGATACCATATTGTGTGCTCGTGTGCTCGTGTGTGTTCGGGATGCTCCTTTTTCCTGCTTAGTTTTTTAGCAGATGGGACGGCTTTCGGCTTTATCCAACTGTGGTGCGCGGTTAGAGTGCTTACCAGACGGTAGATACAGATGGCCTGCCGTGTCCAAGCAAGGTTCAGGTTCTATAAGTTGTTTTTACTCAACTGCCGGTGGGCCCAACCCTGACTTCTACCTCCAATTCTCTCACCTCCCCCCCGGGGGTGGTGTGTATTAGGAAGATAGTGATAATTATGTTTGTTTTAAACTTAAGTCCATTCCGCTCGCTCGCTTGCTCGCTCGTGAAACACGAAAGGCAAAGAACGGGGAAGCTGTTCCGCGGTAGTCAATGGTCATCTTAGTGCGTTGCTTTCGTGTATCTGATTTTGAGGTGGATGATGATGATGTGGTCGGGATGCCGTTTTTTCGGGGCTGGCTAAGCAACAGGTTTTGTGTTTTTTGTTTGTGTTCTTCCACGTAACAGGTCCCGGAGGTACGATACCATCGATCCCATTGGAGCGCATTCGTTTGAAGTGAAGTGTTGTTCTTTGAAGTTTAAAGGTTAAAGTTGAACCTACACGACGCGCCAGTCCGTTTATATAGTACAAAAAAAAAGAAGGAAGGTGGTCCTTTGGTGCCTGTGTTGTGGGATGGATCTTGATGGTGGCGTTTGCGTCCCGTTTGTTGATGTGCCGTGCTCCGTTACGTTGTTGTTGATTTATCGTTGATGTTCGAACACGAGGGTGGCTGTTGTTGGTGAAATAGTTCTAGTAGATCCAGCGTGAAAGTTGGTTGTAGTGTAATTGTTGAAAAGGTACAAAGTGATTGCAGTAAAATAGAAGAAGAAAAAAAAAACGTTGAATTTTGAGCACCATCTAGTGGTTGAGTAGCTGGATAGAGTGTGATACAAGCGCCCGTTTTGCCGCGAACGCGAACTGGAGAAGGCACCCGGAAGGGTACGATCCAAGCCAGTAGCCAAGAGTAACCATCGTGCACGGCCACGACACACCCCGGTGGCATTCCAACCGCCGTGGATGCCTCACGTGGTGGATGCCGAACGTACCATCGCTGGCGAACCCCGGCCGAACTCGATCTACTCCATCAAGAGTCGCTGGAAATCTTCACGGTCAAGGACAACGATCGCGGATATCCGGATGGCAGTGAAGGTTCCACGAGTGCCGACAACGGAACAGCAGCTTTAGAAAACGGTGCGGTTTGCACTAACAAAGCGGGTAAGTTGCTTGATTCTACGATACTGTTGCAAGTCAATCTCAAGCTCCCTATCGGCACTTCTTGGCACTGATATAGCTACACGGAGCACTCGAAATGACGACGTAGGTTTCTGCTATCGTTCCCTCGAATCCTAATTAGCAGCTTTCCGCCATTTTAGCGCGATATCTCGCGGTATCGTAATACGCTATAATATGAGCGATGAGCAATCGCCACTTGTCACGAGTGATTGTGATTTTTTGGTGCATTCCAGCGCACCGATCAGCCGCCGCCTAGAGGAATCGATTGTTTCTTCTTTAGTCTAGAAAGTGCCTGGCGTGCGTAATTCCCGTTTACTTGAACATTCCATGAGTTTGTATTTATCGTGTTTGTTGTATCTTAATCCTAGATTTAGATTTTTGTTTCTTCGGCCAGCAAACGGTCCATTGATAATTCATGCTCGGAGATCGGAGTAAAGTCCATAGCGGGGGGGCGGGTCGTTTAGATTTTAATTTAAGATTCTCCCCGGGCACCTCATTGTTCACTTGTTTTTTTTTGTCGCAATCTCGCAGCGCGGAAGCCGCATCACTAGCGATATCAATGAAAAGTGTCCAAAATCTGTTGAATGCCAACATCTCCGACACGACTACACGTGGCGTCCATCTTTCAGACAGCGCCTTCGTTTGTCCTTCGAGAGCTGCCGCTTCCAGCTAGTGATAAAAGAAACTACAAGTAATTTTGTGCCACATCCCATTGCCGTCGAGGCAGCGCTTACAGTATGGCACACAAATTAACGTAGTGCTAAAGAACTCGTTCGTCTGCTCACAAATTAACACCATAAATGAGCCACTTTGAGCGCATACTATACCACCGCGATCCCACCGCGATCACCGCACAATCGGCTCGTGCACACGCACATCAATCACGATCGGCAAGGGGATTGGAGGGGGGGGGGGGGGTGGTTGGGTGCAAGACGACTCCGAGTCGCCGGGTCTCGAGCTATCGATTTGTATCTCTCACGGAATGCGCACGACCATAAATCAAATCCAATCTAACCTCCATCACGTAGACACCGAAGACGGAGCTTGTGACGGTGCTGTGCGTTCCGTCGATCGGACTTTGGTGTCTCGTGAGTGCGTGCTCAAAATGCACGCACGCACCACCAGCACCTCCCTCGCGCCCAAGGACCATAAAGACCTGGGGCCTGGGGTGGTAGTCTGGACTGTTCACTCTCTCCGCAGAGGTTATATGGTCACGGTGGGAACGGAACACGGCTTGATGAACCCGCGGTGATATGACGCGGTCGGAAGGTGAGCTGCCATGTATGGGCATCAAATATGGTGACCACCTTGGCGTGTAAACTACTCGGTTGAATTGATCGCCATCGGTTGTTGTCGTCGCCGACGTCGTTGTCACCATCGATATTGCTCACTTGCAAAAGTGGTGCACCGTAAAACCTCTCGATTGACATCGGGGCGAATTGAGGCGAAGGTTGTTTGGAGTCGTTCCATCGTCGTGCGCCACCGTGGAGAGTGGCGGACCCGTTCGCGATTAACCTCGGGCACTTTTACCTCCGGCACCCCCTTTGCGGTTGGCGCACGTTTGATGCACATTTGATGCAGTTTTCTAGCTTTTTTAACATTCCGAGCATGATGGTGCACTATGCTTGGTGCCAAATGGCCTTCATACTACGTGGGGTGCCTCACCACAAGGAAACGGGAATGTGCTGGTTGCACCTTCCGATTAGCCATGGTTGTTGGTCCTTGTACGACCTAACACGTGGCCATCTGCAAGAAATTTGAGCAATCATTGGCTAAAGGGATTGATCAACATTGATTTTTCCCTGTCCGTTGATCAATTTGAACTCAGAGTTCATCGAGAATGGAGGTATCTTTACCCTGTGGCTTTTTACCGCTTGTACAGACTATAAAAATCTAGGCCTAGAAATTGGCAAAGCCAGAGTGAACTGAAAGACAACAAGAAAGAAAAATAGAAATTTCCACCAGATTCTAAGATCAGATTTTTATAATCTAGATATGCCGTTAGAGAAAACAAGTCTCATCTGGTCCATAGTCGCGGTCAATATAATCACATTTGTACTGTAGAATGAGTATAGAGACGACGTCCCGGTCTCTAAACTCTTCTTAGCGCCTCTCAAACCGAGTAGAAGTAGCCACGGACATCCATTCACTTACAGACGAACAACAAGCAGGTAGCCCGGGCCAGCAGGAGACTCATCGGCGTATGCCTCGTGCTGTCTGTACAAAGTAGAACGGATGGACCAAATTTGTCGCATCAAATCCTCCCAATCCAGCAGCATATAACACACAGATACTGCGCACTCGCACTGCTTTGCTGTGTTTGTTTTCGCGGAAATCATTTGGCCTGCTTATCATCCAATCAAAACATCTTCCAAAACGGAACATGAATCGACCGACTGACGAACAGCGAATTCCAGTCATCTTCGTCCTCGTTGCTCGCGTGCACTCTCGAGCCCAGCGAGCCCAGCTAAGTAAACAAACGACAGCCAGCGTTGCGATGCCGATGGCGATGATGCTACTACCCGCGACTACTCGTGCTCGCGTTAACGTGCGTCTGCGGTCGTGGCGCAATCGCTGGGAGCGCAGGGAGCGTGTGCGCTTCGGTATCACATGTTTCTGCCCGTTGGCGGCCGTTTGCGATGTTGCGATCTGGCTTGTGAAACACTTTTCAAGATCATCTCGTGCGATTAAGGGGCTGTACGGGGAGGGCGAGAGAGAGAGAGAGAGAGAGAGACACACAGAGAGTGAGATGGAGGGCGAGCACTAGCGTTAATCCCATGATAACGATCAACGACTGGCAGGCAGAACAACAAAGGCAACGACGCTTCAACAACACACTGGATGGAATGGATCTTAATCACAACCCTTCGGCCACCCTTCCTATACCAACTGCAGCGATCGAGTGTGTACGATCGTTCAGTCGGAACGGTGTCTCACGTGAGCAAAGGCAAAATAGTCGCGCACAGCTTTTACGGGGACCACCACCAGCACCCTCGGGGACGTTTGGTTCACTGGACAGACGCAGCCGCGGTCACGGACACCACCGCCGCCACCGTTCGTCGCTGACAAGATCGTGGTGACAAGTTGGTCTGGTGGCGGTAGTGAGGAGGGGGTGATGATGGTGGTAGACTGCAGGCGCGGTATTCGTTTATTTTTGCCACGCGCACGGTCGGTCCCCCTGGCGCCAAAAACCCATTGCGGGCGGATTGCGATCGCTGATCGATCCGGTGCTGAACGAAGCGTGTCCAGGATCGATGTGCTGCTAAACGGTTGAGTTGCCAACAGAAAGACTATTTATGTGATGCAAAACATTGCCCTAGTCCTTTATAGTCCCATTTGAATTAAATGGAAGAATTGGTTTAATGTAAAGTACGATTCATATGCAAGTACCCTTTACATTAAGTATTTTTCAGCATCTCTCAACTCTCTAACAATAACTCTCTAAGTAATTTAATACGAGTGCTTTTCGGGCCCTTTTGTTATTTATTGCATGCCCAAAATGTGGTTTAGACTTCCTTCCTGCAACATTGTTTTCAGTTTGTAAATCATATTGCCACAAGGACCACCACGGCCAGCTGCCGATGCTTGCAAGGATGCATTTATAATTTAATCTGAGTTTTGGACGTGCATTTCTGAAATAGTTGCTCTCAACGGCAGTCGAACATTTTATGGAATTCCACAGGAAACCACTATCCTCCATCGTGGTCAAACTTTGTATCCAACGAATCCTTTTGGGGGGGAACGAGGGAGTTTTGGGATGAGTGAGATGTTGAACCAGTACAAGAGAATAATTGAGAATTTCGAACCAGTTGTTTCACCTGCAAACATGATTGAACTAAACTAACTAACATTATGTTTAAACATTTTTGATTTCTTATGCTTGTTATTCTTTTCCTTTCAGGGTATCTCCTGCACACGTGCCGACTGCACATGGAAACTGAACCGCTCACAAAGCAATACGTGTCGCCACGAAAATTTAAAGATTGAGAGGTTGTTGTTCCTAAACGGCAAGGTGTAAGCACCGAACGAACACCGGCCGATCGCGGGTTTATGATTTATGGTACCAACAGCACGGTCCCCTCTGCAGCTTCAGTCTCATCCTCGTCTCGTGCTGCAACATCGGAAACCTCGGCATCATCGGATCGATCGATGAAGTGTAAGTACGTGATGCGGATGTGGTCATTTGAGGGAGAGACAGTCGCGTTTAGAAAGGTAGCTATCGTCACATTCTTCTTCACCAACCACGTCTACGGTTTGGTTGCACGGAGTGGAGCAGGGTGCCGAAAACACAAAAAGGAACACTTAATTGTGCCACGTCCTTCTGTCTGTCCGTACGTGTCTCTGCGGGCAGGCAGGCAGGCGGGCGTGCGTGTGCAGTGCGACGTGGGATGGATTTACGAGAGTGCTCACGGGACACACGCGGCATTTCGTCGGCACTTCATGGCCGTTACGGCTCGGTGAAGCGCCCGTACCGCAAGACTCTAGACGCGCGAATCAGATTCGAACGCGAACCGGCCACGACACAAAGGCTTTACCTTGCGCCGAGTTGAACGAGGAGCGTGGAGAAAGAGATGTACTCACCCGGTTGGTTGGTTGCACCAGCGACATGCGAGTTTTGAAGTAGCTGCAAGCAGAATTCGTGCATTTAGTGACGACCATTAGAACCGCTCAATCGCTCATGATTAATTACCATGCTGATGAACTACTAAGGTCACCGGTCTTGGTCTGTGGTCGACCAAGACAAACAGTTGTGCTAATTCGTGTTGATTGCCGTGTCCGAACATTTGTCCCCACCGGTTGCTTGGGCGGAAATGATGAAATTAACGTTGCATTACGGTCGTGCGGTGTGGCAAAAGCCCCCCAGTATTCGATCAATCTGGCTTCGGTTGCGGTGAACCAGAACATGCTGCCGCGTGTCCGGATGATTCTGCATCAAACTGGACCGATTCGGGATTGCAGATGAATATTTTTTTTGCACAAACATGTTGTGCCACCACGCGGCGACGAAAGTGCTAGAAACGTCTATAAAAGGGATTTTGATGTTTGCTCATGCTGCTGGCGAAGCTGGCGATTATTGCACGCGTTAATGGGAAGCGTAAACGTGGCCATTCACGGGCACATCTTCCGCCGCCGCCGTGAAAATGGAAGGATATATGGCGCTAGCAGCCCACCAAAGAGAGGTGGCTAGGTGTGTATAGTAATCGTAAACATGTTCCCTCAGCTCGCACTACGATCGGTCGGTCTGGGGTGGGGATACGGGTGAAATGACACGATAAAATGGCTTATTACCAGTGGCCAACCTCGTTGGGGAAGTGGTGGGGCGGGGGATGTCTAGAGATCTTGAAGGCACCGGCTGGAAAGACGCGACGTCAGTGGTGACAGTGTGCCTTATCTCGGTGGAGGAATCGTTTCTGTTATCTTTTCCAATTACTTCATCGTTCACCTAGCGCCTATAGCTTCTGAGCTCTCTGATGGTGCTCGCGGGTGTCATATGAGATGGGTTGGGGGTGGCTGAAGAGAGCCAGATGGCACGATGATAAGCACCGCTCGATGGACTCAATACAGGCGCTCTAGTGGCGTTATATTTTCTATCAATCGGTCTCAGCTCAGCTGAATTCGTACTGAATGCATTCCTCATTCTCTTTTGTCCGTGTACGACTCCCGCAGCTAAGGTACAGACGAGCTTCCGACAGAATGCATCCTCGATCGGGCGATGGGGACGCTCGGCGACCAATCCGGTAACTATTCCGGGCAGCACGGCCAGCGGGACGGCTGATGTGGGCTATGCATACACGCTGAGCGGAAGTCCTAGCCCACCCCACAGTCCACCGATCAATATGCCACCTCCGATTCCGCCCCGGCCCGTCATCCGGCAGTCCAGCTTCACCAAGATCGGCTACATGATCAACACCGCCGTCAATGGTACCAAGAAGCAGTTCAGCAGCAGCAATAGCAGCAGTGGCAATGGAGGTAGGTGCCAACATACGAGAAGTTTTAGAAAGCTAAAAGTAGACAAAAATCCAAGAACTACGAAACTTTGGAACAAACTTACGGGAAAGGCAAGCTGGAAAACGGTTTTTGTTTAAACTCTAGCCGAGACACGCACACACCGCTTAGCCGAGACACGGTCGGAGATTCGGCCAGCACTGCAACGGCCACGTTACTGCCGTTGGAGTGCTGGAGTTGTGTGGGTCCGGAACTCCCGAACCCGTGCGCACGTAAACGCACACTTGTCATTCGTGTATGTGTGTGAGTGTGAGTTTCTCGCAAGCCGTTTTCCGTCGCCGTCGTCGTCCGCGTTTTTCTCGACAAATCTTCAAAGTGCAAAGCAAACGCTCTAGTGCAAAATCTTCGCAATACATCGAATTTCGTGTGTCGTGCGTGACACACCGTGTCACGACGTGTATCGAGTATTCGGAAACGCATTCGGTTCGTGATTAACCCGTTCCTCCGTCTCGCGCGGTTCTCCGCCGCCACCGTCGTCGCCGCTGCCTCTTCGATCGGGCTCGTTTTCTTCCTGCGCTGTTGTTTTTTCGTCTTACCTTCTCGCTTGAAGCGTACCACATTTCTCGCTTGAAATCTTTTTTTTTGGGGTTTGATAACCATTTTGCTGGATTCGCCGAAAAGCGTAATGTTGATGTGGATTGCCGGTGACGTCGTCGCTGTGTGGCCAGCCCCGTTGCTCCGGCAGGCGCTTATCAAATATCGCTGATCTATTTTGCTCGTTCACGCGCGGAGACTGCGAAAAGATGGACGCATAAATGCCGCATAAAGATTGACATTACGCCGGACGAGTAGGACGCGAAATGGAGAAGGCTCGAAAGTTCGCGCGTCGCGGACCAGAAAGGGGATTTCGTCTTCGATTTTCGATGGCGAATCAACCTCCATCATCATCGCTGCATAATGCGAATCCGGTTGGAGGCTCCTCCAGGAGATAGCGTTCCGCCGAAGGCCGTCTTCACTCGTTCGCACGAAGATGAAGGCCTTTTCGCGAGATGTTGCACACATACACACTCACGCGCGGAGACGTGTGTGTGTGTATGTGTGAATGATTTTTTTTTTCTACAAGGATACGTCCAAGTAGCGGCGGAATGCAAGCTAAGCGAAAATGATTTTTTCTAGTAAATCGCTCGTTTACTAGTTTTATCTGTTACTTAATCTGTGCGGGGTGGGGATGAAGCACGGCAGCACGGAATCCGTTCGACCTTGCAGGTGGTACCCGTAGGGAAAGGGTGGTGTGCCATTCATCCTTATCGCCCTGGACCCGTTCTTTTCTTCGTTCGCTCGCCCGCTGGCAGTCTTCTTTGGATATTTTAATCTAAACTGCGGTGCAGTCATTCCGCGTTATCTTGGGGGCGAGAAATGAGTGAATGTGGAGGCCCTCCCTCGGTTGTGACATCGAAGACGACGCGGCGCATGGCGTGTTGTGTTACGGACGAATTCAATCTGATTTTTGCTGGATGACGTTTCGCATCTTTCCTCGATTTCCGTGGAAAAATCCGTGGTCGTTATGCCGGTCCTCCCGAGGACTCCTCGGAAAGGGTTGCCTCTCGCGTTCCTACATAGATACCTTTGAATTGTGGTTTTCTTTTAGGGAAAGCAAAAGTGCGCGCTGTGCGACAATTGTAAAGTGAAGGAAAAAGTGCGTGAATTGTTGCAGTTTTGTCGCTGCTGGCGCTAAACTGTCGTGTGCCCCGTGGTTCTGTCCAAGAACGTCCCGTGTTGGTTGGTGTGCTGCTGTGTCGATTTGCAGAAAACAAAACGAGAGGAGAGTGAAAGGGAAACCGAGGCGGCGAAACTAATCGATGCAAAATCGTCACCACTGAAAATCGCGTTTTCAGAAGAAGAAAAAAAAAACTAGGGCTGCTAAGAATAGCAGGAACATTTTCTTTTCTGCTGCGCTCCAATATCCATGAACCTGCTTAGCATCGGTATCGGGGGGTAAATTACCTTCACCGGTTGTCACTCTCGACCGCACGACCACCTTCTCTTCCTTCCACCAGCAGTGATCGTGTAGATCGTGAGCAGACGGCAAGAAAACGGCATAATCAACCTAGCAAAGTGTCGGTTCCAGCTCGGTTTGGTCAGTAATCCGTAGTATATCACGAGTCACGCTGAATCTATTGAGCCGTCAAAGGATACACTACCTATTCGGGTTAATAGGATACACCAAACGAAGCTAGAGAGGGAGAGAACGAGAAAAAAGCAGAAAGAGAGGGGGAGCAAAGATCGTGTTTGGTTTTGTATGAAGTCCTTCTTCGACGGTGGTCACTATTGGATTTGACATGGCC
>NC_064877.1:26325000-26352500 GCF_943734665.1 Anopheles aquasalis | reverse complement strand
TCTGTCTGGCATTATTATCATCCACCATTCTGCAGTCCAGTATCTCAACGTAACAAAGAAGCAAAAAAAAAAACGAAAGATCACATAAAAGACGCTATTCCTTTTTATCTTCCATTTATTTTCATCTCCCCTGGTCACCGTTATCTAGCCCGCCGAAAGCCAACAACTACTAACGATCGCCATCAGTAGCAGCAGTGCGCTGGTGGCAGTGAATCGCAGCACCACAGCAACACCGTCGCTACGCGCCGACTGCGCATAACTGTCGACGATATGGATCTTCCAGCCCATATTTGCGTGCGTGAAGCTGTTGTAGTACACCACATCTGGCCAGCTGGTGTTGGGCGTAATCTCGAGCCGTGCCGGATCACCGGAATCGCAGCTCCACCGCAGTGTGCGGTTAAACTTTTTGAACGTCGCAAAATTATCATCCAACCGACGATCCTGCCCTTCCGGGTGCCGTGCCAGACAGAGCGGACCAGCGGCCGTCGGTTTCGGTCGACCACGGCGCGTAAACTCGACACCGGCCAGCACCCGAATTTCGCTTTGCTTCGCATCCGACAACCGATCGAACCCACCGTGCGGTTCATCGGTGATCACGAGCGGATGGTAGAACTCGGGCGAGTGCGGATTGTTACCGCCGCGCACGGCGAACGAGTAGGTAAGGCCACGGCGTAACCACAGTTCCGGCACCAGAAATCCGTTGATGTACCAGGCGAGCCCGTTCGAGACGTGCCCGGTGATGCCCTGGTAGCCACGCTTACCACCGGCCGGCCCCAGTGTGGCGGTGAACGATCGAACCGAGCGGTCAAAGATCTGCTGCCGCTCCCACACGTCCTTCAGATTCATTTCGCGGCTCGTGAAGCTAAAGCAATCGTTCACCGGTTCCGTGGTGTTGAAGTGCATCTGGACGTTCCGTTTCGGGTACACATCGTGGTACGTCGGTTCATTGTTCGAATCCAGCCGACCCATGGCCCATATGACGTACATTGGCCGATCGAGCAGATACTCCTTGTCGCCCGGATCGGACGATATGAGCAACCGGCGGAAGGTGATCGTGTTGATGTCGTTCTCGCGACTGAACGTGTGCAGCTGGTAGCTATCCAAACCACCGACCACATCATCCCGGCATACGCCCTTGTTCTGCCCAAGCACCTGGACGCACGGTGCGAGCGAAGTGATGTTATAGTCCACCGCGTAACCTCGGTGTCCATCGATGAACGCTACGACCACATCGGCCCCTAGCATCTGGCTCCGTTGGTCCGATCCACTCAACCCAAACGACATGTACTCATCCAACCGGACGTTTCCGGCCAGCTGGATCGTAATCTGTGGACCAAATACCTCCCACGAGACCCGAAGGTTCTTGTGCAGCTGACGACAGTTCGGGAGCGATTCCGTGTGCGGCGTGACGCGCACCAGCGACGGTGGTACATTGAGATCGTCCGAGATGAGTATCGAACCGTAGTCACGCCGTGTCTCCACATCGTACACGCTGAACCAATCGATGTCGAAGATCGTCATATCGCCCGGGAGCTCGAGTGTGATCGTTTCACGATCGTACGCCCGGATCGGATCGAGGTAGCCCAGCTCATCCGGCACCTTGCTCCCCTTGGAGGAGGGCGAAGGGCCAACGCCGACCCAAAAGTGCACCTGCGAACCCTTGCCATCGTAGCTGAACTCGCTGATGCGCAGCGTTTTCGAGTCGAGAATGTCGATCGTTTCGCTCGATACGACCGGACCACCGGCGACGGTGGACAGACTGCCGGCCCGCTGCGGCACCGGTGGCTCAAAGTCCTCCGGGATGTACACGTCGGCGAAGTTGTTCTGCGAGTTCAGATCGTACACGGCGAGCCACTTCACTTCCGTGATCTTCTTGTTGTCCGGTAGCCGCAGGGTGAAGTCTTTGTTAAAGTACCGTTCGAGGATGTTCGTTCTGGGGATTGGGAGATTGCCGAGAAGGGAACAAGTTAAAAAGGGAGCAGACAAGGACAAGAGTCCGGGAACACCGTAAGTAACACACTTACTTGCCGTACTCGTCGGGCACGATGAAGCCTTGCGGTCCGGGTCGATTGCTGGCACCGGACCAGAAGAATGTATCTACACCGTTACCGTCGTAGTTGAAGCCGGTGAGCAGGAACGTGTACTCGTCGACTGCGTACACATCGCCGGAAGCTTGATGGTGGTACGAATTGAACTTTCCAATGTACTTCCCCCGATACGGACCATCTTCTGGTTTTTGGCTGACTGTAGTAAACGAATAGAATAAAGAAGAAAAATGAACGTGCTTTTTCGAACGAAACAACTGCTGTTGCAACAATGCACAATTGTTCTAAAACTTCCAAAAAACTACCAAAGTTGCAGACGAGCGCGTTTAATCGCTTGTAAACACAGAAGTACCCGAAGTATGCAGAACAGTCACAGGTTGCTAGGTGAAGGCATCTTATAATCGTTTAGCTATGATTCATTGGGTTAATGTGCCAGCGATATCTCCGGAACTGTTCAACCAATCTAAATTCAATTCCAAAAGCGTTCTTTTATACTATTAAGCTAGTTGTTTGTAAAATGGAACTGAAATTGTTTGGTCTGTGCTGTTGTGCAAATAAATATAACTTAACGGTTCGAATGATTGGAATGGTGAATAATTTAAAGATAATTTACAAACTGCCTACTTTATAGATAATCGCAAGTGATAGTGTTGTATCTCTAGATCAACTACACTGCGATAACAGATCGTCTAAGAACAACGTCCTCAATACAGGAATACATCTGGGATCATACTTGAAGCTACCTTCCTGGTCATTGAATGAGTCTCGTATCTGTCTTGTTTAATGTATTAGATGTTTATTCAAAATCATGCCAAAATCGTTGATCACCCAAAGAATGATCGCCGTTTATCGGTGAAAACACATTCTGCGTCGATGATTCATTCGTCTCACTCGCTCCGGTCCGTTCCATCGGTGCGTTGCGTGTGTCTACACACCACGGATATCAGTTGCCCCAGTCCATTAAACACCTTTTGCGTTCACTTTGCACTTCTTTCGTTCGCTAACCGGAACCCAGCCCACCCAACCGCGTACTCTACCCTAAAAACCACTCCTAGAGGTGACCAATTCGCCTTCCTTCTCCCCTTGAGCGACTTCGGCTCAAGGTTGCATACCTGCGTATGAACTCACTTCCGCGACACACTCTTACTAGCTTCCCCCAACCCCCCTCCCCCTCCCTCTCGCCACCCCTCGTACTACCATGCCAAACTACTTTTCGCTGATCGCGATTTCCGCCTCTCTTCGTGGCGTGGCTGCAGCGCGTTGCAAAGGTTCGTCACTTGTTGCCGCGGCATCGAAGTCTTTTGTTCACTGCGCTGGAACTTACCGACGGTTGCTACGATCGCTGCGAACAGTGTCAGCCTGAGCAATGCTGAGGACCGGAGAAGCCACCGAACGGTGGAAGTTGTACAGCAGAAGAAGAAAAGTTCTCGTTTCATTCTGCCAAATGCTCTCTCCATCTTGGCCACTCGGACACGGCGCTGCTAGCGTATCGATTGTGCAGCAATGGGTACAATGGCTCTGTGGTACGCGCGATGTACGCGCTTTCTCTTGGAACCCGCTCGGGTTCCGCGCTGTGCCGTTAGCAGGCAGGCCAAGGGTTTTAGATAAAGCTGCGGACCGTACAGACCGTACCGACCACTCGACTCTGCATCGCCCGGTGCGTGGCCGTGTGGCTTTCTACTGCGCACCTTTCACTCGGGATCCACTCGTCTTTGCATGCCACCTGTGTGCAATGCTGTTACTGTTGCTACCTTTTGGCCAACACGACGGACACTCCGCGGAAAGAACAACTCTCTTCTTTTCTTCTATTCTGCCCAAAACGGTCACTCCGTTTCGAGTGAACTGTTGGACGCTGTGAGGTTGTTGTCTAACAATTTGTGCAATCAAACTGTACGATCGTTTTCAAGCGACAATCACTGATTTGACCGGGTTTCTACTGGTGTTTCACTTGCACACATCACGGAGCGCGGTGCACACGCAGCCAGCAACGAGCAACCACCACGAAAAGACTCTCACCGACCACCAAAGGACCACCGCTCACACCACTACACGATCGTCACGATCGAAGACGGACGCACTGTCAGAAGAGCTGTCATCTTAAGATTCACGCACGTCCGATCGCACGAACCGGCTTGATCCAGTGAGGAGGGCTGCTTGCAGAGTTGTTAAATGGTAGCCGGCATAAGAAGAATTTCTTTAAGACAGTACAGGGTACAGAAAGACAGGTACAGAAAGAGATCAAAAGTTATTTTCAATCCTCTTTTTTGATTTTACACCACCAAGACGCACAACAACGAACAATATCTGAAGATCATATTTGCTGTGACAATCTCCATTGAGCTACATGTATTCAATTGTTTTTTTTGTATTCACGGCATAATCCTCCGTACGAAGGGCTACATGTTTTTGAACTGAATGTTTGTTAAGTTACGGTTAGAGAAGAAAACGGTTGCTTCAGACCGAGCGTCACGTGTTCGCCGCTAGAAATACGCGATCGAAATTGCTTCTCGAACTGCTCGAGAGAACGGATAGTGCGCGTTCGGTCGTGTTAATTGTGGTCAACATTCGTACCATCCTTGAAGAAAGAGGAAAAATACAATAAAAATGTGTAACAACTTTACGCAGTTCTGCTTCGAATCTCTTCCACAATCGATGCCATATTTCATAGTCAGATTAACAGATCTTATTTCTTTTAAACTTCGCTGTTAATAGGCTATCCCAGCATGATGTCCTGTACCTAAAGCTACTAATGGTTCGTTCATTTAGTCAATTATTTGCGTTTTATTTACCAATTAATTTTTGTTGTGCAAACCTATTATCTGATAGGGCTGTGGATGATCACAGATCGATGAAAGCGATCGCCCAATTCTTCAAGTATGACGACCAAATCTTTGTTCAGTATTTCAACGCCAAATCGGGAGAAATCAAGTGCAATCGGAAGTAGCAAACGTTAACCTGGATATCCCGGAAATGGAACCCGAGAAACGGGTGTATTTAACACACTAATTCGCTACAATACGGACAGCAATATCCCATTAACTTGCTTGAAAGCCATCAGGGATGCCCTGCTATCAACACAAGCGAACAGTATAAGCAGAATACCTACGGCATTCTAGAACAGAACTAGCATTCTAAAGCGTAAAGCATTCGAGAACAGAAGAGGAAGGTCAGGTCATTGCTCATTGGCGAGTGAAATCGATTACATCGGATACATAAACTAAAACGGAAATTAGCGTGAATGATACTTAAACATTTTTGTAGAAATATGCTACGTTCATTGGACGGAATCATAAAATAATACGCGAATATGTAAATTCTCACGCAGTCACGTGAAATAGAGAGTGCACTATGGCTAGCCATCGGGAACAATTGCATTAAAGCCGTAAAGGATAACAGCAAGGGGCATGTTCGTCTGGTGAAATTGAAGAGGAACAACATAAGCCCAATGAAGCGAAGGGCCTTTCGCTCGCCCACCCGCTATGCACCATTAAACTGAACTCGAACTGGTGGCCCGTTTGAACTATACGCCGGCATTCCCCCCACCAGCCGTAAGCTAATTATGTTTGCTCGGCTACACCAAAGGTGCTACCGGTTAATTGGCGGTTGATCGACCATCGATCAGTGCCAGCGAGCACGAGCGACTGACGCATCCCTTTACACCTCCACCTCCGAAATGCGCATAAATTAATTGCCAAACGCATGCTGTTCCATGCTTCGGTGCACCAGCACCAAGAAGCGACGACGACAGACGCTGCGTCTATCGGTCTAGCGGGTCTGTACGAGAACGGCCACAGTAGAACGTTCGCACGTTTGGTGGCTGATTACGCGACGCATTGGTTATTGGTGATCGCTAGCTGGCTGGAGCAAGGAACAAATCCCCCCCCCCCCCCCACCATGTCTGCACGTGCGAACGAGCACCAGTCGAACACCATTGTCCCCCACCTGAGAACCTGAAAACGTAAGGAGGTGCACCGTGAATGGGCTGGCCGTTGCGCGTTTTCCACAATGCTCCCACCATCGTCCGTTGGTCGGTCCAGTGGTGCTGATATGGCGGTGCATCGACACCAATCGGTCAGGACCAACGCCAGGGGAAGCGGCGAGGGAGCGTGCACCTCATGAGACGAGCACCTCGCACCTCGCACCTCGCACCGTTCGAGGAAAAGCCGCTAGCCACACCAAGTTACGTAGCATCGTTCTCGGCGGGGGCATTCAAAGTCCGCGGTGCCTTCAACGGCCGATGGCCCACTGGGTGGCGATCAGTTTTCCTTCGATCCCTGCCTAGAGTGCTACACTAAGGTAGTAGCAGCAGCAGCAGCAGTGCAACAGCCTGGACCCAGCTCGAGAGTCAACATGGTCACCGTGGTGTTGATTGCGTGCGGCGTACTGGCGCTGTACGTGTATTGCCGGGTTAAGTTTCGGTTCGCGGATAACATCCCGTGCGTTGAACCGTTGCGCCCGTTCTTCGGCAATGGGCTCGAGTTTGCCCAGAAGAACTCGTACGACATATTCCGCAACATTGCGCACGCGTTTAGCCAGAACAAGCGCATCTTTAAGATCTGCTTCGGTCCCATCCCCGTCATCTGCCCGACGCATCCGGATCTGATACAGAAGATCATGAACGATCCCGCCACCATGGACAAACCGTTCGTGTACAACTTTATGCGCGTGGACAAGGGTTTGCTCACGGCGGAGTGTAAGTGTTGCTCTGTTTCTGTTTGTGTTTTAAACTTCAACTTCTATTTTCGCATCCGCATCCTCAACGCACGCACAACAGCATGGACGTGTTTGCACGGAGTTCTTGTCGATCGCACGCCCCGCAGGCGAATAGGGAGAGCAAGTGATCAGTCGAGTGAAGTGCAGTGCGTGGAAAGCGAACAAACTAACCAAAAAAAAAAAAATCCCCCCCAAAGGCGAATGCCTAGTAAGGTCGAGAACTTTCCAAGCCTTGTGGCGTATGTTAGTAACGTAAGTGCACGGTCAGGAAAGGATTCCTGCCACGGTCCATCGGTGCCATTGACCTACGGGGAAACTCTAGAAAACTTTGAGAACACGTGAAAATCAATCAAGAGGCAGTGCGTGTATTAAGGGGGTGCTAATGGGGTTAATAGTTTCCACAAAATGATACCGAACGAGTCTTTTGGACTCTGAGGTGCTGGGTTTTCTAAGAATTGAATCACTATAGGCAAGGCTCTCTCGAGTCGCAGTGGCTGGTTTTCCTCAAAAGTGAAAAGTAGTGTCCCACTACCAACTTTGCACGCGATCGTGGTGATCGCGCGATCTAGATTTCAGCTCGCCTTATGTCAACAAGCCCTGTTGCTTAAGCGCTTCCCTTATCCATCTCTGGCCAGATAGATCAATCAGGTTTCGAACGGTGATCCACGGGTTTGTTCGCGCGCGCACTTTACCAAGCATCGGCACTGCGCTTACGTACCGTTTATAGGAGAATTTGGGCCAACGCTTGCACGCTGGCTGGCTGGCACGATCGCACGCTTTGGAACGCACGCGAGAAAGAGAGAGAGAGCAGGGACAAACGATTAGCGCCCGAGCGATACAATTACTCTTCGTAATAACGATACGATGTTAATGTTTAGCGTGATAAGGTAGATAAGCGCAGTTGTCCGTTCACCTGGTGTTCGCGGTTAAGGCAGCAAAAAAGTTATTCATTCATCTGGACCACCTCTTTACCCCCCAGACGACACGTGGCGTGTGGCACGGAAGGCGCTCAACCCCACGTTCAATACGCGCATCCTGAACAGCTTCATACCGATCTTTACCGATTGCGTGTCCAAGATGATCGCCAACATGCGGACACACGCCGGCGGTGACGGGAAGCCGGTCAACGTGCTCGAATTTACCTCTCCCTGCACGCTGGAAATGATCTGCCGGACCTCGCTGGGTGGATCGGTGCTGGAGCGCGAAGGCAAGCAGGAATTCGTCGAGGGACTGGAATCGTAAGTATGCTGTTCCTTTATTCTATGTTATGTTATATGTTTGAGGTTGATATTTTGTTCCTGTTTATTCTACGATGATCCGTATCGAGTCCATAATGAATTCATTCGAATGGTTTTTACAATACCAGCGAGGGGTGCTAGTGAGTCGAGGCTAACCTCTTTCATTCCCTACCGGAGGCATTCGATTGGGAAGCAATTGATTTAAAATACATCGCTATCGTTGCTCATTGGATGTCTAGCAAAGTACCTCACATCGAATTACACCATTTATAAGTTCAGGTCCGTCAGCCGTCATTGGATCAACAGAGGAGTGGTTCGACATTGATAACGGATTGATTTCATTAACATTTCATTTACACTTGTCTGCAATCCTAACGATTGGAGTCACGGTAGGAAACAAATCATTAAAGGGTTTCCGTCTAGTGCTAGCACATAGCAAACAGGAAAACAATCATAGTTTATCCTTGGAATGTGCTATTTAACCGTAATTTATGCGAGTCTATGTGGAATCCTCTTAGGTGAAACTCAGGAGAATGTTATGCTTTCAGTCAATTGATATACTGATATCTAATTGCGCTTGCTTGCTAACACATAGATTAGATCAAAATGAGAGTAAAAATATCCTGAAGTCAATGTTTAAGGGGGGACTTTGGCATTTTAGGGTAAAAGAAAGGCCTGTTTTTGACGATTTTTTGTGATGTAACCATTACACTTTATTTTTTCAAGTAAATAGCATATTGATCTACCACTTTTGAAGAATATTTGATATTGTTTTGAGCAACATTCATTGAAAAATTAATCCGTGGCATCAAATTTTGGTAGGCATGTCGTCGAAAAGGTACTTTTTACGGCGCCCACCGTAGCTGCGTCATGGGTCATCAGAAAAATACAAATGGGTACTCGTTTGAAAGATTATAAGTTTATCTAGGTAGCCCTTGTTTGTTAGGTAGTTTTTGTTGATATTCTAATTTTTCGATTTTTGGCAGATTTTTGAAATTCATGAAACTGTTGTTTTTAGTCATTGTTTAAAAATAAGTATCAACAATTTTAATGATATCTCGACGGGGTTACCTGGAAAAGAGTGTAAAAATTAACTGTAAAAAATTTCAAATCAATCGGCCCAGTAGTTTTTACGGTACGATGGGCACCGTCTTTGAAAACGTTGGTTTTGAGAAACGCTCTTCAAAGTAGCGAGCTGCATGGATCCTTGTATGAAACGCGGATTTTCAAAAATCTGTAACTTGGTCAGTTTTGCTTCAATTGATCCTAAAAATTTACACAATGTTCTTGAAAGGATTAGCATTCAGGGAAAAATGTTTAAAATATGTGGAGCAAAAAAAATTAAATACCGTAAGAGAAAACCAAGAAATTCAGTTTTTAATAGTAGTAATAACAGTCGCAATCCTCCTGATGTTTATAGCCATATAAATGCCAATTAGAGAGCAGTTCGAACACAAATTGCAAGATTCATGATTCTGGTACAGTACAGTACACTACACAAATTGAAATTATAGGAAAACTACATTACAATTACATTGTACAATGGTTCATTTCGCGATTTCCTTGTAAGAAACTCTTTAAGAAACAGTCTTAGTCATTTTTGTAAGGACCTGAGGATTTGTAAGGAATGAAATTAATTTATTCCCTTTTAATTCAATTCACAATATGTGGGAAACGAGTACGAATTAGCCTACGATTGGTTGCGTATGTTGCATCGGTTCTAGCATACCAACTAGCAATCAGAACGATACGTAACCGACATGGTCTGAGGAACCAGTGTGTAACCACGTAAAAACGCCCTCGATACGATTACATAGCAGAATGTTTGGAGGTAATTAGCAAGCGAGGTTTTAATACCTTTCATTTCTATCTTAACGCACATTTGGCCGAAAGAAAAAATGTTCATATCGGTATCGGTACATACAGCGAGCGAGTTGTCTAGGCCCGTATTCCAGTGTAACAGCCAACAGTGAAGCAGCCTACAAGCAAATGTTCGAAGCAGCACTGCAGACATGGTCAGACGGAGCTGTGGCCGCTAGGCACCACTTACCACACCAGGCACCTATGGGCTTTCCTCAATTTGCAACTCATTTTGAGCAACATTGTTTGTGATTTTTTTTTTACTTCGTTTAAATATGTTCTGCATGTTTTTTTAATGTTGTACCGTAGTTCCCGGGGTCTTGGTTATCATACCATGAAACGGATACAAAGCGCATTTCCCTAAATCGTGTAATCGTTAAAGGATAGCAAAAGTTTAGCATTAACGCTGTTGGCTGCTCCCTACCCACAGTATCCTTCACAACGTCGGCCTTCGCATGTTCAACGCAAACCTCTATCCGGACTTTGTGTACAACTTCACGCGGTTCTACAAGAAGGAAATGGCGTCCCGCAAGATATGCTACGCATTCACGAACAAGGTAAGCGATGAGCCGACAAGACCAAGTGCCCATCTAGATCACACTTTTCCACTTTTTCCCCTGGCGGTGGTGGCGGTGGCGACGGCAGGTGATCGAAGAGAAGCGGGCCGAATTCGAGAAAAAGCTGCGCGGCATGGTCGACAGCAATAACAACAGTGTGGTGGCCAACAGTGACGAAAATGGCAACGTCGTCTTCGACCATGAAGAAGAAGACGATCTGCTGAACTACAAGAAGCCGCAGATCTTTGTCGACCAGCTGCTCACCGTACCGAACGATGGTAAACCGTTTACGCACGAGGAGATCTCTGACCAGATCTACACCATGATAGCGGCGGTAAGTGACGAATGTCACCCGGCGACTGTTCTTCTATGGTTAATGAATCATCTCTCCTCAGGGTAACGAAACGTCGGCAACCCAAGCGGCCCACGCCGCTATACTGCTTGCCATGCATCCGGAGATACAGGACCGAGCGGCGGCCGAGGTGCGCGAAGTGTTGACCGATTTTGACGGAGAGTACACGCACGAAACGCTCAAGCGGATGGTGTATCTCGAGCGGGTCATCAAGGAATCGCAGCGCCTGTGTCCGGTGGCGGGCGTTTACGCTCGTAGGACGGTCGCACCGATCCAGCTGGACGAGTTCCTCATTCCCAAGGGTTTCATCCTGCTACTGAACGTGTTCGCGCTACACCGCAACAAAGAGTTCTGGGGCCCGGACGCCGATCGGTTCGATCCGGACCGCTTTCTACCGGAGCGCACCAAGCAGCGCCACCCGTACGCTTATCTGCCGTTCAGTGGTGGACCGCGCGGTTGCATCGGTAGCCGATACGCCATGATGAGTCTGAAGGTCATACTATCGCAAATGCTGGCCAACTTTCGGCTCACCACCGACATACCGTACGAGAAGATGGATTTTAAGTTCAAGGTCTCGATACATCTGGCCTTTGAGCATCGAGTGAAACTGGAGCCACGTCACTGACCACTGGCCCCACCACCGTTCTGCTCCGTTGTGCACACACTTGCGGATCAAAGCATTCCCAAACGAGACGAATCGAAACAAAATTCTTAATACTCAATATGCACCTACTGGCCAGCTATTCGGCAAACGGTGGCGTGCAACAGTGGCGACCGCGGGGCCAAACGGGGCCGGGGCGATCCATAGAGTGGCACATCTTGTTCAACAACGGTCCAGTATGTGTGGTGTTGTCCAACATGCCCCTGCGCTTTTGTTTGCTTTCGCTCTCGTACTTACCAGACAACTGTTTGCGATTTAATTACGCTACACGCAATGCCATTCGTCGTAACGTCGTGTTGTGTGACCTGCGCGAGGAGTGCTAGAGGCCCAGGCACACTTTTGGGGGGGCTTTTTTTTCGTTCCCCAAGGCATTAGCTAAACGTCAAGAAAAACTAAACGAACCCCTGCTCGCACCTGATCTTCAAAGCGTGTACCACTGAACGGCGCAACGATGCTAGACTTAATATTCTCTCTTCACCCCAGTATGGCTCACGCGAAAGTGCCTTTCCAGTGTGTCTAATGCGTCTAATGTGTTTGATTGTGAATTGTTGAAACTGTAAAGATGGCTGCAAGGTTACTGTGACGTTGCGGTTAAATAAAATAGATTGTAAAGTATGAGATGTCGTTCATGATTACAGTTGGTGTTTGGTATAGTGCCACTGCAAGCACGTGCAAGCAAACGCACCCGCGCAAGCATGTTTCATTCAGCAAAAAAAAGAGCAGATTCATCATCCGATCGGAAAACCGATAGTTTGATGAGTGAATAACATGTAATCGAAACGACGCAAGCTCACTGTCGCTCGAATCATCCAGTGTCATCGTTTAATTCGTTCAGTTACTTCCGGCATCGCGCCGTCAAGTAACATTACCTACCAGCCACAGCTACTAGTCCGATACAGACAACCGCATTGAGCATGGCTCGCCATCATCCAGGAATCATAATCGCCATCGTATTGTTATCCTGCTGTTTGGTAAGGTTCCTTCAAACCTCTGAACATCGCTATTCGTTAATTGATTCCGGTGCATTCTGCTATCCACAGATCAGAAGCAACGCTACCATTTCACCGCAAGTGATCGCCACGCAGCAGGCCCTGTACGGTGAGCTGCAGCTACTGGAACAGAGTCCACTGCATTCCGAGCTTTCGTTACCATCCGATGAAAAACCACGGCAGCGAACCAGCGAAGAGCTACGGTTTGTCTTTCGAGAGTTTGAGCGACAGAACCAGGAAAGTCTCACGATCATCCTGCAAGTGCTGGCCCTAGTGGATCAAACGCTCGAGAACACGATCCTCGCGGATTGTGCGAAAATCTTCGAACTTTCGTCGCTGGAGCGGAACAACGTTATCTTCCGACAGGTTACGCGGCCGCTGCTGGTGCAGGTAGAGCGGCTCTGTCAGCTGTTGGCTACCGAGCGGCTCGACCAGCTCGAATCAACCATGGAGCGAGTCGAACAGGAAGCGAGCATCTATAGGAAACGATATGATCAGACACAACAGTACATGCGGTACATTAGGAACTGGCTAGACGATCGGGAACCGGCCGGAACGCGTCGGTTTGAGCAGCGTGTCGATGAGTTGTACTCCCGGTGGTTGCAAGCGAACGTTACCGTACAGCGTGAGGTTCGGATCGCAATCGATCTCGCCATCGGAAGCCTAAGCCACGCAATCGAAGAGTCACACGGTGTCAACCGTTCTAACCGGGAGGAGGATCCCACCTTCCGCTCCATTATCGATCACTTTGCATTACACTTCGAGAATGAAACCAGCGAGCTAGCAGCCGGTCTGCTAGAGCTGCTCGATGAGTGGTTAGACCAAACGGAAGAGCTGATTGGTGCTGTGTCGGAGGAGCTGACGGGTATACTTGATGGGATAGTTGAGATTCCAGTGGCGGCCTTTCTGCGAGGGGAAACGACGTTCGGCTGTCTGGCCGAGTACGCTGGCTATGGTAGTGTGAACAGTGTCGTGGTGGAGGTGGAGAACATATACGATTGCTTCAGCGGTGAAGGGGATGTGCTGAGTTCTCTTGCAACAGCGAAGAGCTTGCTGGAGCTTACCGAACGCGAAGTGCGGGTCTTGTTGCAGGGCCTAGCGCACTGCACCGCGAGACGATCACCTTCGGAAATGGATGCGTTCGTTGCAAGCGTTCTCACCAATTGTTCCGATGCGGTATGTGCTCCACTTTCGGACACTGATAGCTTATCTCTGTGCTCTGTTCATTCGTATTCTGTCGTTCGTTTCACTTCACAGGCGAGTACAATTCTGGAAGGAGCCGGGGAATTTGTTGCCTCCAAAATGGACGAAATCTATTACCACTTCGAGGACATCATGAATTTGAGTGAACTGAAAATGGAAGCGTGTCTCTATGGGAAAGCAAGGGTGCTGATTTTGGATGTATTTTCTGTCAATCAGCAGTATCAGCAATGCAATATGAAGAATGTTTTACAGTCACCGCAATCAGTTCCCGGTGGACCGGACAGCGTGCCTGAATTCAAAGAGGTTTAGTCATAATAATGATCAAAACAAGGCCTGAATGATTAATCTTATCGCTTCGCTATGCAATGTTTGTCTTTAATATTCGAAGGAGCAGCTCTGTTGTTAAAATTTTCCTCTTGCCCTGAACGCGACATTCGTTCGCTTATTTGAGAAAATCATCTCGTTGCTCTGTCGTAATGTTTGATACCATTTTTATGCGTTGGCATTACTGTAGACAGAGGTGCTCACTCAAAACGATAATATTTCCACCTTTTTTTCTCGACACGTTAATTATTTTATTTGAACTGTTCAATTAAAATTAACAAGTCTTTACTTTTTGAGAAATGTTCATCTTCTCTACAATCTCCTTTCGAGGAACACATCGTATCCGGAATGGAGCTTGAGCGTCATATCCAAACGGAACTTCAAGTCGCCCATAGTTTGCTTCGAACTCATCCGAAACCGCCTTACTATGTACGAAAGCATGATCTTCATTCCGATCATGGCGTATCGAGCTCCGATACAATTTCGCGATCCGGCACTGAACGGCATAAAGGCATTCGGGTTTCTGCCAACGCTCCGCTCCGGTAGAAAGCGATCCGGATCAAAACGATCTGCATCAGGGCCCCAGATGTCTTTTCGCCGATGCATCGCATAAATGCTAAGCAACATCAGATTTCCGCTCGGAATGGCCAATCCTCCGATCTCAATATCGCGCATCGCTTGACGCGCGATGTTTGGCCCAGATGGAGCCAATCGAAGACTTTCCTTCAGAACGCGTTCCATGTACGAGAACTTCTTTAGGTCATCCATCTCAATCTCCTGGTCGGTGATTGGGAAGACCTCCATTACCTCTTGGTAAACCCTCTCTTGTATTTCTGGATGCATGGCCAGAAACAGACAGGTATGTGACACTTGAAGTGCTGTTGTATCATTTCCCTAGATTGGTAAAACGGAATCGAATGAGTTTACAAATGTTTATTGCAAAAAAGAGCATTCCTACTACTTACTGCCGCAATGATGGTGTAGATGTTGTGCGTAATTTCTTCATCAGTGAATGGATTCCCATTGTGTTTGACCGATAACAGTTGGTTGATGAAAATTTGCGGTTTCTTAAAATCTTCGTGCTCCTCGATATCTTCGACGTTTTTAATTTGATTTTTGGCGAGGTCAAGAATCTGCAGGCAAGGGCGAGAATAAGAACTAAGTGTGTAGTAATGCAACACCATAACGGACACAGCATCTGTATCTACCTTATCGAAATATCCGTAACACCGCAAACGGCATTGTGCTTCTTCTGCACAATCCTTCATAAACCTGTACAGCACATCGGCGTACTGATGAAAGCTCACCATCCGTTTTGCCACCAACTCGAAAGTGCTGTGAATGTGCAGAACAGATGGATAAAAAAGGATCTAGCTATTTCGATAGACTTTGCTCTCACCGATCGAGATTGTGGAGCAGAGTATCCTTTCCGGATCGTTCCAGCACATCACACCCGATCGTGGTACCACAGACCATTTCCAGCGTGCATTTGCTAATGTAGGGTAAAACAGACACCGTCTTACCGCCTTGGTCAACGGCCTTCTCTAGATTATTGACCAGTAAGTTTGAACATTTGATAAACACCGGTATGAAACTGTTCAGGATGCGAACGTTAAAGGACGGGTTTAGAGCTTTGCGCTGCGTCTTCCACGTATGATCTGTGGAAAGAGATGCGATCAAGAAACTCCAAATCAGCATGACTGTTCTACCAAGATGATGTCACCGTCAACTTGAAAACTCACAATGACCACCGAATAATCCATGCTCGACTTGGGCGAAATCATAGAGAAACGGTTTCTCGAGACAATCTGGATGCGTCAACACGGCCTGCATAATATCGGGATGTGAGGTACCCACTATTAGCTTAGGTCCGAGCCACATCTGGAACCACTGTTCGAACTCTGCAAACGGTTTGATGAACGCATCAAACATCTCATTCCCAGATTTGCCGATAAACAGAAGCCCATTGCCAATGATTGGATAGAAAGGTTCGAGTCTTGGCAAATGCGTCGCGAATCGGAAGCTCGTTTGGAGCCAAACATTCACCAACCACACCACTAGGACCAACAGCAGAACAAGCGACCACAATAAGAACATCATTCGAGTATAGACACCAAACACGTTGCACTGTCTCACAATAAATGACAGTCCTAACTTGGGTGATACGTTATTAAATAGCTACCACTTCTCCGAACAGTCTCCGTTAAAGATTTGGCGGTCGATCACCACCCCTTATGTATTACGTTGGTAGTTTTCATAATCAAAACGAAACCTTAGCGAAAGATATGGAACAGAAAACATAGTCATCTACCAGCCTCGGTGGCTTGGGTGTCTTTTAAACGTGTGTGGGTCACGGACCCACAGCGGATTGTCCTAGGGGTGGTGACGATGATCACCGTGGTACACTACAGTGACAAAGACTCAGTCAACAAAAATGGCTACTTTTGTTTGAACCACGGTTAGTTCACGGTCAGACAGTGATGAAATCGATAATGTTCCGTTCGTAGCATCGGGCTTTTTTGCGAACTTCCGTCCGCTGACAACAAGATATGTTTTTTCACGAATTCCGTTTTAAACGACTCTTCCATTGATATGAAAGAAACTGGCAAGTCGTGAATAATGTAACAGGAAACTGCCAACATTTCAGCTATCACCCAAACTAAGGCTAGCCACGCATTTGGCACATAGGTGGGCCACATACTCCAGCACGGGTGAAGCTCTGCAAAATATGATATAATTATCAGTTTTACAGATATTCATTTATTCGCCAGTAGAATGGAGAGCGCGGTGCTGTTACAAATACACCTTTTAACCTTCACCATCATTCCACCAATGACCAGCTAGTTTAACAGAGTATATGTGTTGTACCAGATCCATCACTTATCGCATTTCGCTCTGGTCCATCTAAACTGATGAATTTAATACGCCATTTGTGAGGTTGTTATTAGAATTTTAACAAACGCAAAGATAAATCATTAATTAAGAATATGAAGCATACTCTGCTCACAAGAACAAAACAAATATGTGAAGTGCATCAGAAGAATAAAACTTATAGTTACAGTGAATCAATGGAAAGCAAAATGGGGTTTGAAATACCAAAAACAAAGTAAATTTCAATTAATTTTCAAAGGAAAAATACAAAAAACGAACCGTTTACTATTATATTTTGTATACTAATCATTTATTTATCAATAAATACATTCAGTTTTGATTAAATCGTAGTTCGTTTTTCTAGAAACACTTCATAGTCTGATTCAAGCTTCAGTGTGAGATCGAAGCGGAACCTCATATCGGCCATGGTTTGCTTCGTACTCATCCGAAACCGCCTTACTATGTACGAAAGCATGATCTTCATTCCTATCATAGCATAACGACCTCCAATACAATTTCGCGATCCGGCACTGAACGGCATAAAGGCATTCGGGTTTCGGTCAACGCCCCGTTCCGGTAGAAAGCGATCTGGATCAAAACGATCTGCATCAGGGCCCCAGATGTCTTTACGCCGATGCATTGCATAAATGCTCAGCACCATGAGACTTCCGCTCGGAATGGCCAATCCTCCGATCTCAACATCGCGAATCGCTTGACGGGCAATGTTTGGCCCAGATGGAGCCAATCGAAGGCTTTCCTTCAGAACGCGTTCCATGTACGAAAGTTTCTTGAGGTCATCCATCTCGATCTCCTGGTCGGTGATTGGGAAGACCTCCATTACCTCTTGGTAAACCCTCTCCTGTATATCTGGATGCATGGCCAGAAACAGACAGGTATGTGACACTTGAAGTGCAGTTGTATCATTTCCCTAGAATATGGAAACGGAATCGGATGAGCCTACAACTGATAGCATCATGAATCTGCAGCTTACCCCCACAATGATGGTGTAGATGTTGTGTGCGATTTCTTCGTCCGTGAATGGATTCCCATTGTGTTTGACCGATAACAGTTGGTTGACAAATATTTGCGGTTTCTTGAAGTCTTCCTGCTCTTCGATATCTTCGACGTTTTTCATTTGATTTTTTATAGAATCTACAATCTGTTATGAGACAATATATGCGTTAGATTAAAAATCAAGTGTTCAGATGATATCTTGACTGACAGAATCGAAATATCCGTAACACAGAGTGCGGCATTGTGCTTCTTCTGCACAATCCTTCATAAACCTGTACAGCACATCAGCGTACTGATGAACACTTAGCATTCGCTTGGCCACCAGCTCAAAACATCTGTAAATACAAAACAGAAGTATATTAGCGACAGATACCAAATAGCTGTTCTCATAAATTTCTTATTGATCTCACCGATCGAGATTGTGGAGCAGAGTATCCTTTCCGGATCGTTCCAGCACATCACACCCGATCGTGGTACCACACACCATTTCCAGCGTGCATTTGCTAATGTAGGGTAAAACAGACACCGTCTTACCGCCTTGGTCAACGGCCTTCTCTAGATTATTGACCAGTAAGTTTGAACATTTGATAAACACCGGTATGAAACTGTTCAGGATGCGAACGTTGAAGGACGGGTTTAGAGCTTTGCGCTGCGTTTTCCACGTATCATCTGTGGAAAGAATCCCATCGATTTACACCTGATCAGTATGGCTGTTTTCTCCGCAGATTTCATCCTAAACATTCAAACGCACAGTGGACACCGAATAATCCATGCTCGAGCTTGGCGAAATTGTAAAGAAACGGTTTCTCGAGACAATCTGGATGCGTCAGTACGGCATGCATAATATCGGGATGTGAAGTAGCCACCAATAGCTTAGGTCCGAGCCACATCTGGAACCACTGTTCGAACTCTGCAAACGGTTTGATAAACGAATCAAACATATCCGTTCGGGGTCGACCAATAAACAGATGAGCATTTCCAACGATTGGATAATACGGTTCCAGTCTTGGTAAATGCGCGGCGAAACGGTTACACTCCAGAATCCACAGATGCACTAACCATATCACTAGCACCAAAAGTGGCACCACAGTCCAGAACCAGAACATTTTCTTAGCGGAAAGGTTCCACGTTGCACCAAGCACGTTGCACTGTCTCGTCACAACTGTCTAGCGTACCATGTCTCATGCGTTATTAAATAGTCGCCTCCCTGGACAACCTCAGGGAGAATTAAGTCGTCGAGCACCGAAGCAGCGAAGTACCTTAAGCAAGAACATTTATTAAACACGTTCTTGATGGCCCCTATTGATTCATCATGCAACCAGTGACAAATGTAGCTCAAAGTCGGTGTGCCACTTCATCATTTTCCTGGAGGGAGGACAATCTATTGAGATGAATAGTGGATGCAAATAGCAGAGACCGTCAACTCGATGAACTTCCGCGAGCAACCGGAAGGGTATGTGGAGTGTAGACTAGACTAGGCGTCGTGTAAAGCTTCGCTTGTTAAGTAGACAACAAAAGGTGATGAATTCAAGGGCTTGCGAGGCTAGACTGCCTTACTAACTGAAACTGTATTTTGGGTAGATTACTAGAGAGTGTTAGCAACGCTGGAGTGATGCGCAATCTGTGTCGCGCAGTAGCAGAGGAACGCATTCCTCCGCTGAAACTCTTTATGCTAATGTATTCCAAGACAGGTAGAACTACTTTGGTTTAGACTGAGCAACTAACAAAATAGGATTGAGATGTTAGGATGTGGTGTAAGTAGGTAAACAAATAGGTTTTTTATCCAGCGCCACTGGAAATGGGGGCACGTTGCATATTATGTTCGTAAATCATTTGTCACCTTGCTCGATTTACAGTTTTACTGGATGCTTGATATAATGCAAGCTATGCTTTAACCCGTAAATGGAATGCTTTGCGAGTTTATCTGGATGATTACGTGTTTATCTTGAAAATAGAAGCATGGTTGCTAATTGCCATTGTCAGAAAAATTACACTATAATTACTTCAATTACTTCAAATAATTTCTAACAAAAATTCTTGTTCTTTATACTTATCGTTCAACATGTACGAGGCTAAAAGCCAAAAACGAATAATATTATTTACTATACATTTATTTATCAATAAATATATTCAGTTTTGACTAAATTGGTTATCGATGTTCCAAAAACACTTCATAGCCGGACTCAAGCTTCAGTGTAATATCGAACCGGAATCTCATATCGGCCATGACTTGTTTCGTACTCATCCGAAACCGCCTTACTATGTACGAAAGCATGATCTTCATTCCGATCATAGCATAACGACCTCCCATACAATTTCGTGATCCGACACTGAACGGCATAAAGGCATTCGGGTTTAGGTCAACGCTCCGCTCCGGTAGAAAGCGATCCGGATCAAAACGCTCTGCATCAGGGCCCCAGATGTCTTTACGCCGATGCATTGCATAAATGCTCAGCACCATGAGACTTCCGCTCGGAATGGCCAATCCTCCGATCTCAACATCGCGAATCGCTTGACGGGCAATGTTTGGCCCAGATGGAGCCAATCGAAGACTTTCCTTCAGAACGCGTTCCATGTACGAAAGTTTCTTGAGGTCATCCA
Source organism: Anopheles aquasalis (assembly GCF_943734665.1). Lineage (NCBI taxonomy): Eukaryota > Metazoa > Arthropoda > Insecta > Diptera > Culicidae > Anopheles > Anopheles aquasalis. The sequence continues at coordinate 26,332,072 of NC_064877.1, read as the reverse complement.
TCTCGATCTCCTGGTCGGTGATTGGGAAGACCTCCATTACCTCTTGGTAAACCCTCTCCTGTATTTCTGGATGCATGGCCAGAAACAGACAGGTATGTGACACTTGAAGTGCAGTTGTATCATTTCCCTAGAATATGGAAACGGAATCGGATGAGCCTACAACTGATAGCATCATGAATCTGCAGCTTACCCCCACAATGATGGTGTAGATGTTGTGTGCGATTTCTTCGTCCGTGAATGGATTCCCATTGTGTTTGACCGATAACAGTTGGTTGACAAATATTTGCGGTTTCTTGAAGTCTTCCTGCTCTTCGATATCTTCGACGTTTTTCATTTGATTTTTTATAGAATCTACAATCTGTTACAATACAACATTTCAATTAGATTAGATATAAAATACACAAATGATGTCTTGACTGACAGAATCGAAATATCCGTAACACAGAGTGCGGCATTGTGCTTCTTCTGCACAATCCTTCATGAATCTATACAGCACATCAGCGTACTGATGAACATTTAGCATCCGTTTGGCCACCAGCTCTAGACATCTGTAAATACAACACAGGCGCACATAAAGGATATACATATGTGTTGTCATAAATCTCTTATTGATCTCACCGATCGAGGTTGTGGAGCAGAGTTTCCTTTCCGGATCGTTCCAGCACATCACACCCGATCGTGGTACCACACACCATTTCCAGCGTGCATTTGCTAATGTAGGGTAAAACAGACACCGTCTTACCGCCTTGGTCAACGGCTTTCTCTAGATTGTTGACCAGTAAGTTTGAACACTTGATAAACACCGGTATGAAACTGTTCAGGATGCGAACGTTGAAGGACGGGTTTAGAGCTTTGCGCTGCGTCTTCCACGTATGATCTGAGGAAAGAGATCCGATCGAGAAACTGTTGATCAGTGCAGCTGTTTTCACCGGAGAATTTTATTTTAAACTTTGAAACGCACAGTGGGCACCGAATAATCCATGCTCGAGCTTGGCGAAATCATAGAGAAACGGTTTCTCGAGACAATCTGGATGCGTCAACACGGTCTGCATGATATCGGGATGTGAGGTAGCCACCAATAGCTTAGGTCCGAGCCACATCTGAAACCACCGATCAAACTCTGCAAACGGTTTGATCAACGAATCAAACATATCCGTTCGGGGTCGACCAATAAACAGATGAGCATTTCCAACGATTGGATAATACGGTTCCAGTCTTGGCAAATGCGCGGCGAAACGGTTACACTCCAGGATCCACAGATGCACTAACCATATCACTAGCACCAAAAGTGGCACCACAGTCCAGAACCAGAACATTTTCTTAGCGGACACCAACCACGTTGCACTGTCTCGTCACAACTGTCTGGCGTACCATGTCTCATGCGTTATTAAATAGTCGTCTCTCTGAGCAACGCCAGGGAGAATTAAGTCGTCGAGCAGTTTTTGCCACCCGTGTGTACCATATGCAAGAACATTTACCAATCCCGTTCTTGGTGGACCCTTGTTGAATCATCATTTTTTCGGTAACAAATGTAGCTCAAAATCTGTGTAGTAGAGCATCATTAACTTCAAACGTTGAACTTCCGCGCGCACCCTAGACTAGCGTAGAGCTTCGACAGTTAAGTAGACAATAAAAGGTGACGAAATTAACAGCTTAAGAGGCTAGGAGGCTTACTGGAACAGAATTTTAACGCCTATTAGACACGGCCGAGACCGTTGCACTATTCAGAAGCTGGACACGATGCATGAATGAACTGTCGAACTCAATCCTGGCACGTCATTCGCTTCCGATTGAAATCGGTTCAACTAGATAAGATTAGATAAGTTTTGACCCAATTACAAGCGGTTGTTCTTGAATTGAGCGGTTCCGCAATTGCACGTCGAAAAAAATGGGGAAAGCCAAGCAAACCTCAATTATGGCGTTGTCGGCAAGGATGAACCGTCCATAGCAAGATCGTTCAAGACTGGATTGCTTACGTTCTCCCATTTTTTGTGTTCGGAAGTGTATAGTCTTTTTTTTTTTAAAGAAAGCTTTCTGCTACGTGAAGCGACTATTAAGAACATCCACTATTCGTCTAGCAATAGAACATAGCCATTTTCTGAAAACACCGGAACCAGTCTCTGTGTATCATACATCAGCACCAGAAAAGAAGAACCATCTCGTCGTGTTTTATATTACAGTTTTTATATAACATGGGCAAAAAGACAACTAAGCATTAGTGGTTTAGTTTATTTGTCAAGTTGTTGCAAAATATTTACAAATATTGTTTATTGAGTTATGCACTGACGCATATCCTTAAATGCGGAATCAGAAATGCGTTTCGAAGATCATACAAAATGACCATCTGCTGTTTGACTTGCCTTTCCACGCCTTTCCATTCGTAAAATGTTGATTCATCGTGACTTTTTTAAGTCTTAGTATAGGAGCTGTGAGTTTATTTCTTAAAAAACTCGTAGGTAGAAGAAAGGGGTCTTTGTGAACATCACAAACAGTAATTATAACTCATCCATGCACAAAAACTGCGCCACGGGGAACCTTTGCAGTGACGTAAGCATGTATAGAACCTCTTGAATGATTTTCGCTGAAATTATGTCAACCGTCGCATTGAACGCAAGACGCAGTTGTTTAAATAAAATGTTAATTACTTGCCAAATACCAAGGATCATTCCAATCTGCGTCAGTACGGCCATGCCAACCACCTAACGTTCTGTAGTTTTTTTTTAAATAGTTTTTGTACAATCTCGTCAGCACATTGCCGACCCTGGCTTTGAACTTCGGACTGTAAAAAAACGATGCCGTGTGCTTCCCCACGGTGGACTTGGATTTGGTGACGGTTTTAGGTGGTCTGTTAAGGATGCCAGCAATAAGCTAGTTTATGCTGTTTCTGTGTCATTAAAACAACGATGAGAGGCCTAGATCTGGTCCCAAAGTGGCAGCCAACGGTTAAGATACTTAGTTTGAGCTAATCCTCCGTCCGCAGTGAATGCGTTCAGCATGTACTTCGTGCTAGTGACCGTGGTTGTGATACTGCTGCTCGTCCGGTACTGGACGAAAGTGGCCCAACGTGCTTTGCAGGATATTGACGGACCAAAGGCATATCCGGTTATAGGATCCGCTCATCTGCTGCTCGGTTCCGAGGAGCGTACGTTCAGTGTCATATGTGCGCTCTATCGTAAATATGATAAAATCTTTCAAATTAAGCTCGGTCCCAAGATCTTTCTCGGTTTGTCCGATCCCGAGCTCATCCAAGAAGCGCTTCACTCACCTTCCTGTCAAAATAAGGCTTTCTTTTATCGGTTTCTGGAGGTGGATTATGGGCTAGTATCGTCACGTTGTAAGTATGGTTTTGACTCCCGTGTTTTACTACGTGCACAATGTTACCACCGTTTCGCATCATCACGTGTGGCAGATGTTGACTGGAAGGTGTACCGGAAGATGCTGAATCCTGCCTTCAATCAGCGCATCCTGATCAGCTTCATATCGATCTTTAGTCAGGCTGCAGAAAGGATGGTCAAGCGGATGGCAGACGAAGAGAAGCAGGGTCGCGTTTTCGACGTTCTTCATTACACAACCCAGTGCACGCTGGAAATGGTGTGCGCCAGCTCGCTCAAGAGTGATATCATGGATGATCCAAAGACGATGGGAATGTGTTCGGATTTCGAGAAACTCATCACCATCATGGGCAGTCGCGTGTTCAACGTTCTGCTCCATAGTGATCTGCTGTTCTCATTAACGCCCAGTTACTGGGAGATGCAAAAGCTAAACCAGCGAATAAGCAAGACCTTTTCACCGGTAAGCACACGCGCAAATAGACCAATAGTAAATAGGTACAGCGTACTGCGCAATAGTGTAGTGATTTATTCCCTTCTAATGTCCCCTTTGGTTGCAGATTTTTTTAAACCGTCGAGCAGAGCTGCAACAGCAACGTGCCAAACTGGAAGATGCGTGCGACGATTACCGTAAACCGATGGTCTTTTTGGACCAACTATTAAACATGCAACGGAATAATGCTGAACTTTCGATAGAGGAGATTGAGTGCCATATTTACACATTGCTTGGAGCAGTACGTACCGCATGTTTACCACCTTGCAATTAGGCTTAGGACGGATGGTTGATTAGATAACGATTTTGTGGTTCTCTTATTTTCAAAGGGAACGGAAACAACCGCCAGTCAGGTGGCGTACATTCTACTGCTACTGGCGATGCATCCGGAAGTGCAGGAACGTGTTTGGGAGGAAATTCGGCTCGTGTACGATACGGGCGCACAGGAGATAACGTATGAAACCCTTACTCGGCAGCCCTATCTCGAGCAGGTGATCAAGGAGACTATGCGAGTGTTCCCGGTGGCACCAGTGATAGGAAGGGAAACTACCGAGCCAATGTCGCTCGGTGGTTATACAGTTCCCGCGGGGGTAACACTTCTTATTAACATCTTCCATGTGCATCGCCGAAAGGATTTATGGGGAGATGGGGCCGATTTGTTCGATCCCGATCGGTTCGATCCTCTAATATACGATGCACAAAAGCGACATCCTTGTAGCTTCTTCCCGTTTGGCGGAGGACCGCGTAATTGCATTGGTTACCGGTATGGTATGTTCGCGATGAAGACCATTGCCACGCAGGTGCTACGCAGATACAAACTGAGCACGCCATTAACGCTCAACAGTGTGCTACGATTGTCATTCGCCGTAACGCTGAAGCTGGGCGTGGGCCATATGATCAAGATCGAGCCAAGGCACACATGATATTCCGTCATGATTGGGGGTCGAAAAAAATCCTGGCCACGGGCACAGAGCAAAGCATTTTTCACACAGTATTCCCAGAATTCAGAGTTTCAATATAGATGCCGATATTTACTTCTAAATTCTATTAATGAGAATGTTATTGGTTTACAAATTTCCCTAGTTTGTAATGTTAAATGTAACAGGTGTCTGGTAGCGTAAAGATTAGAAAATGATAAGCGTGGTCACGTGAGCATGGTATTTCGTAGAGTTCTCTCGATGTTGCACTGTGACGCGTTATATGAAGGTAGTGAATAGGCGGTATGATGCATATGGCAGACAAGTGAATCGGCTGAGCGTCATGGCGTAGATCAGGAGGTGTTGTATGTAATAAGGAAACAGCATGTTCTATTACAATAGTTAAGCTGGTCTTTTTATCGAGCGACTACATCGAATCGGAGGAAGGTGTTCGTAATGTTCACATAAATATGGAGAATATCAACGGAGAAACACTTACCTTAAAAAAAGCTTTCCGGCAAAGGCCGCAAATCAAATTCGAGAAAAACATGTGAGGGGACTGCATTCATTTTCTTTCCGACAACGATTACGAATGGTCCCTAAATTCAAAATTCTGATATACATTACAAAACCATTTTTAATGTTACAATAGGTCAATGCACATGATACAAAAAACAATTAGCGAACTAAAATAAATCAATCAATCAGTGACATGCGAGATTTTGTCAGTTGCAACACTGCAAAGTTACAAATTATTCTAAAGTGTAATTCAAACACCGATCATTAAGCAAATGTTAATGATTTTTATGAGAAAAAAGGCATCGAATGTATCTAGGAGCAATTGTTTAGATCAGGAAGACAATACCGATAAGATTAATGAATCGTTTGTAACCGAAGCCGAATAATTTCAAAGCAATCGTTTTTCTCCAAACTCATCGTTCAACATGACCGAAAAAGACAAAAAAAACTAACCATGTTCTATTATATCATATTGACTAAATAATTATTTCTTGAATTAATACATTCAGTGTAGATTAAATCGTAGTTCGTTTTTCCAACAACACTTCATAGCCGGACTCAAGCTTCAGTGTAATATCGAACCGGAATCTCATATCGGCCATGACTTGCTTCGTACTCATCCGAAACCGCCTTACTATGTACGAAAGCATGATCTTCATTCCTATCATAGCATAACGACCACCAATACAATTTCGCGATCCGGTAAGGAACGGCATAAAGGCATTCGGGTTTCTGCCAACGCTCCGTTCCGGTAGAAAGCGATCCGGATCAAAACGATCTGCATCAGGGCCCCAGATGTCTTTACGCCGATGCATTGCATAAATGCTCAGCACCATGAGACTTCCGCTCGGAATGGCCAATCCTCCGATCTCAACATCGCGAATCGCTTGACGGGCAATGTTTGGCCCAGATGGAGCCAATCGAAGGCTTTCCTTCAGAACGCGTTCCATGTACGAAAGTTTCTTGAGGTCATCCATCTCGATCTCCTGGTCGGTGATTGGGAAGACCTCCATTACCTCTTGGTAAACCCTCTCCTGTATATCTGGATGCATGGCCAGAAACAGACAGGTATGTGACACTTGAAGTGCAGTTGTATCATTTCCCTAGAATATGGAAACGGAATCGGATGAGCCTACAACTGATAGCATCATGAATCTGCAGCTTACCCCCACAATGATGGTGTAGATGTTGTGTGCGATTTCTTCGTCCGTGAATGGATTCCCATTGTGTTTGACCGATAACAGTTGGTTGACAAATATTTGCGGTTTCTTGAAGTCTTCCTGCTCTTCGATATCTTCGACGTTTTTCATTTGATTTTTTATAGAATCTACAATCTGTTATGAGACAATATATGCGTTAGATTAAAAATCAAGTGTTCAGATGATATCTTGACTGACAGAATCGAAATATCCGTAACACAGAGTGCGGCATTGTGCTTCTTCTGCACAATCCTTCATAAACCTGTACAGCACATCAGCGTACTGATGAACACTTAGCATTCGCTTGGCCACCAGCTCAAAACATCTGTAAATACAAAACAGAAGTATATTAGCGACAGATACCAAATAGCTGTTCTCATAAATTTCTTATTGATCTCACCGATCGAGATTGTGGAGCAGAGTATCCTTTCCGGATCGTTCCAGCACATCACACCCGATCGTGGTACCACACACCATTTCCAGCGTGCATTTGCTAATGTAGGGTAAAACAGACACCGTCTTACCGCCTTGGTCAACGCCCTTCTCTAGATTATTGACCAGTAAGTTTGAACATTTGATAAACACCGGTATGAAACTGTTCAGGATGCGAACGTT
>NC_064877.1:26312500-26320000 GCF_943734665.1 Anopheles aquasalis | reverse complement strand
GTAGCACAAACCACGTGGCGAGATACGTACATCCTCTTCGAAATGATTCAAATTTGAAGATCAAATAGATACAGCACAGTTGGTGGACTCACGATCGGAAGCCCGGTTTCCCGGTCAGTTGTTATAATATCGCATAATTAACCGGACCCCATCCGCGGCTCTTGGCTCTATCTTTTCGAAACGCGTTTTATCGGACTTTTTTCCTCCTTTTCTTTTGCGGTGGGCATTGCTCCTCGATGCCCTCACTTACCCGCGCTTTATCATCGAGCGACCGATTGATGCTCGTCTGGTAGTGGTTGATGACATCCACAATCGACGTCATTCTGGGCGGTGATTTATCGGCCACTATTTGGGAACGAATGAGTTGCGGGCGCCTGGTCGCCTCGTCGTCTTGAGCCGGTGCTGCTCGCTGCTTTCTCCTTCTGGGGTGAAGATCTAATTTACTACCCTCCGAGCACTCTACCCCTTTCCGACCTGCTGATGATGCGCGCCCCGTGACAACACAACCACACGAACGGGAACGAATGTTCGTGCGCACGATCCCCTGTTTGTACTTTCGACCCCCTTCTGGTGGAGGTACAAATTTACACTTTTCACTGCATCATCGCTATGACCACCGGGACAGGCAGATTCTTCGGGTGGTGTTTAGCTCAAAAGCAGGCGAGGCAGCAGGTTACAGCTAGCAAGCGCATGCCCTTGGAATTATGTTACTTTTTCGGCACACTTTCCACCCCTGGCGACAGCACAGCAGCATAAGCCAACATGGACCCGCACGCACAGCAACGCTTAATTCTGCATGCGTAAACATGCACACACGGGCGAACATGCAACGAGCACACACAGCAGCAGCACATCAAACGGTGGGGGCACCGCACACCTGGCCCTGCCAGCTGTCGCGCCGTCCTGTCGAAGGTTGTTCACTCTTCGATCGGGTTCAACCTCTTCCGCGCCCTTGGCCGTGTTCTTTCCGGTGATGCGCCACTTTTGGAAGAATCCGTTACGCAATAAAAAGGGAAGGAAGCAGCCGATCCCGAGCGGAAGAGAACTCGTCGATTGGTTTCGGGTGATGGTCGCTGGTCCACTGGCAATTAACACAACTGACACAATTAGAAACTGGTCGGTGTAGCTGCGGAATTACACTTTCGGTATGCGTGGAAGAACCATCAACGGGATCAGCGGGAAGACCTCAGCCCTACGTCACGATCAGCTGGGGCCGAAGATGTGTCAAGCAAACAGGTAAAGCCATTCACAACAAAATGTCCACACACCTTGGGCGAGGTTCCGTTGATGATTTTCCGATGTTTTTCCTATATTTTCCCGTAATTTTGGTTAAAAACCGAGTCCTGAACAATTAGATTACGCTACGTTTCGACCGGGTCACCGTACCGAGGGCATCGCACGGGTGTAATGTATGAAAGCCGCTACAAGTGGTCACACCAATCACGCCGGTCGTTCCGTCAGGTCAGACAGTGGTATTCGAAACAATAGAAGTATAACTTTGAATTAACTTACCCGGTGTCCGCACTAAAATATTAAAACATCGCCAAACATTGTTCTTCACGTGGTCTATTTTCATTGAGCCCGAATTAAATTGAAAGAAAGCATAACTCATCATTTTTATTGTTTAAAAGATACAGTCATGATCTCAAATTGTCGAAAATGATGTCGAAAGAAGCAATGCTCAATGGGCTGGTTGATAATTGCCGTTTGGTGTTACTCTTTTGCAGGCGTATCGGAGGGTTTTCTAAAGATTTGGTCACATGGTCACTTTAATCAGATTACCTCTCCAAAGCTTTAAGTTTCGCATCAGTACATTCTTTTCACGATATCCATTTGTGTAGTTAGAGCGATCATCTTTACCCAACGAACTCCTTATTTAGTATAGGAAGGAAAGAATAATACAGTTAGTTTTAGCGATGATGGATTTTCAGTCTCATTTTGGATTCACAATAAAAGCATGAAAGGTAGATTCGCTTTACTAACATCCATCAAATTGACTGTGATAAAACTATGTTTTAGATTGTGTATACAATTTTTTTGGTATGACCTAAAGGATGGTCGTGTCTATGCTTCGAGGTTCACAAGATGTATGCTTAAAACATGCTGTTTCGATATCCCTGATTGATATTATTCTTGACTTTGTTCTTCAAATCTAAACATAGGAAAAACAATAGAATAGAACTGAATAAAAACGGCTATACAAGAACGAGACGAGGCGAGATTGTCGCTAAAACATCGTTGCTCCATCGTGCCGTTAGCGTGCACGCGTGTGTGAGGGTGCAACAACACGTTCCGAATGGAGACGCCGGGCGCGTGCTTCGTCGGCGAATCGCGATGGGGTCGGCCTCAGTCGTGTGTTTGCAGCCGTGGATAAGACATGGAAGAGCATTTTCCGAAATGGCAGTGGCAGCTAGTCTTCTAGTGGAAACTGTTGATTCTCGGGAAGTGTAGTGGCGCTCCTGTGGTTGCAGAGAACGACACGCAAGGAGCAAGTGATCGACCAAGGAAGGAAGTGATGGAAACAATAACAGTTCCCGTCAGTCTCGTGACAGCTTCTGGTGGCGTAAGGCCGTGCCTATTATCCTTTCTGAAGCTGAATGACTTTGGAAACTAACCAAACCACGTGTGGAACCACGTGTGGATACACTACAAGTGGTAATATTATCAAGCGATCGCCCAGTTCATGTTTAAAGCTGATCTTTCGGATTACACGAACATGCTTTTCCGGATTATGGTGAAATCTTCACATCTGTTGAGTGTTGAGTACGTGATGACAAGCCCACCCAGAGCGGTAGATTCTAGTGTTTGATTGATTGATCGGAAAAAACATCGTGAAAATGCATCAACAGAAATGCACATGCATGCATGTGCCACTCGGTTTAGTCCATTTAGCGGTTCGTGACGCTTTAATACGCATAGTGGAAGCATACGGTTTGTTTCACCAACTATTAGCATTGTGCATTGAAACGCGCCGGAGGCTGCACTGCATTGTTGGATGGCAGACGCGCGTTGGTTTGACGCGGTTAGTGTTTCCCTTCCCTCGACCATACCCAGCCTATGACGTGCAAAACACCCGTTTCGCCCGCTAGACAGTCGCCAGCTGTGTGTGATTTTTCGAAAATTACGATCGATTTACAGCAACGTGTGACGGAACCGAGACCGCGACAACAAACATTAACCTGAACCAGGAACCAGGAAGGGTTCGGTTTGCTTAGATGTGGTCAACACACCTCACAACATACCAGAGTGCCAGTGTAGGATCAGCAGGTGGTTTTGGGGTGTAGGTCCATTGAGTGACGTGAATGTACCTTTTCAACAGCTTCGTAGTTAGTAGTCGGTGTCTTCGCTGTCGAGTGATGGTGTCAATGTTGATGAATTGAAAGAGGAATTGATCATTTTAATTTTCAGCGTGCATGCCAGAATGCGTAACATACGCCACCGATAAATAAACGACTGCCAACAGTAAAGCAAACATTTTGAGATAAAAAGATGCAGTTTGGCACAAGTAGTTCCCCGTGACTTACGTCAGTCGCAGACTGGTGGTAAGGAAAAGTGAAATAACCCTGTGCACCGCACCCACAGTCCCTCTGTTACCGAACTGGGCACAAGTTTGAAGTCACGGTCGGGCAACCCGCCGCCCGGTGATCGTTGATGCTCAAGTGCTGGTAAGTGCAAAGTGCTTCGTTTGGTCCATTCACAACAACAAGAAAAAGATAAGGGCAGTAGTTTCTTGTCGAGAAAGAGAGAGAGAGAGAGAGAGAGAGAGAGATAGAGTGAAAAAAAACCGAAACGATCGTCCATTACGATCGACCGATCTTAACCCAGGTCCAGCCAAGAGGCTTCTTCAATTTGGCAGCCGGACAAACCAGCTAACGGCGGCCGGGGCTATTTGCGCTAGCGGTCACGCTTGATTTGCAACAAGTTACATGTACCCCGCGTAATAGTCAGGGGACGCCAAAACCAAAAAGAAAAAAAGGCCCGCTGCCACAGCTTACCGAAATCGAAAGACCGGTTCCAGCGCGAGGTTTATGATGGCCACACGCGAGCAAGCATTCGCACCGGCCGGCCTGCCTGCCGTTGGTTTGGCAGTAAACCGCCACGGTTGTCGTGGCTGTTGTTTGAGTTTATTTGATTTTTTTTTTCGTTCGGTTTTCGTTTTCGACTCCGTCGCTTGTTTGTCTATTTCGTTCACGGCGTTTCGCATTCGCGGGAGTTTTTGGGGGGATGATCTCGGGGAGTTTTGATCAGGGTGGGCTGGTTGTGGACGGTGGGTTGGTGATGAAACATGGACGGAACAATATACTTTAGTGACCATAGCGGTCCACTGGAGCGCTGGGATGAGTATCGGCGATTGTCGTAAAAGTTTTATGCGGCCCCAAAAACATGGACCTTCCGCGAGTCCTTTGGCAGGTGCAGCCTCGTTACGATCTCGATTCCCGGCTCTCATTATGCCACCAGACCCACCAAAATGCCATTATGGTCGCCCGCACTATTGCAGGAAGCAAGGATACACGTTGAAGGGAGAACGGAAAGGCCTTGTTGTTGCACGTAAAAGCGTTGCATAGTGCCTGCGGGTTAAAGGCCATTGGATTGGAATGGAAAGCTTAATTGGTTTCGAATTTCCACGCTGGCGGTCCATTTTAAGGCTGGACGTTGGACGTTGGAGAGCGTCCGGAAAGTGATGATCATGCACGCGTCAAAAGACACGCTTCAACACAAATCCGGTGGCCAATCAGCGTTTTATCATTCAGCGCATAAGCCAACCGGAAATAGGTACCGATTAATATTTGAGCACAGTTTAAACTCGATCGACTGGAACACATACCTTCAACATAAAATATTCGAAATGTACGAATAATGAGCTCAAAACTGAATCCTTCGAGCGCCGAGGGTTGAGAGCGTTGCACTCGAGTTGAATCGCGTTTCATTTATTACTCAGATGTTTTTAAAAAAGGTTATTTCTGAAAACCGGAAAAGCATGCGCAATATTATCGAAAGATACAGGAATATGAGTATTTAAAGGGCATCTGTAGTATCAAAGCTCGGTCATCGATTAAGCAAAGTCGAGAAACGGGGAATTCAAATCAAACGGATTTGTTTGTTTCGAGCAAACATCCATACCATTTCAAGTTCATGTTCCTTATCAGCCTTTTCCGTGTCACCATTCCATCGGTTCTCTTTTGAATTAGGGATAAAAGTGTACTACTACCGATGGCATTTACTAAATGAAGTTGTAACCTAGGACATGCCGCATCTTCGTCATGTAAAGCCATCATAACATTGGCATTCGATTGCACTAGTTGATGGGGAATATGAGAATCTACTTCAATAAGGCATGTTCTGCACAGCAGAGCACGATAAACTCATATTACGAACTTACGAATTCTGTTACATACTTTGACTGGTCCGAAACTCCCACTTTGATACTTTCTTGCTTCCCTGACTCTCTCAGTATGGTTTTACAGTTTTTAATTAATTTTGCATTTGTTTGTATTTTATTTGGCCACCGGTCGTCCTTTACTCTGCTTCCACGCTCGCTTCCACGTTGCCGATCGCTCGGATTTGCATCACGGTAATGTGTTTTGTTAAGGGATGCGGAAGGTCAGGGAAACTTGTTCGGGGCCGGATTGGGAACCCCGCCGAAAACACGCCACGGCAATACGCGTAACGTATTTTATTGCTGCAGATGGTGTCGGTAAGGCACACATTTCCGTAATTCATTTCACTTTCCACGGACACAGCTGTTCTGCTTCAGAAGGAAAGGGAAGGTGTTTGGGGTGAGTGTGCCATTTTCACATAATGTGTTGTACTGCGCCAACGGATGGTGGCAGAAATGAATCTGAAAAGGTGCCTGATAAGTGGCTTTTAGATTGCATAACAGGCCTGAAGACAGCCTCTATCTTTTGAGAAGAACCAGCGAAAGGGCTTCAACATCGGTTTAGCTTTCAATATCCGTCAAAACTCCGGATCCGGGTGGATGCGGTCAAGTTGAAGGCAATGGCCCTTTTTTCATTACCTTATTTATGTAGAATACACTCTTGCCAATGGAAGGTGGTGCGTAAACAATAGACCTTTTATTTGCCTTCCGTTTGCAGCTCATTGCGGTGCAGTGTATGGTCGGGAGTAACATTTCCCTTTAGCGACGCCTCGGGTAAGCCAATCTTCGGTCGCACGGCCGGCAGGATCGGAGCAGGAATCCTTAGGCCTTTTATTTCCACGATTTCGTACTTCAATTTGCCATTTGAATTCAATTAGCACGCTCCCTCTGATTGAATGCATGTGGAGAGAGATTCGATTGCGCGGGTAACATTTTATGGTTCGTAAACGTTCTGAAATGAAAATGGGAAATTACAATCCTGCTTTTGAGGGTCCTTTTTTGACGGTAATTAAGAACCCAGACCCTTGATTGATTTAATTTTTAATTTTACACGCGCTTTCGTCGATCCGTTTAATTTCTCTTGAAACGTCATGCTTGGGTGGATTTACACGATTTGTGATTGCAGTCGATCGACATTTTATCTTTATCTGTAGGTCTTTTGAGAAAGGAGATTTCGTAGCCCTTTTTTGTCAAATATGAGTTTTTCTGTGTTATGTTTTTCATGTCTAAGACCCATGATCACCACCGATGTGATCGCCAGTCTATATTTTTTCTACATTTACTATTTGTATATTATTATGTAACCAATGAAATTACTGTTAATGCTACAGCTAAAGAAACACACTATAGACAAACGGGATAGTTTTTAACTGTTGAGACAAAGTGTTTTGATTGAACGAGATTGATTTGATTGAAAGTTGTTTAATAACTTTCAGACAAACAAAAAACGGAACTTTTCGATGCTCTTCGATTCGATGCGATTGAATCCAAATAATATGGAAATGGAAGCTACATGTTTGTTATGCAATAGTTTACGTTAATCATAGCTATGTTTCCCATAAACCATGCGAGGCTCTTACAACACGAGAGTAACTCGATCTTCATCATCATAACGTGGCCTTCAGCCCGTCAGCATTTCGTTCTCTTTTAAAGCAGCATCTTGCGATGCAATTTGAGGAGAATTTGCTGGTTACATCTGTACTCAACACAATCCATCGCAAAATGCATGCTCGAGAAAGCCAGATCCTTCAAGGGATAGCAGATTGTGCTTTGCAAACCGTTCAACCGTTCTCGGTAGTATGCATTAAAGAAAAGGAATCAATCACAGAAAGTGCTCCGCCAAACGAGCGAGCGGAATATCCATTTCCTGACCGGCGTTACATCCCCTGAACCAACTATCCCACGGGCGTTTCATGCGAAGTAGCGTTTTGCCGCGATTCTCTCCTTAGTAATTAACTTTTCGATTATGTTACGAACGGAAGTACGGCGTGTTGTACGTCCAACCGGTTTCCCGCGGTTTCTCACTTCCGCCCCACCCGAGAACACAATTGAAAACGGAAATGTAATTACACAATCTGCCGCGCGGTGGACCTTGCGCGTCCTTGACGTTAGTCGATCGTGCG
>NC_064877.1:26287500-26307500 GCF_943734665.1 Anopheles aquasalis | reverse complement strand
GGCTGTTCCCACATGCCATAATTCCACTTGATTCATGGTGCTATAAATTGTGCGCAAACCCCAATGCAATCACACTCACCCCGCTGGCAACGCCCTACGCGAATGCGATTTTGATAAGAGGTTTCCAGGGCGGGACACGATTATGGACAGAACGGTGAGATACCCAGGCAGTGCAATCGGCCAACAGCTACGCTCACTCGTAGCCTGTCGCCACGATCGATGCTGCCTATTGGGTCGGCATTTGGGTGTGTTTGATTTTCATCGTTACAGCTAAATAATGTCGTTTCCGGAAGTGGCACTTGTTGAAAAGTCAACGACAGCAACACCCGGAAACGATGCTGTATGACAATTTTCATCAATTTCGAATTCGAAATATCGCCAGTGGTTCAAGCGAATGTTCACACTCCGTGGATAGCTGACGCATTTGTTGAACAGCCGTACGTACTTGGCGCTCGCAAAATGCACAATCAATTGGCCAATGGCCAAAGTAATCACTCGAAATTTGGTTTACTGGCAGCGCGTTGCACTTTTACGTGGGGTTTTTCTTCAACCTCTTTTTGTAAAATTCATGCAAAGCGAATCAGTCTACGGGGTAATCGTAATGCAAATTGAAACTCTTGGAACTCTCTTGGAATTGAAACTCTTCCTTGGAAATGATGGTTTAAAATTGATCGAATTTGGTTTGTCGTGAGTGTTTTTTTTTGTATCATTTGGCAATGGCATTTAGGGGTCGTTATTAAGTTTACCTTATTCCAAGTGGAGAGATTGGCGTGAATCAGCAATGAACCGGGAAATCCATCTACGCCAGATGTGCATCATTCTGCAGGGAAAGCAATATCAATCTCGCGGCTGATTGAAAGCTGAAGGAATTACATTTTCCATTTTATTCCGATTTATGTGCATTCAGAGCAACGCTGCACACACAGAGATGTATGTGTGTTTGTGCAACAGAACTTGCGATATTCTTCTTATCCCTAGGGCTATGGGATCGCTGTAGTAAGCGGAACTAGTTCGCTTGAGGCGATATGATACGTTTAAAAGGCCCAATGTCGTTTCGCTTCTCGATGCGTAACGATTGATGTGTGAATATAACTTTATGTGCTTGGATATGGGATATATCGTGTAGAAAGGAATCCTTTCCATCAGGATTATCGTGAAAGAAGCCGTTCAAAGTTGGTGAAAGGAGACGATTTCATCTGGTGAAGACCTCCTTAGCGGACACGCAGACTTATGCTGTCTGTCAGGACCTCTTCTGATGTTTCATTAATCGTAAAATATTGTAACTCCCCTTGGGACTTTCGTACTACGTCGTGAAGTCCTTGTACAATTGAATTCGTTTGATCCATCCCATACTGCAAATACTTTGGCAACTTCCATGCCGTTCCATGCAATCTACAGATAAGCCAATTAAATTATTAAACTAACGCAATGGACCATACATCCCCACAGGAGCACGTCAACATGGGGAAGCCCAAGTTTAATCGATGTGGTCTGATAGCGAACACGGGCTTGTGACAGGGTGGGATGCGGAAAAGGTCACGCGTCCTCGTGAGCTGGCGATAAGTGCGTGGTGCAAGCGTTCCGTCAACATTTGGGCCAGCCAGAGGTGGTCGCCAGCTGTCGGCGAGATGTTCCCATCGCTTTCCATTTGGGAAAAGGGGTTACGTCGTTCGATGGATATTTACGTTTATATTTGTAAACGCAATAATCGATGGTGAGCTGTTCGAGCGATTTTGCCGGTGTATATAAGATTGTGGCATTTTAGTTTACTAAACTTTTATATGTGTATTGAGTGAAAGGCTTTTTTGAAACGGTTATCAATGTTCGCAAGTCATTCATATGTTGCTGTTCTAACTAACCGAAATGTTGTTCTAAGAGAAATGTTTTTTTATGTTATGAAGTTATCAAATAAACGGAACATATTTCTGCACATCCTTCAAAAGGCAAATAGTAAACAAAGAGACATTAGAAATGAATGACAGGTGTTAATTTTAAAAAATAGAGTTTTTTTCTAGTCAGCATATAATAGAAATTTGTTGGCATTCGTAATCGTTTCGTTTGTATCGTGATCGATCAACTGAGAAATCATAATTTAAAAATCGTAAAATCGTAATCATAATTTATTGAATGGTTTGTCCGAGGTACAGAGCCAACCTACTAATAAATTGAACAGCACTCACATTCTCGCAACCGGCCAGCAGATTGGCAGTCGATCGAGCGGCCGTTTAGACAACGTTTGAAAGTGAAAAGCCGGTCTGAGTGGAGAATACTTTCGCCTTTAGACTTGTCCTTGTCCTCGCTCCCTCGGTCTAGGCGCACTCGATTTCGGAGGGCACGTTTCTCGATTGCACACGTAACGAACAGCGATAACGTCCAAGAGCAGTCCTGCCAACCCGGCTTACAAACGTGACGGCGCATGCTGCAGACAGCATCCTGTCTGCTGTTGCCAGTGGTCTTGTCTGCTCTTGAACCTGAATCAAAGCGACGGTCCAGTGGATGACGCGTGTGTTTTCGATCGACATTCCTACCCGCGCTGGGTGCAGACGGGTGTTGCATACGAATGGGAACATAATTTGATTCACTAGCTGCTTCCGATGACTGGATGAATGAGGGAGCAACTTTCGTCGCTGTTCCATCGTCCGCGTTACCACCAGAAATGCTTTAAATCGATAATTCAGACCCTCTTTGCTTGTAAAACCGTTGCATGGATGGAGAAAAGTTAGTTCCATGTACTTTTCCTGCTTTTACCATTTCGTATACAGGACGGCCTTTTTGGCGCGACTTTTAGAGTGGAGGCGCAGGGTATCTGGCCTCAGCTTATTAGTCACATCCTGTTGTAACTGTATAAAGTATGATGGTTTCTAGAGACTGGATAAGCGTGAACCGCACAATACGTGGAGCAGGAGCAGACAGGATAGGCATTAAAGTTGCCAACTTCTAGTCGGTTTGGCTGGTGACATCGAACGAACAAATGGCAAGAGAGAGACAGGGATAGGGAGATGGATAGAGAAAAAGAGAGAAAGAGAAAGACAGAGAGAGAGAGAGAGAGAGAGAGAGAGATAGAGAGAGAGAGAGAGAGGACGAATGGGACCTCCGCCAGAAGGGGGGTCGTTAGCAGGACGATCCATAATGTATGTTGTTTTGAACTTTCAAATGCAATTTATTTTCGATTATCATCCCCTACCGTATGTTTAGGCTCGTCCGTCCTTATGTAAGTTTAAAAAAAAAAATCATCGACTGCTAGGCGCCTCCATCGGCGGTGAAGGCCATCTTTCGCGGGCATCAAGCGCAGTAGGCTTATTTCGACTGGTGCTAACCCGGTTGGAAATGGAAAGTTAAGCAAGTTCAGCAAAGCGTACGAAAGTGGGACAAGATTTCGATCGTTGCTGGTGCTACCACTTCCGTCGGCTTCCGGCTGCATGCTGGTGCGTGCTGATTACTTTGCTCGACTTTGCAATCCGTGGCGGCCTAGTTTGTGTTCTTTCCGCGTTTCCCGGGTTGAATTAAGGGATCCGATTGAGCCAAACTTGAATTGGCATTGGCCATTTCTGCCCCCCCGAGGCAGCTTTTCGATCATTCTAGGACACATTTCTTCCAAAGCTAGTGCTAGCCAACATCGTGCTGTTGTCCTAATTTCAAGGCTCGGATTCTCGACCACAGAACTTTGGCGATAAAGTAGAGTTGTGGCGGGACGTGACTCATAGTTTGTCTGGCAGGCAACCGACAAAGAAAAAGCAACAATAGCAATCCTCCATTTGACATCTAATATGATGTATTGTCGCAGAGAATCTGGTCCAGACAAAAGGCATTCCATTCCGTGGAGCGATGGTTTCAGTGAAGGATTATGGTCCAAGACGCGGAAAGCCACTATCAAGCCAGTCGCTGGCACTAGGGTGTGCCATGAATGAGAGCCAGCAGAGAGCGTTCGTTGCGGTTTGTCTGCTACCACCGGAATCGTCCGCTAGTGCGCTGTGGAAGAACAATAACACCAAAGCAAAGTAAGAAAAATGCGAAATAACCCCGTTGCCATCTTGTCGATAACAAAAGTCTGTCCCCTAGCTCCCACCACACATGGGACGCACACATGGGACGCAGGGAAAGTTGGTGGGGAAAATGGCAGAGTGAAGGCTGTTGCAATGCGTTCCGTCACGTTATCAGCTCGGGCTGAGGGTGAAAACGAAATGGCAATGGGAAATGGTGGTGGGAAATGGCCGAATGCGCCACACAGCAATGCGGCGACCGAGCTCCCGCACGATGGCTTATCTTTCACCTTTTATCGCTGTGCCTAGCACCGCCCGGGAGTTGGCCTTTCGTTTTCGTATTTATATTTTGTTTTCGTAGACAAACATCAAATTCAGTTACTTCCCGGCTCGAGAGAGGGCCACTTACCGAACGTTTCATGTATAAATCTTAGATCCCCATCTTGACATTCACGGTCGCTATGGGATCCGTTCGACAATCGCGGGTATCGCTGCGAGATTTGTAGATTTTTTATGCACGTACTCGTTTGCCCGGTGACCGGAAACTTATGGCATCGGGCCGTTTCAGGAATTTATGTGCGCCGGAGCATGCATACGTTACAGTGGATCACTGTGCTACGCCGGGACCGAAAGCATTTCTGTTTTTCGCTGAGAGTCGGAGTAAGTAGTGAATGAAATGCAATGCACGTCGTAATAAAATGCCAAGAGAGCAACGTTCGTAGTATCGTTCCACTACTTTATCTTTCGCATATTGTTGTATGTAAGAAAAGAGAGTTTTCAATTGTCCTTACATTCATTCATTTCATGACTTTTGGAGCAACGGCAGCAATTTTCAGTTACTACGAAGGAAAGGTCAAACATGGAATTAGAATGTTTGATGTTGACATCTAATGTTTCTAAATGACTGCACGTTGCAAGCGTTATCAAACTGCTACTGCTATTCCTGAACCTTTTTCGCTTTCCACTTACCTTTCACTCATCAAAATACTCAATGGGAACACAAAACTTTTAGGAAAACGGTACTTCGCGAATCCTAATATGTTTGGGACCAATCGGAACATCTCACGGGAAGCAACCGCGCCTGCCATCCGCAGCGGGAAAATAATATTCAAATTACGCAGATGGAATCTTCATCTTGCCCTGACCTCTGTTTCGTTCGCGCGCTTGAAACTTCTTGACAGTTTTCCCGAGTGTTTACCGCGGATAGCGCGGAAACCAGCAGGATCTAGCTTTCATGATGAAATACGAATGAAGCCGTTCGCCGTCTCCCAAACTCCTCTTCCTTCATGGCGTTGTGTGTTCGGTATTCTTTGCTGCTATTTGCTCCAATGCCAATCCTTTGCACTGACTCGGTTCATTCCACGGCCAGGTGACAATGAAACGAGTAAGGAGTAAGTTACAACGAAAGTGCGAAAATGACTTGTTCCCTCGAGGATGGCACAAAACACAAATGGAAGCTCACGGGGGACCATGCGACTTTTACATTTAACTTTTTGGTTTTTTACCTTTTTTTTATTGTCCTTCCGGTTAGGTTTAACCAGTAACAATGGCATTACCTTGCCATTTGTGTTACGATATTGAAATGAGTTTCGTAAGTCCAAGGCCCGCATTTATTTGTTTCGAACTGAAAAACAATCGGCTCTTACCGTACATTAAACAAGATTAAACAAATAATTTTACTTCTTTCTCCTTTCGTGATTGTTTAATACTTGTTACCCGACAAAATGTGAAGATACTGTAGAGTAGCTCAACATATCGTCTTTATATGCAGTAAAATTGCTTTGAAATTAATGAGATCTTTATTGAACATAAGTCAATACTACGATCTTAAGTTAAATATTAGTGTCTAATTTATGTTACTTTGCAATTTAATCAATAAACCGGTGCTATGGAAATGACGCCAACGGGAATGTAGAAGAGTATATAAGTTATTTTTCAAATAATTCAACATTCCAACGTAGTCAACTCATTTATGTTCCACTTTCTGAAGCATTTCATCGCTATTGTACGACATCTTCTGGCACATCTAAAGTGTGGTGGTTTCAGAAAAAAAGAAGATCCTTTTGCCGCAGCCTTTCCGGTTCGACGAGTCCACAATGGTGCAAAATACTGAGCGAAGGATGCGAAATGGTTAGCATCCGGTGCTGTAAACCTGAGCGTTACGTTTACTGCGAGACGAGGGAACGGGGGAGGTAACGAGTGGTGGCTAACTGCTGTTACCGTTGGTACCGGTGCACTGGTGCATAGTGAGCGGTTTTTGCTTTGCCATCTTGTCTGTCGGTTTTTATACCACAGTGACAACATACAAAGGAATGCTAATATCGCCAACACCACACTTTGGCCCGGTTACCGGATTTTCAGCCATTCCACGTGGTTCGTGAGTGTTTTGCTTTGACGCAGGAACCACATCATCGCAAGAAAAAGCTGATAGCTAGAACAAGGTGCAGAGAGTAGAGCACAGCGTCTCATACCATTTCAAGTTCTTGAAAGGCACTGGACACTGGTGAGACTGGTGTTTGTGGAAGGTTGGTAAATACACGCGGTAAAGTGCATGCAAAATGCGTTTAATGCATTTCGTGCACGGCTGAACATAGATTATACGGCAGTAAATGTAGTGCATAATGTGTTATACACTTTATGACAGACAAATTGGCCGTACAAGAAATAAATCAGGAAGGAACGCATGTTGCATTATCGGATGGACATAAATTAAACCAGGGGATTCATGTTAAGCAAAGCATTAAAATCTCATATTTAACCCACTCTACTAACTCGGTACAGATGAAATGCGAAATTCACGTAACACGCCTTGCGGCATCAATTAAGCGTTACATCACGCAGAGGGCTGCTGATGGCGAGCAACGTGGCCAACATAATTTCCACTTACAGCACGCAACTGCCAACAGCATAAATGGAATCGAGATCCATCACATTAACACTTCAGCAACAGCCCAACGAGTTAAATGCATTAACCGGGCAACAAAGCCTCCCGGCAGGGATTCGGACTGGGATTTCCCTCAACGCTCGACCATACCACCGTTGACAGTGCCCGCGCTTGGTGTGAAGGAAGCATTTTTGTGTAGGTTTGATCGCATAGGAAAAATTGTTATATTTTATTTTTGAATCATCTAACTCTTTTAACAATGTTATGTAAATTGAAGTGCTGTTCAACCAATAAGGGGCGAAGCGGTTAAACTAATGTTTGAATTGAATGTTGAGCCATTTGTGAAGCGATTCTATTTCACCATTGACAAACAAGCCATTCGATGTATGAAATGGATTGGTGACCACTACTAATCTACGCCAGATAGAACAAACTATTTAAACGATTGTTTACCCTCAAAGAACATATAGGCAGCATTCATAGTATCTTCGCTGTTATCCATGTTTTACGCGATGAAAATGTCATATTGTCACGTCATATTCGTCGGTGATCTTGGAGGGAGCAGATCTTGATAGCATTCTGGTTGTGCAACTGAATTTATAATCTACCTGGTAGCACATAACGGATTGTTGGATCGTTTTTCTAGTAAAACAAGACCGGTTTATATCGGCATCGTTTCAGAAATAGAACACTTATTATATAATCGTTTGAGATGGAGAAAATAGTTGAAGATCAAACTGAACGGATACAGCAGACATGGTTTCCGAGCTGCGATCCAGTTAGTGTTTCTATCAGACATTTTCGCAAAATTGGTCATTGAAAATAATTTACCGCTTCTTGATTGAGTCATTATGATTTCTCTTAGCAGCGATGACCTCTTAATAAAGCATTCCAACTGCCGCGATGAAGAAAAAGCATAAACGCTAGAACACCAAACTCTCATTCATTATTCTCGGGTCAAAAGTGGTGGGACAACCATATACCGTCACTCCCTGGCATTTAGCTGGTAAGATAGTGGAGTAACTTTCTCAATTAATAATAATAATTCTTCCATAAACCCGGAAAAACACACCACCACGCACTTATAGGCGGACGGCAGGGGTTCCCGGACACCGCCACTCCCGAATGATTTGGGGACAGTTTGTGCGAAACTTTGTTTATCGTTGCTAATTGGCAACCGGAGCGGCGTGTCGGCCCGTTCAAGTGGTTCTTGATTTGCTTGTCTCAGACATCGGCAAAACAGCGAATTCGGGATCATGAGTTGTGCTAGTGGACCGCTTTTTTGGCGGGTGTTTATATCGTCCCAGGGCCACCAAAGACTTTCTGTGGGCAAAGTGCTGATGCAAGCTCCAGAACCGATGGTGCTAGCTGACGGTGAAGTTTCGCACCACAATTGGGACAGTTTGATTGCCTTCGAATGCGCGATACGGATTCGCTGGCCATTAATTACATTTAGTTGGCAAACATGGGTCACAGATGTGGGGTTCAGATTCGTTTTTGGGATGGTTGCTCGGTTTTTCCTACCATCGTACGTCGTTCATTGGAATGGCTTGACATTATGTTTGTCTGGCAAGGCTCTCTTTCCTCTAAAGCTCGCGAATTTATAGTGCAGTGGGCGCAGCCCTGGTTGTAGCGAATCAATTGGCGTAAAATAGTTTGGATGTTTTTACAAGGTACTCCGCTAAATCGAGAATCAAACCACATCAGACTGATGGAATTGGTTGCACTTCGTTTACCGTAGCAGCAGCAGCTCGCTTAATGTCATACTCAATCACTTGCTATCTTGGCGAGCAAACGGCAAACCCATCCGTTTTTATGCATTTAACACCTTCAGGATAACCGATCGAGCCGGTCAAAGGCCGGTACACTTCCCGGTAGCTCTACAATCGTTAACAGCTCCACCGTTCGCTCGAATTCTTAGCCGTAAGTTCCATCCACAGGCACCGCATAACCATCCACAACACTCGGCGGTGGTGCAGTTTCTCTTCATTAGCAGCGACTGCTTCCTTGGCGTCCGGTGTGGAGCAAAGCAGTGTGGCAAACACCTGGGCCAACCACTCGTAGCTCGTAGAGCACCTTGAGTGATAAGAGAGAGAGAGAGAGAGACAGAGAGAGAGTGCTGGTATACCTGGCTGCACCAAACGACTTGGAAGGTGTTATGTACACCCTTCATCTTGCTGGTGTACGAGAGGCAGCAAATGATAAAAAACAACTGCTCTGCTTGGCAAAATGCCACACTTGAATGCACATCGCTGCAGCCTCGGAGCAGGTGGGTTGGTGCACAACGCTCACAGCAGGACCACAGGAAGGAAGGTGGTCAGATTGTCCGGTAGAGGTCGCCTAGGCATGGCCGTTGGTTGACTGTTGCTGCTATCCTGGAGCTAGAAAGACAGGAAGAGAAACAGAAAGGGAGAGAGAGAGAAAAAGCACTATCTATAGGACTTCCAGGCGGTCGAACTGACAGGCCAACCATTCCGCCTACAACACGTGCCGAGGCGCAACAAGGTGGGCACGGTAATGCAATTTCACAATTTATGCACACCGTTTAAAGGGTGCTTCACTTTACGGACTCCGCCAAGTCAGTCCCCACGGTGCATTTATGATATCGCTATAGACAGCGAACGCTGGGGTGTGCCGTAGATGCTAGTGGCGAGAGTCACGATGAGTGATACCATGGCCGGTAGCTTTTGTATTGATGTTACCTTTCATCGGCCGGGCATGGCGCGTGAACAAATGGGTGGCTTGTTTTGTTTGCATTAGTTGATAACACTAATGAGTACATGACATTTTCAAACTCGTTTTCTTAAGCAATTTCTTCGAATCATTTTCCATCAGTTCAACGAAAGCAATTCTTCAACCGCATTAACCCTCGGTTGGGCACCCGGGTACCCGGGTACCCATTTCCAGTTTCAACGAAAAAATGAATGCCTTTCCGTGAATATTTTTTTACGAAACTCCGGATCCCCAAAGAACAACTCATTTCACACCGAATTCGCTTTTGAATTGTTTTGATATCTCATATTTAAAGGTAATTATGGGCCGATGAAATTAACACCCGCCCAGTGGCACCCGGGTACCCGGGTACCCCATACGTTGGCTATGCACATGGGCTATGTTTATAAACACAAAACAATACTTTTTATCAACATTTATCCATGTTGACGTGTTTATTAATTGTTAATTAGGTAAACTACAATATTTTGATGAAAATTTCATTACGCTTGAGCTTTTCAACGAGCAATAGGAGAAAAATAATCAACTTATTTTGAAACCTTTTATGTGCAATTTAAATTATATATTATTTCTCAAACTGATTAAAAATGGTTCTAATAGTGTAATTTTCTTGACATATGAGTAAATTATACATTAATCTTCAACAAAAAGGGTTTAGGCGGCATTTTCGTAGACCACAGAGACCAATATAGAGATAGGATTTGGCTATTCAACGCACTTTATTTCATTCGGCTATGACAAACTGAAAGAAAATGGGACGATTTTTCGTGAACCATGTTTTTAGTTGATGTAACATCGTAGAACGCCCTCTTTCTATGGACCACTGGTACAGCCCATCGCGGACCTCTTCCTGGCACAGAGCACGCAAACAGAAATGTATGAGGACTTGATGAATTACTGGCACCAACGGAATGTTTTTCTGTAGGTCCGGATGATCCGCGCCAGGAAGAAGGTCCGGATGATCCGCGCCAGACCAATGGTCCGTAGAAAGGGCGCGTTCTACGATGTTACATCAACTAAAAACATAGTTCACGAAAAATCGTCCCATTTTCTTTCAGTTGGTCATAGCTGAACGAAATAAAGTGCGTTTGATAGCTAAAACCTTCCTCTACCTTGTCGTAAAAAATTAAACACGTTATCTCAAACCGTTTTGTCAGAAAAATCAATTCTCATTACGTTCTGAACGCACCATGTAGCAACTGGTCTGATCTCGTAGCTCAGTTGTGCCCAATTAACTAAATTGTTTATGACTCAAAAGTGTCTTATGACAATTCAAAACTGATTTATTCGAAGAAATCAATAATTTCAATAACATATTTGCTGGAAAATTCGATCACTTTACGATCTTATTGCTTGCTTTACGACGTACGCGGTAGAGAATGGCCGTACGAAGGGGTATCAATGCGTTGTGTTCATTATTTTTATTGTTTTTATTGGATTTTGTTGTGATTTTAAAAGAAAAATACGTTCCGAAGACTCTTAAATTAGTTCTAGAACACCATTTTTATCATAAAACTGATACAAACGATGATACAAGAACATAACAATGCAATGCACATAAGTGGGGTGCCCAACGAAGGGGTAAACGCCGGGTGCCCAACCGAGGGTTAAATTATTCTATTTAATCATTTAACGAAATCACTCAATACATACCGTCTTAAAAAAAACTACATTGTTGTTTTAGCTTTAATTCATTCATACAAGCGATTTGCGTGTTATCTCATGGGTGCTTTACAAACAAAAGGCAATGACAAATTGTTTAAATTTCTGTTTAATTAAATTTTACTACACGATGCTTCAAAAACAGACAATTGGTGGCATGAACGTTTTGCGATTGTAGGTGGTGGCAGAGAAGATAAAAAAAACTGAAATGAAATGAAACATTTGTTATCAGTAGCAAGAGGCTGACTGATTGATTGGATGTGTACTGTTCCGTATCGTTGAAGAACTAAGTTGATGAATATTCGTTCGCAGGAGGAGCAATATTAGTTATGCTCTCATGCATGTCCTTATTGACACATCGAATACCTGGAAAGTGCTAGTAATTGCTTTCCAATCCCATCACAAAATTGTACTGCCAGGACATCTGGAGTGAATGAAGCACATTTGAGACACTAGTTTTTTTTGTTTGTATCTTTGATAACCTGTAATCTAACCAATAACCCTCACTAAACCCAGTTTGGCAAACAACCTAATACCGGCTCTCAAGTGTTTTGTGTTCAGATCCGACAAGCTCCCGGGGCTACGCTCGAATCATTTGTCCCGGCTGCAACCGGCTCCGGTTCTCGATTGCAATCTCATCCTGCGTCGCGAGGAGCTTGAAAGGCCTCCTGGGACAAGAAAGGCCGCCCAATCTGGCCGGTTCGCTTGGTTCCGCTTATGGGAAGGGTTCGTTTTGCCTTTTTCAATCTACCCGCTGTCTTATTTCGAATTCATTGGAAAGATGAAAATCGCTTCCGCTGGCCGGAGCTTATTCCGTCGCCCGGCTGGCTAGCCGTCGGAAGGCATCCCGGATCTTATCTCCGTGATTTAACCCGGAAAAGCCAGTAGTGGGCGGTGCCGTGGCCCGCGTCGTTGTAGTTATTGCATGTGCCCCACTTGCTACGGTTCGCATTGACATTGAAGCTGATTCACTGACAGCTTCTGGTGGGTGGCGGGCGCCGTTACTCACCAGGCACTAGGAGCGTTCCCTCCTGGAAGGATTATCCTTGGCGCGTTGAGCCCGTTTGGTAGCCTGGACAGAGAGGGAGATGTAAAACAAAAAAAACCCCGGAACCATCAGGAATAACCTCAGCAACAACAGCGTGTTCTCCAGTGACCCCATTCGCTTCGACGCTCAGCGCTGCCTCCAGGAGCAGGAGCTGCTGCAATCAGGTTTTTTTTTCTCTGTTCTCGATGGTTCGATACCGAAGCACCGATGGCTCTATCTTTGTCTTATCTCGTTGAATATAATTTATCTAAAGTCGATCCCGGGCCGTCCCCCCGATGACAGTCGATCGATGTACCCACCACCACCACCACCGACCGTTTACCATCGGTCGGTTACTGGAAAAGGTGGAAAAATCGAACCCCTCCAAAGGTACTCGTGGGTGTCCTCTATGAATCGGTAGGTCGCTGCGGTCGCTTATCTGTGGCACCCCTGCTGCCCCCGACCGGCTGACACTCCCGTGGCCGACACGAGGCCAATTTGCACCAGCCTGCGGTCGGCCATGAACCATGCTCCACTCGGCTGCTATCTCGGGAGGATATCGATCTCTTGTGTCTCTTTTTTGTCTCTGGATTTTCCCTTTTGCCTTCCCTGGCTGGCTGGTTGTGGGTGGTGCGACAGTGTGACAAAAGGGCTTGAGAGAGAAAGAAAGAAAGAGAGAGAGAGAGAGAGAGAGAGAGAGAAAGGAAGAGAAATGGAAAATGAAAGAGAGACCTTGTGGGTGGTGAGGAGTAGCGCGCGCGGTTAAACTTCAGATTTTTTCCGCATTAGACACATTCCCGGTTGGCTTGGCCGTTATCTGTCTCGGTTTTCACCTCGACACTTTTACCAAGGTGAGTGCTGAGGAGGAATGCGGTATGATACCTGGCCTGGCAAATGTATTAATAAAATTAGAAGAAAAAAAAGCTGGAACGAGGATTGGGAAGTGCTACGCCGCTCCCCCCGCTCGTCACCCGTTGGCCGTTTGTGTGACTAATCGATTGGCATCGATAATTTTGCCCATCGATCGGAGCTGATAGCTTGCTCACGGCGCGGTGTCAGGTTAGATAGGATAGGGTACGTTTTCATCAGTGGCTGACGAAAAGATTTTCCACGTGAGCGCAAGGTAGAACGATGGCTACAGGTCGTGAATCATCCTTCTTTTTCCGTCGCTTTTTGTGTTGAAAATTTGTCTCATTTCACAGACAAGCACGACGAGGACGATACTCAGGTCAGTGCGGTTAATAGTTTGCTATCATTTACATACCATCACGAAGGCTCCACGTCGCCATCCACTGAACTATAACGCGCAAGTCGCGCTAATGGTTGGTGAATAAGGTGTGGAACAATGGAAGACAGACGGACGGTGCAAGGCGTGAAGAGATATTTTATATTTCTTTTTCAACCGACGGACTATCAACACTAATTGATGGAGTCAATCCTCGAGGGGGAAAAGCCATTAAAGGGACAACCAGGCAATGACGTTGATGGTGTGTTCCATCATTAGCAAAGGTGATGGCTTAGCGTTAATGATATTCAGTCGGTGTGCTGACATCCTTTTTGGAGGTCCAGTGCTGCAACAGTTTACACTCGGCGATGTTTAATTTGGAAGCGAAAGTTTGACCTGCAGGCAGAATGTTTGGAAATTATTTAATCCGTAACTAAGGCATTCAATTTTTCGAGTGCAATGGAAATACAATTATGGAATTTAAAAAATTGCATTGCTGATATTGCAATTTGTAGATATGATTCATAATGATACATTATTGGTTATTATGTTATGGGTTACTTATGGGTTAGCATGAATATTTCAACAACTTTCTGATGAAATGCTTATAGCCTTATACTACCTATGCTGTGCCAGGTTTTTCAAAATAATTCGCATTAATCATTTTCCTTTTTCTGTAATCATTGTATGCCGCATCGATCTCGTGAAGCAATTTCTCCAAGACAAACTGGCTCTGATAAATAAGTTAAGATTAGTTCTTACCAAATATTTTTAACAAATAGCAATCGATTGCTGCCGATGTAATGTTTTTTTTATGTTATTGCTATTGTTATCCGCTAGAGTTCCTCCACTCGCTTAATGTTTGCTTACTGATTCGTAGGATTTGTGCTACAGCCACTTGTTTCGAGAGAATCCATTCTGATGCGAGAACGTAACCGTTCCATCACTCTCTTACTCACTGTCATGACACCGCCAAGACGAATTATTGGCAAACAACGTGGGCAACAAACGATTACGCGGAGAACCACCGTCGTCGTCGTAGTCGTCGTCGTCAGCAAGCCACCGACAACTTCCATCAATGGGCGGCTGCTCGGCTTGTCGTTTGGGGGCTCAACAATTGTTTATTTGTGGTTATATCCGTTTGTGATTTGTTTGCCTTCCGATGCGTCGGATCGAAGCGGGTGCGACTGGTGAATCGTTGCTGCCGGACGGGGTTTTATTGGAGCTTGTCATTGTCTTTTCGTTTGTTTGGTTTGTGCTGTGTCGGATGTGACAATGTCTTCCACACGTATTTTACGCTGGAACAGTTGTCTGTTCCTGCGACTGTTGCCATCGCGAACCCTTTCAGGTGGTATAAAATTAAATAAAAAGGCCGGGATTTTTGTAATAACGAATGATCTTTTCTAACTCTGTTCTTGTAGGATAAGATAAAATAAAAGAAGGAACGACTCTTGGTATAATAATCCACTTTCCCGGCAAATTTAAACGATCAATTGCCGAGGTAAGTTGACCAATAAAGTGGTATTTTCTAGCGCCAGCACAGATCCAGTCCATAAGCATTATCCCTTCCATATAAGCATAAAAGTCGGGGACATCTTCACAGCTTGCATAAAGTTCGTCCGTGAGCTAGTGGCTTCTCGGTTGAATACGGCATTTTCCGTCTGCTTGATACCTTGAACCCTAGGACCAAGGACCGAACGATGGTAGTTTGACCCTCGCCTCGGCTTACTCGAGAAAGGACCGCAGCCTCATCAGGTTTCCGATGCTTAACTCTGCGGGGAACAATCTTCACTGTAACTTGGGGCAAACAGCGGCTATGCGGCTCGCTACTTGAGTACCGTCTCAGATTCGAAATGGCCACCAGCTGCTACTGGTGCTGCTGCTGTTGTTGTTGTTGTTGTCATGTGCCAGCATGTGCCAGCACGATACATGTCGCTCGTTTTATTTATGTTAGTACCCTAAACCTCCGTTGGCATCGTTGACCCCCTTCCCGGGGGTAATGATTGACCGACCAATCCGTACGCACCGAGCCGGATTTGCAAGAGTGCTCGCCATTCGCTGGATGGGCGAGTAATGCTGCAACCATGCAAACCGTACCACATCGTCCGGTCCAGTGACACTGTGGTTTGATTATTCCTCTTCGGTGTTTTTTTTTTGGTTCGTTTTTTCGTGTGGAACAAGCAATCGTCCATCAGGCAGCCAGTTGGTCAGTTCTTAAGTTGTGCTTCATGTTGACCTTTGTTCGCGATTCACGGTTTATAGCAGCATGAAAGATGCGCATGATATATTGTCGATAGTGTCGGTAAGGGAGACCTTTAGGTCATAAAGTATAATGTGAGTCTTATCAAGTTTGTATCAGATCGTTGTCTCATACTTTAACAATTTAAACAATTGAAAAAGGCAAATTAAGTGTAATATCATGAATTACAATTATTATAATAATCGACATATTAGTTCTATGTTCTAGACTGTACGGTTTGATTAACCTATAGTTCGTAGTTTCAAGAAGCAAGGATCATCATTTATCAATAAACAAAGATATTGGAAAATTTACATGACGTTATTCGTTAGAAATTATCTTTTGCTATTCATACTAAACATCTTTAACTGTAATGCCAGTTTAGATATAATAGGTTTACAGTTTGTAGTTACAGTAGCATTGTGGATGCACAAAACAAAGAGGATCATTTTATAAGATCACTTCAAACGCAATCTTTAGCTGACGGATTAGTTGTGTAGTTAGTAGATATTTTATATGCCATCATTGTTTTTATATCGTTCAATTTCTTTGCGTATTCTACTCTCATTACTGAACCGATAATATGCCCCATTGACCCTTGGAAATCCTGTTTAAAATTTTATCTCACAAGAAATTTATTATTTGCTCAGCTGAAAACCTATCTGCCAATCATACATAACTTGTTCTCATGTCTGGGATTTTGTTTGAAATGTAACATTAATTCCAATTCAGATAAGCGGCCAAGATTGACGCTATGGTCCTGCTGGCTTCCTGCTCCCTCCTGGCCAAGCGAAAGGTGCGCCAGCAAACAGGATACTACCACGACAAGTTGCAAATGGGGGCCCGCTTAATTATCCTGCTGGCCCCGGTAGCATCAAAAGCGGACTGGCAAACGCGGACAGCTATTTTATTCTAATTAAATTTTATGATCATACCTTCAACCGGAAACCGAACGTCCAACGCGATTCGCGAGTCCCCGAGAATGTGCGGGCTAACGGGGTTCAATGTCACATCGCGTATGCTCTCCGGTTCCCTTAGGTCCACTTTAGAGGATTAGTGGTCCCATTTGCTTGCCGCGATCTTCAAACACGTGTACGAAGCGCCTGGCATTTATGCTGACGTCGCGTAGCTCGTTATCGCCTCGAAACCAGGAACGTGGAACGAGCGGAACGGCACTAGGACGGCACACTAGAACAACGGCTGTGACGGCGACGGATTTTTATGACAGATCATAAACTGCTGCAGTGCAGTGCAGTGGCGGAAGAGGAACTGGCCGCCCGGGTTTCAGCGTGACACACATCCTGCCAGTCGTGGTGCGCTAAATTTACATGTCGTCACCACAGCACGCGCACTTTAGCGACCGCACAGACTGACGCGACCCGGTACAGGGCTGAGGGTAATTGTTGTAAAGTAAAGCACCGACCTCTCCCTCCTTCTCGTTGTCGTTTTAAGCGATGGCGTCAGTGACATAGTCAGCAGCAGCAGCAGCAGCAGCGATTATCAAAGCAAACGCACTGGTCGCAGCAATGGTGGAACGCGCTTCCCTATCTCTTGCGGTCCTGGCTGATACGGGGGTAAAGTCGAACAGAAAAATGGCGCCAACGATCCAAGCACAAGCCGAATACATCAATGTTGCACAATGTGGTAGGTCTCGATACCCGTGCCCACTTGAGCTGGCCGTTCGACGGGTTTACGTACATAAAATATGAGTAAACATTCGTTACCTTGTTTTTGCATCGCATTTTATCGATTCCTTTCATCGATGTCGGTGGGTGGTGAGTGAAATGAAACGTTTCTTTATTTCATCGTTTTAAAGATGTCATAATGTGCGTATAATGTGCCATAAAGCACAGTGACAGTGATTTCGCGGCGTGACCTTGTCCCCAGTCTGTTCCGGCTCAAGTTCTGCTTACGTACACTCGACCTTTCTAAGACCCGGCACTGATTGACTGCGACTGGGGTGGTCTCATTAAATTATTACAATCCAATCGTTCCAGCATTACGCTTCCGTGGCCAGGCGCAGCAATCCAACAATTGTCTTTAACAACGGCTCGGGTCCACCAATGCTTGATCCGGATTCCGGCCCAATGCCATACGGTCCGTTCATTCATACGCTTGCCGTGAAGAAGCGAAGCTGCGCTTGCAAATGATCGTTTACTTTCTTGGTCCGTGTGAGTGTACGTTCGCCACAGATTAAATTAACGTCGTAATCGAATCCTTTGGTTGGTGTGCGTGATGGTCTGTAGAAAGGCCACCGGGGCCGGGTCTGCTTTGTGGCTTTCCGTACCCTCGTTCAGCGTATGTTGTCCTTTTGCGACACTAATCTCGGCTCGGATGTAAGGTGTCGTTTTGATGAAGTGGTATTGACCTGGACCTGGACGGTTCAACGGGAAATTGTTCGCCGAACCGAAGCTGCTATCATTACCACGAGCGCTCGTAATAGCACGACGGACAGGCGCAAGGCGCTTGCGGCACTGGAGAAGTTAATTGGCTTCGGCCTAAGGGGGCCGCTTGGTGAGAGAATTCATTTCCGATGTCCATTGAAGCGTTCCGGAAGTCGGAAGCTTGCCGGACTATTGCCGTGGAGCTGTTTCGAACAATGCGACCTAGCGTTTGGCCCGCACTTTGCACCGGAAGTGCGTCCGTGGTTGGGAGGGGAGTGGACTGGAGCCATACAGGAGCGTGTATGGGGTTGCCACCGACAGACACAAAAGCATTACCCCTTTCGAGAGCACCAATGTGTCTGTGTTCTATTTTGAAATTGGGTGTTTTTAGAGTTTGAGAATGAGACAACATTTTGTAAACATTTGAAAGATGATTGGTTCCATTCTTGATTCATAAACCATGGTTCTCAAACACGCGGTCAAATAATTACGGTGTATATGTATATTATGTTTGGTCACTAATTGTATGTTCTATGTAATTTTATTTTATGCACATTTTGGAACTGAAGGTTTGAGAAATATCTGCAATGACAGTAGTGTTCCATACATTGTATGAAGAAACATTTTTTCAACCAAATTTCTATTACAAACTCCTTAAAGTATGCAATTTTGTCGGCTACCTGGCACCTCCATCATCGGCTTTTTGGCAACGGAGCAACATCATGTGACCAGTTTTGGAATTGCATTTATCTCTATGGCCACGAACACCGGCACCGGTTGAGCTTTGATGGGAAAAAGCATATTAAAAAAAGCCATGCTCCTCCCAATTATGTAATGAAATGGTTCGCAGACTGGTGAACCCTCGGTTGGGCACCCGGCTTTTAGCCCTTCGTTGGGCACCCGGGTACCCGGGTACCCCACTTATGTGCATTGCATTGTAATGTTCTTGTATCATCGTTTGTATCAGTTTTATGATAAAAATGGTGTTCTAGAACTAATTTAAGAGTCTTCGGAACGTATTTTTCTTTTAAAATCACAACAAAATCCAATAAAAACAATAAAAATAATGAACACAACGCATTGATACCCCTTCGTACGGCCATTCTCTACCGCGTACGTCGTAAAGCAAGCAATAAGATCGTAAAGTGATCGAATTTTCCAGCAAATATGTTATTGAAATTATTGATTTCTTCGAATAAATCAGTTTTGAATTATCATAAGGCACTTTTGAGTCATAAACAATTGAGTTAATTGGGCACAACTGAGCTACGAGATCAGACCAGTTGCTACATGGTGCGTTCAGAACGTAATGAGAATTGATTTTTCTGACAAAACGGTTTGAGATAACGTGTTTAATTTTTTACGATAAGGTAGAGGAAGGTTTTAGCTATCAATCGCACTTTATTTCATTCGGCTATGACCAACTGAAAGCAAATGGGACGATTTTTCGTGAACCATGTTTTTATTTGATGTAACACCGTAGAATGTCTCCTTTCTATGGACCATTGGTCTGGCGCGGATCACCCGGACCTTCTTCCTGGCGCGGATCATCCGGACCTACAGAAAAACATTCCGTTGGTGCCAGTAATTCATCAAGTCCTCATACATTTCTGTTTGCGTGTTCTGTGCCAGGAAAGAGGTCCACGATGATCCGGGCTGAACCAGTGGTCCATAGAAAGGGGGCGTTCTACGATGTTACATCAATTAAAAACATGGTTCACGAAAAATCGTCCCATTTTCTTTCAGTTTGTCATAGCCGAATGAAATAAAGTGCGTTGAATAGCCAAATCCTATGTCTATATTGGTCTCTGTGGTCTACGAAAATGCCGCCTAAACCTTTTTTGATGAAGATTAGTGTATATTTTA
>NC_064877.1:26175000-26282500 GCF_943734665.1 Anopheles aquasalis | reverse complement strand
CAGTAAATGTAGCGCATCGATTGCATCTGCAAACGATACTTGCTGGTAGTTGAAACATGTTTTGAAACTGGAGGACTTTGATGCAAAATAATTTAAAATAAAGCAATTAGTACAACAAATCAGTAACAAAACTTATTAAACAACTAAAAACCCGCACTACCTGTTTTCGTTAGGTGGTTTTTGTAAGTAGTAACAAATGCTTTAAAAATACAGAAAATTGTGAAACATACTTTAATCGTTTCAGTGCCCAATGCAACAAAATATTTTTGTAATATTACATAATGGTTTTTTCCAAAAATGTGTTACAAAACCATTATAAACTCTTGAATCATTGTGAGTACGGTAACTGGTTAACATACGGTGCAAAGTTAACAACCGTATCAATCTACAAAGTGTACTAAATATGTTTTGACTGTCTTCCCGTTCTACGGTTCGTCTATCTTTCTCTGTATCAAAGAGTACAAAGTGCTGCAATTATGTAGACTGATTTGAAAATGAAAAGTGTTTTGTAGCCGTGGTTGACTTTTATCAACTTTATTTAAACAAAACCTTCATTTCAAAGAATTACCATTTCACTGTTACTAACATTTGTCGCAAGAGTCAACAAAAAACACCAACACAGAAGTTATCTAATTTTCACTACTGCAACAGCGCTACTTAGCGTATGGGATTCCCATCGATGTTAGTGACCATTGCCAGATTGTTTGGGAAAATTTGGAAAATCAAATCTGGTTATGATTTGCTTTTCACTTGATCTCGTTAGTAACGGTGCGCATCGGACACGGAACCATGATAACCGCCTAGTAACAGTGGATGAACTAACCGCCCACTGCGTGTTATCCAAACCACCGTGAAGTGCACCGAAACGCAGCAACGGAACGCTGGAACTTAATGTTGCTTGCTTGCGTGTCCTTCGGCCCTCCGGTGAGGAGGGAAATGCAATTTCGCCTTTCGACGCGCCCATCCCTACGGGACTCCGGTACATGTGGTACGGCCTACTGGGGTACGGTTTCATCTTGGTTGCATGTTTTACTGTGGAGGATCTGTGTCACCGTGCGACCGAGTAGACTCCCCTGTCATCGAGTGCTCTCTGATTTACACGATCATACGATGCAATTGCCGACGGAACCGTAACATCGATGGAAAACGTCGGTAAATCTTTCCAATCAATTGAATCTGGTACTCTCGGTGTCCCTCCGGGGAGCAGCTTCATCGTGATCGCGTTGTGCGGAGAAGCAAACACCTGCTGTGGGACTCTTTCTTTTTTTTCCTGCATCAAAACGTCCTGGTTGCAAGTCAGCACACAGATTGAGCTAGTATCTTTCCCTGCACTTTCCCATTAACGCCACCATTTCGTCGTGGCGCGCGTCTACTTGGTATGGAAGGTAAAGAGGAACCAAGTGCAGCCCTGACTTGCAGACCATGCGAATTCTGTCATCGTTCGCGACTATGTCGAAGGACACCAAACAATCGATGGTCGGTAACATCCTGGTTGTCCTGCCGGTTGGTGACTAGCAGGATGTTAGCGTGTTGTGTGCGAACGGACTGACCGCAGCCTAGTTACATGCTGTGCCCAGTCTCTGGTCGGTGTACACCAGTTGACGCGTAATTTGTTTGCCATCAAGCCATCGGGGGCGACTGCATGCACTGGATGGTCTCTGGGGCGGAACCGATCCGGATGCTACCGGAAACCGGATGTCGCGAAATTACACCAAGCGGAGCGCACGGATGTTGGTAGACTGGTGTAATGCTCTTTGCACTGCTAGTATCACCACAACAAAGTCGGAGCGGAAAGGGTAAGGAAAAAAATGGAAGTTGTTTTGAAAGTGGCAAGTATGGCAATAATGGTACAATTATTGAAGGCACAACCAGTATGACCGTCAATGGTTAGTGCACAGGATGTACTCTAAGAATGGCGAGAACTAGAGTGCTGCCCATCTTTACAAGAGCAACCCACATCAATGCTATCAAAACCAATTGTGTTCGTATAGACTTGTAACGTAAAATGTTAGACGTAATGTTTAGAATGGGTATTCAACGAAAATGTATTTACTATAAATAACAATTATTTTAAATAGCGATAACAGAGAATTAGGTCGTATGCTGCCCTAGTGTTCATGTTGAGGTACTTTGCTGGCATCCTGTTTAACAGAGTTATGTTTTATCTCTCAAGTTGATGTTATTTCACATCTAGTGTTGGTTATCTCCAGCTTCACAATATCATTATTGTCTGCTATCTTTTGTATAAAACATTACTTTATTGACTTTGTAATACTATGAGACAAAAAAATACAATCATTATCATCAGCAGCATAGATAGAAACGAATTTTGCTTCCTTTAGGGAAGCTTGCTTCATTAATGTCTTAATAATCTTTTCCCCCGCCTATGATTTTCTTGACCTTCAAATTTAGTCCAAATCAGTTTTCCATTCCTTTTGCAGTGCGATTAAATTCGACAGAAAATTTCCGTTCCAAACTCCTTTCGCCACCCGTTGCCACTCCTTTCGCCACTTCGTCAACACCAAACCGTAAATCACGCTGCTGGACAATTATTTCGGGTCGGATTTTTCCCATTCTTTTTCCGGGGTTTAATTATTTCATTCCGATCGTTCTTCCCTCCACTTTCGGTTTCTTTTGTGACACGTTTTTCGTGCGGCGTCTTACCAATTTTACACTCTGTTGAGCTATGATTTGCGACAAGACTCCTTCCTTAAGTTGGTGAACGACGGCGTCCAATCAAACGAAGGAGAAGATATGGAAAAAAAAGCTCCAGTCAACAGCCTGAGGGATCCGGTCGGACGATTGCGAGAGATCGCTGGCCGCTATGGGGAAGGATAATTTCTGCGCCGACCAACGTTTGGCATATTGGATGAGGATGAAGCACGGCACGGTGGAAATCATCCGGAACCAGGGTCCAATTGCTTGTGAACATGCGGTGGTTCAAGAGGCGACCGGTCCATAAGTAGCATACTCAGAAACAGTGGAGCAGAGTGGAGCAGAGCTAGTGGAACGAAGTGGGGTCCAATCCAAATCCCACGCCAGATTTGTGGCTCGCTCCTACCGAGATCAGCACACATACACCGACGGGAGGGCGGCTTTAAGAACAGTTTTTTTCCCCCGCTGAAACACCCAAATGACCCCTCCTCGTTCGTAGTTATTGATTGGCCTTAAAAGAATCTTTGCTTAGCTTACAACCCTCCTCTTATCGGAAGCCCATTGTTGGATGAGAATCCTCCAAAACGTTCTTATTAGTAGGCTTTCAGCTGCTCACGTCATCTTCGATCGATCCCTTGGGGGATCCACCTTTCCATTCATGCGCCGTATCCTTTCTCCGTCATGGGCGTCAGCGTTAGCGGCACCCAGCGGGTTATGGTTTAAATATTTGTCTTTCCGGTTGATTGAACCGAAATCGATTAGGTTTTGCTGCCGGTTGCTTGCGACTTTAAACGGGAACCGTAGTTTTCTTTCGAAAAGCCCCGGACCGGACGAAAGTAGAGTTGTTGCACGTTGCTTTAATCTTGGAAATTGATTTTCTTTTCGCAAACTTCCATTTCGCCCTTTCTCTTCAGATTTACAGGATTTGCAATTTGCAGCGCACAAACGCTTCTCCGGTTAAATTAGCCAAGCAGCGTTAACAACCGGCATCGGCATCGACGGCGATGGAGCTGCTCGTGTCGCCGGATGCGGCGCGTAATATAGCGGCCGGAGTGTTGGACCGGGTGAACCACCAGGTCAACGCCAACGTGCTCGACGGTGGAATAGTTAATGCGGGCGCAACGCTCGACCAGGACCTGGAGCTGGAGCGTCCGGGAGCACTGGCACCCTCCGGTCCCGGCGATAACGTCAGCGAAGATATGGCGAAGATTCCGCGAGTCCCCGGTGATGGTGCTCAGGCACCGGAAGCACCGAACACGGATTCCGACCGCACACCGCGGCTCTATCGCCAGGCAGCTTCGGAGGAGACCGGCGAACCACCGGAACCGTGGCAAACGGCCGCCGCCACCACCACCACCAGCATACGATGTGATCGGTTCCCTTCGCTACCCCTGACCGGGCTACGGTTAGCCTCGCAATCCAACGGGACGCCACCGAAGATGGTCGAAAACGGTGGCAGTGACCTCAGTGCAGGTAAGTGCCTTTCATTTGCTAAGCAAACGAATCGGAGGAATGAGTTCTTGTTCTTGGTGAAGTCATGCGATGCGATGGCACCAAAATGTGTGTCCCAAGGGTGACAGTAGTGCCGAAAGGGAATCATCTTTTTCCGCTTGCCCGGGAACCCGGAAACTGGCCGGATATGTGTGCGCTAAGAGGCAAACAGTTTCACAAAAACTCGAACTCGAGCACGCACGTCCCACAGGGTCGATGGAATGAAATGGAGAATCATCTTATGAGATACCCTGTTAATAAAACTATTCCTCTTTCTCACGATCGTGTCGATGCTCCACTGGGAACGGAAAAGTTTGGTAGCTTTCGTGTGGCTTTATGACAACCAAACACATCTTATGTTATTGGGTTGGGAAGAAAGTAAACCGAGGTCATCTAGAAACCGAATTAAATACGAAAATATTATGTAATACGTAATGTATCTATGAAATAGTTAATACACAACCGTTACTACAGCATGTCGATTAGAAGTAGATGCTGTTAAGTTGTATGTTAATGTCAGATAAATTCCTGACTAATTTATTTGCTACCTTTTTCCTATCATTTTCCATATTTGATCCAATCTTACCAACTCCAGCAGATAAGCTTACTGTGTAATTAATTGGAAAACCATCAAAGGCATGTTATCACCAGATTCAAATTAATTTAAGGTAACAAAATAATATGCGAAGCAATTGTAAAATGACATAAAAGTTAAATGGTTCAATAACATAAATAATCAAAAACCAAAGCGTTGAAAATATATCTAAAAGGCCAACGACTACGACTTCCAGCGCTAACCCGCCTGCCCATTCGCACCTTGGTGGATTCTGCGGGAAATTGAATAATCGATAATTTGCTCACCCTTACCGTTTTCATACTTGATTTGCTGTTGGCTCGAAGCTTTCACCTTCGGACTGGAGCATATCGATGCTCCTTATATTGGTTTCTTTTATGTTTTCCTGTAGCGTAGCGTCGTCCATTCTGTTGAGGGTTTTTTTTTATATCTTTCCAAATGCGTGACCCGATTCGGTGAAGTATTCTGGTGTCCATTGCTACCCATCAGTCACCCAGATGGGCATGCCCATCCATGATGAACTGGGAAAGAGAGGAGCAGACGGACAGAAAGAGGGCTTTTGGGGGCTATAAATAGCTTCCGTCCTTCGTGCGTCCGAATGTGTGTCCTGTGTTCTGTGATCATCATCGGCAGTCGATTGGGCTGGACAAGAAGGCATTGGCAAGACAACAATTTACACAACAAAACCGATCGGTCAAAAGGACACGTGTGGCGTGGTCGTTGAAGATTTGTTTCGATTTGCCGGTCGGCCAGCGGCTGCTCCTTTTTGGAGAGCAATAATCGTGAACCTGAATTCCGCTAAAAGACGGTCGAAACCGACCATCGGACGATTAACGGGGCCGGTCGATTTGCTCGGTTTGTTGGTTTCGGTTATCGAGGATATCAGCAAGGATATGCAAGCCGGAAGGTCTGTCTTGTCGGGACGCCATCGTACCGAAGTTGGCCAACCACCATCCACCACCCGTATCGTTGTTCTGATTGACTTTGATTGGTGGGTTTTTCCGTGATTCATCCGACGTGGTGAGGGGAGTGCCTGTCTTGTTTAGTCCTGTAGCCGGCAAACTGAGATATGGACGCCAATTGTCAGTTTCATTTTTGGCGAGCAATTCTGGGAAGACAGGAGATGTTCATTGATCATTGTCAGCAGCATGGGTGGAGTTTGGAGCCATCGTTTGTCGGGCGGTCATTCTTGCTCCCATGACTAATGAGATAATTCATGGGCAGCACTGCGGGCATTTGCGTTGAGTTGTTGGAAGTTGAGAGGTTCCCAGTAAAAGCAAGGCAGGAGTGAATGGAGGATTTGTGGCAAGATTAAGCATTGAAATAGATACATTATTCAAATTATATTCATTCCATAAAATCCGTGAAGCTTCAGGGTCACATGATAGATAATTCCTTCTTTGGCACTGTAAAAAGAGGCTTAAATTAAATGTTATTTAAAATAATTTCGCAAAACCTTAAGCTCCAATGTTATAAATATAACAAAGTGCCATTCAATTCTTCGTGTCTGAGCGATTAGTGTGTTTTTTTCAAAACTGCTTCTTCCAATACAAGACCTCGTCTTGAAGTAACGCAATTATTGGGAGGAAAAGTATGAATCAAGAGAAGTTTTTAAACAACATTTTCAACAAACTTTACACAATTACCATATACTGGATTTTGCATTTAAATACCGTTTGCCAGAGCGTCCTTGTGGTGGTGCGAGGTCCTTAACAAATAAAATAAAAACAGCAGAGTGGCGCAGTGGAAGCGTGCTGGGCCCATAACCCAGAGGTCCGTAGATCGAAACTACGTTCTGCTATCTCGACAGGGAGAAAAGAGATTTTTTTGAGAAATCCTGTAAAACCAATTTTTCAACTTGTTTATCTACTCTCTTTCAATTCCTTTTTATCATAAAATCGAATAGCCGGGAATTTTATCGAATAATTTTCTGAGCGACGCAGTTCAAAAATAAAAAGTTTTACCATATTTTCGTCCAAAACATATTTATTGCTCAGAAAGGCAAGATAGAAGCATTTGTAGTTACCATACAGCAATCTTTTTACTTTATCTTAATGTTAAATCAAAAGTAGGAACCAAAGGTTTGCTTCATAGGTTTGTCTAAGTCTATACTGATATTCCAATGGTGATAAAAATAAAAGCTATGAAAATACTCAACCATAAACCACAATTAAAGGGAATTTCAATCTAAATGTCCATTTACAGGCAAACAGCTGGACGATGATGGGGAACAGCAACCGAACGGTGTAACGTCACCTACCTTCACCATCCAGCAGTGTGGCAGTGATGCTGGTGAAGGGAAAGGAGGTGATCCACTACCACCACCACCGCCCGGTGGAGGAAACGAAGTGGCGATCGAAGAGCACCAGGAAGCCGAATGTCGGATCGTCAGTACGGGTGCAGGCGGAAACGGGAATCTTCCTCCGAACGGTCACAATCAACCGCACACCAACAACACCTACTCGGCCTTCAAACGGGGCAACGTGGTCAAGGGCATCCTGTGCCCATCGATGACCAACTCCTTCCGGGCCCCTTCGCTAGAGCGATCCTATCTGACGTACTCACACCGGCAACGTCAAAAGTCTCTGATCCTCGTGAACGTGGTCGATCTCGTGCTAAAGGTAGTCCTTGCCTCCGTATGGATCGGATTCAATCGGAACATGGTGGGTTATCAGATCAACAAGCTTCCGAAGCGCTCATCTCTTAATCGATCGTGATCTTGTTTCTCTCGATTCGAACAGACAATCAAGGCACACGAGGTGACCTGGTCGGTTTGTTGTATCATCTCAAACTTCCTCATCTGTGTCCTGGGCAGCTGGCGGCTGTTCGCCAACAACTATCTGCACTGGGCCGCCGTCTGCACCTGGTTGCTGCTCAATCTGCAAGGATTTCTCGGCGAGGGGTTGGGCTTTGCTGAGCGCGAGTATCTGATCTGGTACGTGCTGTTCATCATCTTTGTACCGTATGCGATGCTGCCACTACCGCTGAAGTGGTGCATGATCGCCGGCTCCATGACGGCTGTTTGCCATCTGCTGGTGACATCGTTGAACAAGTTTCTCCATGACAAGGTTAGTTCTGCGTCCGGGATTAGTACGCGAACACAACACTGCTACATTTCATAGTTTTGCAAAATATGTTCTTTTCTATGTTGCCTCCCAGTGTACATTTAGAGATCAAATAGACTTGCTTCTGTATCGCAAATGCCTCACTACAGCTCAATTCCTTCTCATCCCCTCCACAGGATCCCAGCTGCATCGTGCGGCAGATGATTGCTAACCTACTGCTCTACCTAGCCATTAACTTTGCCGGGATGTACACGAAATATCTAACCGACCGTGGCCAACGGTTAGCCTTCATCGAGACGCACAAAGCCATGGAGCACAAGCGAGAATCGGAGAAAGAGTACCAGCGCACCCAGCGGTTACTAGATTCAAGTAAGTCCACGCCACGTCAGC
This sequence comes from Anopheles aquasalis, assembly GCF_943734665.1. Lineage (NCBI taxonomy): Eukaryota > Metazoa > Arthropoda > Insecta > Diptera > Culicidae > Anopheles > Anopheles aquasalis. Next base: position 26,274,325 of record NC_064877.1, on the reverse strand, counting down.
AGTGGATCCATCTCCCATCAAATAAACCTCCGCTAATGGGAAGCCACTGGCCACGAAGACCGAAGGATAGAATTCGAAAATCGATCAAAAGAAAATCTCATCTCCCCGTATCGTATCACTCCGTACGCTCAGTGGTTAGCCAAACTGTTTTCCCTTGATTTACTGTTGCTGCTGTTGTAGCCGCTGTTATCCTGTTCAAGGGCCAATTCGAGGCCAAAGATCGGAGCCAAAGCAATTCCGTAGAACAAGTTCTGCCGGTCGCTGTACGGGATCGGAAATCAAATTAGTGCGAAGGCTCGAGCCTGCTTTCGATGCGATTTCGGTTGAACGAATTTTCGACAGTAATTCCGTTAATGTGAAACATGCTGGCATCCGCTTCACGGCCATCACTTGATTTGACTTGATTTGGTGGATGTTAAGTGAACTGGAGTAGTGCTTTTCTATCGGGCAGTACTCGATGGTCATATCGTTTGAGTTCGATGAAGGTTTTGGGGTTTTCAAGTACGACAGGACGCTTCATGTCGAGTGCTTGGGTGAAGTTTCAACTGCCAATAGCGTTGAGAATGGGGTTTTCGTTTCTTTTTCGGGGAACCAATTAGTTGTTTTCGGTGTAATTTTTGTGCCATTCATTTCGCTTATAACGTCAATGAAATAAGGATAACAAAACACGATTAATCGAGTTAAGAATCACTGGATGACTATGCAAAAATTTATACCGAAAAATGGAGAAATCTTTTTCTTAAATGTTAACCTAATAGTTTACGGAACTGATAATTGATTACTAAAGATGTTGGTTATTGATTGCAATATTAGAGTGCAAGAGTTCTCGATTTCTATTCTCATAAACATCTTCCGTATCGCTATTACTTAAATCATTCGAAAGCGTGCCTTGCTAGTTTTTGTTCATATCTTATTTTCTTTCATATTAATCATGTTCATCTCAATACACATTTCTTTACGCACTGTATAACAAAATGCTTTTCAAAATGTTCTTTAAACCTTGTTTGCAATAAATAATCTGAAGGCATTCGAGCAGCAACATATGCCTTCAATATTTGCTTTCCTCTGACCTTGTGGTTTTATTCAACGAACTATCCACCGGATCCAGTGAAGTCAATTTGCATAATAGCTGCACCCAGGAAACAAACTCACCATGCACCATGGGTAAACACGCCATGTAGATTATGTGAAAGTTTCAGATAACTATATCAATTTCAGGCATCCCTTTTAATGATTCCATTTTGTTTCCAATTGTTATTACGATATGCATCGGATCCAGATAAAGCTGTGCAAGTTTTAAAACGCTTCAACATTGTGCTTGTTTTTCCTCTCCAGTCCTACCGATGTTCGTGAACAATGATATCCGGAAGGAGATGTACAAATCGCCGGAACAGCCGCAGGTTGATACGCAGTTTAAAAAGCTCTACATCTACCATATGGACAACGTGAGCATACTGTTCGCTGACATCAAGGGCTTCACCGAGCTGGCAAGCAAAACGTCGGCCCAGCAGCTGGTCAAGATACTGAACGATCTGTTTGCGCGTTTCGACAAAATTGCCGAGGTAACTATCCGACCACGGATTGGCAACGGAATGGCCATCATTTCACGCGCGTGCCCGTTCTTTCCAGGATAACCACTGTTTGCGGATCAAGCTGCTCGGTGATTGTTACTACTGTGTGTCAATGTTTGATAGCCAGAGCTGGAAGAGCCGTCCGGATCATGCTGTGTGCAGCGTCGAGACGGGATTGCACATGATCAAAGCCATCAAGGATGTTCGCTGTCAGACGAATGTAAGTCGTGTAGTGGCATGGCGGTTCTGGTGTTTGATTCCAATGCTTTCCAATGCTTCCACAGGTCGAGCTCGACATGCGGATCGGCATCCACAGTGGCTCGGTGATGTGCGGTGTGCTGGGTGAGAAGAAGTGGCACTTTGATGTTTGGTCCAATGATGTGGTCATTGCGAACCACATGGAGTCGGGTGGTGTGCCCGGGCGCGTACACATCTCGGAGGCAACGCTCAAGTGTTTGAACGATACGTACGAGGTGGAGCCAGGGAATGGTGGTAGCCGCGATAGCCACCTGAAGATGATGAACATCAAAACGTTTCTCATCAAGCGAACTGAACCGTTGCGCTCCCGGAAACGGTTAACCGATCGCCAGAACACGGTGCAGTTTGAGAAGGAAACGATGGCCCGTTGGGGTGAGTCACGGTTCCGGAAAGATTCGAAAACACCGAGCGTTACGTCGAACAGCACCAACACGACGGCAACTACCGTTACGGGTTCATCGGCAGCCAGTCAGCAGCCATGCGGTGGTGGACAGCCAGTGACCGCCGCCGCCACCACCAACCACCAGAACAATAACAACAACAACAACAACAACAACAACAGCATCAACCATATCACGAAGCGAACCAGCAAATCGACGATCCACGAGGACGAACCGACCACCGACTGGACACCGGAGATCCCGTTCCGCAATCTCAACGAGTGCGGTGCCGCGAATGGAGCGGAAGGATCGGGCCAGTACGCCGGTGGTGACGGGAGAGAGGATCGTATGACAGCGACGGAGGAGGTGGACGAGATGATCGATCAAAGCATCCAGATCAACTCGAACAAACAGATCCGCCAGGAGTATCTGTACACGTGGACGCTCAAGTTCAAGGACTCTTCGCAGGAGGGTACCTTCTGTCAGCTACGGGAAGATATGTTCCGCTCGAACATGCTTTGCGTGTTCGTGGTGTGGATCTTTATCGTACTGTGTCAGGCGGTCATCATACCACGTTGTACCATTTTGATCGTCACTCTCTCGATTACCACCTTTCTGTTGACGGTCGGTTGTATTCTCGTGATGGCTGAAGAGTTTTCCGGGTTGCCCAAGTTCCTGCAGCGTAGCTCGTCCACTCTCGTGCACGATCGCAGCCGACGGACGATCTTCGTTTGTTTGACCATCATTCTCATGTCGATCGCCAGCTCGATGGGTTTGATGATGTGCGATTTGGATGAGGTCGAGATATTGCAGGATGATGGTGGCCTCTCGACGACCACCGAAACACCGGTCCTATCGTACTGGGAACCAAGCAATCTCTACCAGGCCAACAGCACCACGATGACCTTTCTCCGAGGTGCCCTCGGTAGTTTGCTGGCTGACGGTGAAGCGTTAGCCAACGGTACGCTGGAAGATGAAGAAGATCATTCGAATGCGGCAAACGGAACCGACGGAACCGAGCGCCAGCTACTGAACGAATACCGATCCCAACGGGTCAGCACACTGGGGCACCACGCCAGTCCGACCTGTGTCCACCCGGAGTATGTGGTGTTCACCTGGGTACTTTGTCTGATCTCACTCGCTACGGCCCTGAAGCTGTACTATCTGGTGAAAACGTTCATGGCGATCGCCATGGTTGCCTGTTACTCGTTTCTCATCCTGCTCGTGTTTGAGCAGGTCTTCGATTCGTACGACCTCCAGTACATGCAGGTCAGCGGTATGCCCCTGGCGGCCCAGATGATGATACTGTTGGGTGTGTTCCTCACGATGGTCACGTATCATGCGCGGCTCGTCGAGGTCACGTCGCGGCTTGATTTCATCTGGAAGGAGCAGGCCGAGAAGGAGCTGTCGAACATGAAATCGAACCGCCATCTGAACGATCTGCTCATCAAAAACATACTGCCCGATCACGTGGCAACGTACTATCTGTCCGGGGAGCGATCGGACGAACTGTACGCCAAGATGCACGAACTGTGCGGTGTGATGTTCGCCTCGATACCGAACTTTAAGGACTTTTACTCGGAGGACATCGAGAACGGGAAGGCCTGCATCCGGATACTGAACGAGATCATCTCGGATTTCGATTCGCTGCTCGAGGAGCCACGGTTCGAGAAGGTGGAAAAGATTAAAACCGTCGGTGCCACCTATATGGCCGCCTCGAACCTGTGTACCACGAAGAAGGTGAGTACGCTTCGAGAACGGCTGGTGCTTCCGTGGCCCCTCGGTATTCTCGGGAGTTGCTTTTTTTTCGTTTTCTTTTCCTCCAACAGACACACGTGGATGAGACGGACGAGGATGCGGTCTGTGATTTGGTCGAGTTTGCGTTGGCGATGCGCCAGAAGCTGCAGGAGGTAAACAAGGATGCGTTTAATTCGTTTCAACTGCGCGTTGGCATCAGTAGTGGACCGCTGGTGAGTGGTGTGATAGGAGCACGGAAACCGGTCTATGACATCTGGGGCAATACGGTCAATGTGGCATCCCGTATGGACTCGACCGGTGAGAACTGGAAGGTGCAGGTGCCCGACTATACAGCGGCACTATTGCAAACCAAGGGCTACACTTGTGTGGTAAGTAACGCGGAGGAGTATTTGGGATCCTGTAGCAATCATATTCTCTTCTTGGAGGCCGGTTTTTTTGGAAAAGTCACCTTTGAACGGATTCAACATTAAAGTCAATATTTACTTTAGTTCTCTCTCATCCCTTTCCTCATTCGATTCTCGTGTTTGTTTTCCTCGCCTTTCGTCATCGCGTTTAACAAATCGATTTTACTTCCAAACTTTCCAACAGCAACGCGGCGAAGTGAACGTCAAGGGTAAGGGCATGATGCTGACGTACTGGGTGCTGGGTAAGAACGTTTCGGCCAGTCAATTAACCTCACCGGCCCTCGTGCCGGCCGGTGTGCCCCAGGCCCAGACGCCCTCGCTGCAGCGCCAAACCTCGCAGCACAGTTCGCTGGCCGCGGTCGTCTTCGGTATGATGCAGGCCTCGAAGCGAAGCAATCTGAACACAACGCGTAAGTAGCGTAACCTTTCGCTTCACGTTACCGTCGTAAATTGTATCCGTCCACCCGCATTATGTGTTGCCCAACTATGTGGGCCCATTTTAATCATGCTCAACAAACAATTCACACAAGTTCGGTTCAATGTTGTTCTGGAGAGGTTCGGGAGTGGCGTGACCGGTGCGCTGGTGACCGATCGGCCACGCCATGCTGCGTTCGTTTTTTTAACTGTTTCCCTGGAGCCATACTACGTTAAGCCATCGCCATCGTTGTTCTCGATGTAAACAGAGGGACACTGGGAACCACATGGAATGGTATCCAGTTTAAGCACTTGGTGGTGTATTGTTGTCGATGCTACTACACGTTCGATGTATCTACCGCTGTTCTTCACAACTCTCATCCATCTCGCTCGGTGACTCGCTGATTGGTTTTCATTTCGCGAAGGAACTCGCTGTTGTTTTCAGTTTTTCACTTTACTTTAAACTACGTTTCTCTTTCTTTCTCTCTTTCTTTCTTTCTCTTCGCTCTCTACAATCTACTTGTATCTCATCTTGTGCTACTACTGTGCCTGTTCTGCCACTATGTCCGTGTTATCGGGTTGCTATCTGTTGAATATTGCCCCTTTCTGCCTCATTTGCGTACGGTACGTTGCAGCTGACAAGTGTGGCTGGAGCCGGGCCAAGAATCTGACCGTCAATAAGATGCGTTTACTGACACCGTACGTAGGCAGTCCGGCTTACCGGGGTTTTTTTTTCTCTGCTCAACAAATCCCCACCAACACCCTTACTTCACTGTTACCCTGATAAAGGAATGTCCAAATCTTGAGATGCCGTGCATTCTTTGCTCTCTCGATTGGATGCTTTCCCCGCTCCCGGTACTGATCCAATTCGTAGCAAGCCTTTCCGGTGACATCGACGCCTGGTAGCTGTTAGTGCCTGCTGTTCTGTCGCTCTGCCTTGAACTGACATCCCTAGCAATCTCTTTGTCTCGTTGTACTATTTGTGTGTACTAATGTTGCTGCCGCATGAATGTTGTATCTTTTGGAACGCAAATCAGACCCACGTCCTACTCCAGACTAGCCCTGTAACTAACCACTCCGGTCCTCCGTTGCAGTAACCTTAACCGATCGTTGAAGCGGCCCTTGTGTAACCTTTGTGTATGAGTCTCAAGATCGCTCGTTACGATGGCAACCGAATGGTTGATGTGTCCGTTTTTTCCCCCTTCCCTTAGCAACCGCAACGCCGTCTCCGAAAACCCGATTCGGGCGACGGGGAAGCACATTCAGCTCAGTGAGATTGAATCAGAGAGCCCCGTCTAACAATCCGGTACGCCGGAACACGACGCGCGTACGAGGACGCAGCTACACCATGAAACGGGTAAGACGCGGGTCATCGATAGCAGTGCGCAGTGTCCTTGATCGTTCATTTCACGCTTTCCTTTCGCCCACAGTATCCGATAGCGACGTCACCGACAAGTTCACCGATGCCCCCGAATAGCGGTGGTGGCCTCGGCGAGACACCTCGAATTCCATCCTTCCGGCAGCTGCATCAGGACGCATCCCAATCCCACCATCAGACAGGGCTCTGAAGGAATCCCGAGCCGATCAACGGAAACGGCTTGCCTCGCATTGGTGTTTGTTTGTGAGGAATGGAACCCTCAGACCAACCATGTTCTCTAGTCATTCTAGTCCAAAGCAACTATTTTGAACGGTCGGTTAAGTGTGGGAAACCGCAGCAATTGTGCCAACGAGCACGTGTACCCGTGCAGCACTGCAGGACAAAGATAATTCTAAGCCACAACGCATCGATAGGAGCAGCATCTCCTCTCCTTCTTCCCTTCCCTTTCTATCAACTGGCACTAGGACAGTTACTGTGAACATTAGCAACTGTGGGAGTTAGTTTGTAGCTTAGTCATTCCTGTAGCTCCGGATTTCTTCCGGTATCTCCGGTCAAACTGAAACTGTGCGAAGCTCTGGACGCGTGAATGTGATTTTATTTTTAGCAAAGCAAGGACACCGGGCAAGGGAATGTAACGGGTTTAGTGTAGGAGAGAGCGAACAGAACCCTCTAGTTAGGTTAGGCGCCATGATGGTGGCTTGAGTTTGGAGACGTTTTGTATGCTTCTTCATGATTCGTAGGTTGATCGGTTCTGTGCACCTTTCTGCTGTGCCACTGAACTGACACCATCATCGTATCGACAGTGCGGTTGTCCAATAAACCATGAGTAAATGAGCTAAATAGCGCATGTTTTATTGTCTCTCTGTTGGAAAGAAAACTCAGATACAAATGATGTTCTGGAAAAGTGAAATTTCTGCAGGCGGATCGTAAGAAAACCGTTAATCAACCGTCGCGTGGGTTACTTCCGTCCGTGCGGTTTAAATGTTCGAGTAGTCTCCTCGGGTTAAAGCTCTTTCAAAAGCTTCTTCGCAAAGGTTACTATTTTCACGACTAAAGAGCGCTAGTGGCGCAGTGAATTTCAAAACAACGGCCAAACGGACTCAAAATGTCAACAAAAAAACGCTCTTTTTTAGGTTCAATTTTATTTGTTTCGTATAGTTTTTCGCGAGATTGAAGCTATCTAGAATACCGGAATAAGTAGCCATAGCGAGCGTGATCGATCGTGATCGTGACCGTGATCGTGATCGTGTGGTGGAACGCATCGATCGCACGCAAAACAACGACAAGAAGCAAAGCAAAAACTACTGGCCACCGGGGCAAAATTATGATAAATTGTTCATGCTTGGTCTTTATTTATTCGTTTTTTAAGCAACAAAAAACAATAGAGAAAAAAAGGGATATGATCTTCCAATCATAATGTTCCATCCGAAGTATAACACATTAAACCGTTACTGGTTCGTGGTTTTCCCTACTCGTCGTACCCTACAACAACTGGCACGGTTGCGGCGCCCGCGCTCATGTCCTGTCGCATGTTCCCCTTGATTCACAACACATTTTACTGGTCGAAGTTGGGATTTTTTTTTTGCTTGTGTCGTGTTGCACGATTTGTCGCGAAATGCTACCCCCCCTTTTCAGCTTACGATAAAGGTAGTTTAGTAGTAGTACTAGCGTAGTAGTAAATGCGCGTAATGATGCTGGAAATGTAATGTTTTGTTGTAGCGGTGTTGCGGGCGGTAGTTAACGTGGTGGTGGTTGTTGTTACTCCCGATGCATCGTTTTAGATGGCCTTGTAGTACCGGACGCACTTGGCGTTACCGGCAGTCATGGTGGCGGTCAGGTCGGTGGCGGAGAACTCACGCACGATGGTGGTCGGCTTCTCGCCCTTCTGCTCGTGGATCAGCTTGTTGCCATCGAACGTGCACACGGACTTGACCGTGCGGCCATCGACGGTTTCCTCATCGAACTCCTCGCCCAGCTTGAACTTGATCGTCGTGTTCTTGAAGGTGGACAGCGTGTTGAACGTGTACTCGTCACCGTTCTTCACCAGCTCCACCGTGGGCGAGATGCTGTTGCCAAGCTTGCGCAGAACCATGCCGACACCTGCAGATGGCGAGGCGAGAGAGAGGAGAAGAAGGAAGAAAGCAGTTAGGTTGAGTGTAATGTTTCCAAGACGCCAGTCAATCTTATCGTCTCGTCCACGAAATGCAGCGAACGCGCTATCAACTGTATCATTATCAGAGCAATGGGAAGGAGAGCGCGTCTTAATGCTTTCGTGTCCAATCGAAGCTCCTTGGTCAAGGGCACACACCATTGTAAACGGTCCAAGAAGTACTGTTCTACATCCTCAACATGCATGCAGCAACAGAGCAAGATAGTGTAAGAGGGATCACCCCTCTTGTTGCTTGTTGATAATAAAACGAAAAAAAAAGTTTGAAAACATTCAAAGCTTCCGCCTCCAACGCTGTAGCGGTGGTTCGGTTGTTGTTTACCTCTTGAACCACCCCCCGGATCGTCGTCGTCCTCGTGCACGATCATATGAGGTTCGCAAAACAACTCACAACACAAGGCGCGGAGCAGAGCGAAGCTGGGAGCCTGGTGTGCAAACGGTGGAGACAAAGTCTAAACAAACCACCTTCCGGCGAAAGTCGAAAGTGGCATCATCACTTTGCATGTCTCCCGCGCAGTAAACTTTCTCCTCTCCTGTCCCCCGACGTGAATGAGGAAATCCGTTGCCCGAGGCGCGCTCCACCATGTTTGGCAAATGCTTTGTTATGGGACACAGGCCAAAGAAAAAGACTGACTCATTGACCGAGGGGCCGGAAAGAACTAAACGGCTTTTAAGGAGGAAGTGCTTTATAAGGCGGACGGGGACACATTCTTGATGGAAGGCATAAATTAATCGCCATCAGTTAAACGGGGCGCTGCCACCGTGCACGCAGTCAACTGCACCGTGGCCTACGGAGCTACGGACGTTGCAGCGATAACACACCAGCGCACCCGGCCGGCTTGAGGTTACGGAGCGATAATCGACAGGGATTATCGCACTCATGGGGCCTTTACACCGGCAGATCCAGCTTCTAGGCTCCCGATAAGAACTCAAACCCCGGCCAGCGAACGGTCCAAAGGTACATTTCGGTGCGACAGCGGTGTGGTGATTGAGAACGTTGTCGGCTGTCAAGTGAGCATCGACGTCACCAGGTTGTGTTTTTTTAAGCCGATAATTTCATCGATTTAACGCTTCTTGCTGTGTGTTTCTCTCGGTTTATCAATCATCGTCAGCCTGCTGCGGGCAAGATGAGGGAGATTGCGTAAGAGTTACCGAGTCATCATCCTGACATAAAGCCAAGCCCCGGAGAAACGCCGCTGCTTGTCCCGATAAGCGGTGTACCGTTTATATTTACAATTTATGTTAGCAGAAACAGTAATCCGAAGAAAGGCGAAAGCGACGAAAAAGAAGAGGCAGGCGACAGTCACAACGGTCGACCTTTTTTATCATTGTGCCGCTTATCGCCCCGACGCACACACGCATACGCATACTGCGTTTGCGAAGAATCAAACAGGCCTCGTGCACTCGCAGGGCTCGGCAGGGGAGAGAAGTTGGTTAAAATTAAAACAACCCCTATGGTCATCGCCAACTCAAGTCAAGTTGCCGTTGCGTCGTTGTCAAGAACCTTCACTTCCATCCAGCGGTGCGATCGTAGATGGCGTCCGGCAGAGGGGACATTGCATGTAATTACATTGAAAAAAATTGGGCCATATTCTAACCTCATTAGAGCGCGATTAACGTGGCGAAAGGAAAGGGGTCACTGGATACAAACAGGCACACACATGCACCTGTCAATTTCGGGCGTGTGCGATGACGCATAAATGATATCGTGCCAGTAGCAGCAGCTGCTGCAACCCTTGGTTTGGTGCCAGAATGTGTGCAACAAAAGGTCATCATCGACAATGTGGCGCTTGAGCGGGTTTGTTAGCAACAGGTAGGTAGGTAGCAGCCACGTGCACGCGCCAACCTTAAAGATGGACGATGCCATGCAGAATTGATCGTAATTACGCAACCGATTAGACAGACGCAACTGGGATGGACTTCATCATTTTTTCTCATCTTCATCGTAGTCCCCATTAGCAGTAACGAACGAACGGTCTTTAATGAGCAACCACCGGTGCTGCTGAAGAGCAGGGGCAGAGAACAGAACAGGAACCAAGTACGTCAACGAATTTTGCATGCCAACACGCACACATCGCACACTCCATGGCCAACTAATTCGTCCGGGAACGTGTGCAGTCGGCGATAATGATGTTAATCTATTACACCACGGCTTACTACGAGTGGAGGAGATTAACGAGCAGCCCATATCAGACCGGTGTATGGCGACAGAGACGCACAGAGTAGAGGGCATGATGGGCGGGACACATCACAAATTCTTCCGCACCCCACTCACCAGCCCAGTGGATAATATAATGGATTCTTGATTCAATTATGTTGTCCCCTCTGTGGCTTTTTGAACCAATTGAACCTCTTGAGACAGACAGAGTCCGTGATTCGTTCTATATCCAGCACAATGGCAGGCAATGGTCTGGTCAGGCCGTTTGCTTCGTTTTTCATTTGACACCCAGTGTCACCCGAGTGATGGCGTGGCGTGAGAAAACTGGTTAAACACCGCGGCACACCCCGGGGGGACACAATGCTGGTTGGTGGCGGGCAAATTGGATTGATTTTAATTAATTCACAATGGATGCTGGTGCTGGCGGTTCTTACATCTTCTTGCCCAGCCGCAAACAGGAAGGCGGCCCGGTCGCCGGTCAAGTGCATAATTGAGTTTTGAGTTGACTTTCCTGCCAAGTGGATATCTCTTGCCGGGTTGGTTGGAAGTCTGGATGATCCGTCATCCAGTAGTCCATTTCAATCTCGACAGGCAGTGAGGGAGTGGCCTCTCTGGTTGCTTCGATCGATGTACACATTTTACAATTTCATTTCACCCTTCCCAAGGGACAGCTTATTTCCATTCTACGTTCTTTAGAACAATGTTTTTCCTCCCAGGCAATTACCGGCAATGAGTCACATGCGCTAACTGCATCAATGCTGTTTGTCGAGTAATAAGCATCAAGCATTCCGATTCCGTCACACTACACCCACAACCACCACCCGGTTTGGTCGGTGAGCAACGGAACAACACGAGGTGTACACGACGAGGTGTCGAAATACGAACCGGTAACTGTGTTCGATGACGAACAACACAATAAAAAGGGGTACAACATTTGTATTCCAACCTTTTTATCAGTGCACTCTCATGTATCCCCACCCACCAGATTTCATTTGCTCGGTGCAAGTGAAATACAATAACCTTTCTCTCCCTCTCCCTCCCTCTTTCCAATTCCTCCTCATGGCACACTATGGCGCGAGTGAGCAAAGTACGGCCAGACCGGGCACAGCGATGGCGATGACAAACGAAGGCTATTGACCCTACACCCTATTACGAAAGGCGCGTCTTGCAATGCGTGACTGACAACCGGTACAAACAGGCTGGTGCACACACATAGCATGCGGTATCTCCAAAAGAGGAACGATCCACTGGCAGGCGATGGATAAGAAGGGGCAGATACCAAAAACAGGCATCACAAAAAAACTCATCGCGAACCGCGTGCCAACGCGTTTTCGATTTCTTTAGGAAGAGAACGAAAAAAAAAGGTGGTTTAATCTAAATTCACGCTTCCACAAGAAGACCAGAACAGACACATTTCCCCCTCCTCCTCCTTCTCCCCGTGCATTCCAAAGCGATGCAAATTGCGGGAAGGAAGCCACACATATTTGTGCTGCACGGAGAAACCGGTTCAAGATGTATCCGCAGCAGGCCGGCCGGCCGGCATACGTAGAAGAGCGCAAACGCGTTCATCCGGCACACCACGCACCACGCATCATCGTACGATTCGCTCGCGATTGGCTGGATGTTGCGGCGACGGCGGCCGTGCCTCCGGAGACGCGATCCGGGGCCGAGAGAGAGAAAAAAAGAAAAGGAGATGCTCCAAATCCGCGTTTGTTCGCATTTTTATGCAATTTGCTTAGCGGCACCGGTGTTGGGAATTCACTTTAATATGATCTCTCGTTGGCCAACACGGGGCCTAACGGGTAATTACTATTCCACACGCTGGCGGTCACTCGTGGCACGACGCCGGCGCTTCCTCGGTTTATCACGGATTCGGATGGGGGTTTTTTCTGTTGTTGCACGGAATACTTACCGAGAGCCTTCATGTAATCATCGAATCCCTCGGACTTCTCCATCTTGTACTTCTTTCCTTCCCAGACGGCGGCCATTGTGATGTGGGTTTGGCGAGGTTTCTGCAAACCAACGAAGCAAAGAGCGTATCAGGGGTTCTACCGCGACGCGAGTTGAGCACGTTTTTGACGACGACGCCGCCGCCGGTGCCTAGTTTTATACGCGCCACGCCGCAGCAGCCCGTTCTCGCACACCACCAAACGGGGGAAAGCAAATGCGTTTGCGCAATACAGGGGCGACCGCAACGTTAAACAAGGGGTTCGGTCGTTGGTGACAAACCGTCAAAGGGGAAAAGAGCGGTTTTTGTAGGGAAATTAACAAACGAGTTGCGATCAAAGGGTCTACGTTCATCAATAATGCCTTTCTGGACACATGCTTAAATTAGGAAAGTTATAGTCTTTCATCTTTGAACCCTTTTGCAAAGCGAAAGCAACCATTTCTCCAACCCGTTGCATCATATTCTAACATTTCATAAAGCACTGTAAAAGCCGGTCAACCGGAGATGTGTGCGTGAGCTGCTGCTGCGAGCGCGTTTCTACGCGTGGATTTGGACCGCCGCGGTTTTTTTCCTACGTTTTTTAATTTTTTTTCTTCTTTTGCTCAACGCGGTTTCCATGGGTATGGCGTGATGTAAAGGGTTCTTATCCGACTCCGGCCGACTTCGTTATACCGGATAAATATCTCAAACCCAGCCGGGGTGCATCAAAGAGGATACACTTTTACGATCGTCTTTTGGCTAATCAACACGGATGCGATGTGGACTTTGACCGCTGAGGGCGATAGGTAGCAACAAACCGGCACCGTGGAACCGTATCGCGATATCGGGAAGATGCGTTTACTGTCGATGCAATGCAAACGGCTGTTGCAGAGAACGAAATATAGATTTTGTGTAAATGAATTGTGGCTTCCAAATTAAAGTGAACCAAATTATACTGGTTTTTCTAAACATTCTTTCATTTGTTCATTTATTACCGTTGCTTACTCAACAGTTATTTTAATCATTTGAAGGACTACAATGGGTATCGAAAGGTTTATTAATATTAACCGATGATAAAGTAAACATACTGAGAATGATGGCAAATCTTTACATTACTTCTATGCTACGTACAGCTTTATTGTTGATCGAAATAAATTTAACGCATTTTTTAATTACAAACATGTGAGCTGTGATACAAACCTCATATTTTTTTTCTAGTTTTACTTTAGCAAACCATGAGACAAATGCTAACCAATTTGCATGTTGAGGAGATTGAGTAAGATACAACCGTTTTAATAGTTTGTTTTCTTCCATTCTTAATTTTGATTTCTATATTTGTTCTAAATGTTTTATTAACATAGAAATAACCAAATGTATCGTTTTATTAATATGAGAAGCATTATTGCAGCCTTCATGTGAATCGAATGTGAAAACAACAATGGTTTTTAAATAAAAGTAATACTCTTTTTTTTATAATTCTGGTACTTACCCAATTTAAGGCATTTATATTTCTCGTAAATTATTATTTGATGAATAAATGTTCTGCAAACAATGATATTCACACTCCCGTGAAGCAGCAAATTACTCGAATTACTTTTGATAACATCGGTGATGGTGAAATAAGATTCGGTGGAGATATGCTATCTGTTGACTCCCGGGAAGTGAAAAGCTAGCTTAAAAATTTGCAATCAACTCCTTTCATCATTTAAAACCAGCCTTATAACAGGGCAAGCAAATGATATAGCGCTTAAGTATCAATGATACATAAACATTTTCTTTCGTGCTTCGATAAGATGCGCCTGTAAACGGTCCTCTATTGCCATCTTTATTTTCTATTACCTTATTTATGATATTGTTTTTAATAATAACATCATATTCTGCACTCACAAACCGGCTGCTTTACTGTGTTTTAAATTATGAGGTTAGTTAAGAAATAACCAAATGAATTTTTGTTTCTCAACTATCCAAACAAAACCGTTGTTTGAAATATGCTCAGCATATTTATAATATTATACCGGATCAATTGAGCTAGCCATCAACGGGTCTCATGATTAAACTACATGATAAATGATAAATTAAAATTGTAAAACCAAATGATACACTGAGGGAAATTTTTCCTAACTATCACGAAGCGATAAGCATTACAAAATATAAAACCATCTCACAATAAATGGCCATCCGAACTGAATACGGCTGTCCCACTGTGAAAACCCGAACCCTTCGTGGACAAACTTACCCCCCCCCCCTCCTGATCTGCTTCTCAAAAATCGAAACCCTTCAATCATTCACGCCACGGTCAAAGGGCCACAAATAGATCGTGGCACGAGCACCAGCGCCACCACCGAGCCAAATCTCCGACCCAAGGCTCCGTAGATTGATACTAAAAATAAACGTTTTCCAGTCCAGGCTCTTGGAAAAGTTGGCGGCGGCGGCGATTAAACTATTCGTAGCTGCAGCGACACTATCCACCGCGGAGGGGGGGGGGGGAGCCTTATTCCGAGGGACATGCAGGCGCCACCACCGCAATTATTGCTGCAAATCATACTACGAGCCTTGCTCGCGTGGCGGACATTATCGCACTTGCCCTTTGGTCAACAAAGGGCCCCGCATGGATAAAGGTGCGGCACTGGTGGGTAGATTGCTTTATCGATTTTGAAAATTGGAATCGAACCGACCTCCCCTCGAAGCTTAAGACAGGCTCGCCTATCGCGGGCACCCAGCCTGACAGACCGGAGAGGTCTACGCAGAGGAGCAATGCAGCAATGGCTGCTGGTTCGTCTTAGCGTTCGCACGATAAGTAAATCCACGGCACGGCCGACGAAGTCAAGATTAGATAATAGATGTCCGTTGTTGTGTTCTTCCTGCAGGGTAGTGTCCATTCACAAGCGAGCCCACAGATAATGCTTTGTAGCGAGCGAGTGGAGGGACTGTGTTGATTGTGGCACCTTCGCTGAACCTTCGCACGAGCAGAAGATACGATGTGTAATCCGACCAAAAACTACTAAACTTTTATGTTGTTGTTGTTGTTGTTGTTGTTGTGCTTGCTTACGTTACGCCCCTTTGGTGGATTGATGCGGCATTAGGCCCCACCATCTTGGCCTCTAAACAAAGGCAACTCCCAGCGAAGAGGCGGAAGACCAGGGGATTTAAAAGTTTCACGATAAGGCAACGTGAAGCAGAGATTGTTTTTTTTTTGTTTTGCATTCTCCCGCTATCCCGCTCGTAGGCTCGAGGTCAGATTAGGAGGGTTTTGGGGGGGGGGGGTGGAGAAGCCAATCTACAACCCGAACAGCTTCACCCCCGCTTCCACCACATCACATCATGCCCTTAAGGCATCATATTTGGACGGTAATGGCCACCTTACTTCGTTGTTCTTTCGTTGATTTTTGTTTCCTGAAAAGCCGTCAAGCAGGTGAAGAGCGTGCTGAGCCTCGCGTGTACCTTCGGGGTGGGACCGGAAGTAAACTTCTGGGAGAACTCGGGTATCCCTTGAAAATACTACAAGAGTTTTCCGGAGAGGCAAAAAATCCGTCAATCCTGTCCACCAAGAGAAAGAAAAGAGGGTAGGCAAGATTAGGACGGGGAAATGGCCGATATAGAATGGCGGAAAACGATAACTTTCAACGTCGGTGAACGAATATGTGTTTGTGGACGAAGGAAAAGCCATTTCGAGAGCTCGTCCCAAATGGTGTTCAACGGAGCGACGGATGGAATGTTTTCTTCGTCTCAAAAGCACACTCACACGGCACAGGTTGCAGGGAATGGAATGAAGCTTATATTTTGTCGATGGCCTCAGCCACTCCTTCGGTCCCGCCAGCACAACAACACCCGGATAAACACCTTTACCTGCCCCAAACGGCCACAGCAGCAGCAGCAGGAACAGGCAACTTTAACCGAAGTGGAAAAACGTACCATTATCACACCCGTTCCGTCCATCCGTCCTTCCATTCCGGTACGACCCCTACGTGGCATCGCCCCGAGAGGGGAGTGGAGTGAAGGCGGAGCGGAGTGTGTACGAATGATGCCATAAAATATGTAAACAGTGGAGCATTATTTCCTGTCTGGGTGTCCCCGTGCCCCACCGAGGACCTCGCAGGACCTCGCAAAAAGGCAAAGCACGATTCTTTAACCCGAACCCCAAACCCTGAAGCGCGAGTGAGCGCGGTCTATGTAACGACGGAAACACCGAACACCAGTTTCTAGTTCCTGTTCCTCGTTCCATCTTTCTCTCTCTCTCTCTCGTGCGTCCGCGCTCGCTCACTCGCTCGCAATTGAAATACCGAATCTCACTCTGGCATCACCACCCCTGTTCTCCACACATTTCCTAAGCGCCTCCAACTCGAAGCCATCCCGAGCGAATCAAACTCACACCCACAGCCAGACTGGCGTCCTTGCCAGCGAACGTACACCAACGCACCGCAAGGACCTGTCTCACCTGGGCCTGCCGTGCGCTGGTGTATGTGTGTTTGGGTACGAGGCGCCGGCTGTTCTGTGCGTTGGTATATGTAGGCCACAAAAGTGCATCCGTGTGTAGCCGAAGTCTTGCAGTGTCTCGTGACCCACCGACCCACCAACCGGTCGTTCGGTCGGCTGATGCTGATGCTGCTGTTGCCGCTGCTGCTGCATGTCCGCTCCGTAGGAAACTCGTACTCTTTCAAGGAAATGAAATGCAGAGAGCAAGAGAGCTTTCGCTCTCGGTGGAAGCAGCTTTCGGTTCGGAAAAAAGGGGAGGACGCATCCTGAGGGTCGACATCGGGCAGGTTCTTCGGGAAAATTCGCGTTTCGCGCGAATTCCAGTTAATGCAGGTGAATGGTGACAGGCGGTGTGCTGTCGAGCGCCAGACCATCAGCAGAAGGGCTTGTGGGTGATTAACTCCTTCATGGTTATTAGCTGATTAATTGTGGCCATCCGAGTCGAGTAGCTGCGAGTAGTATCCTAGGGGTTATTCACAATAAATGCGATGCACATTAAACTAACGCAACACTACGTAGTGACAGTTTGGAATATAAGAAGGGATATTGAAGTTTATCGTTATCTTACAGGAAATACGCCAGATGTTCCATCTAATGAAGTAGTTAAACATTCTCATTTGTAAGTTACGAAGACACTAAAAAAATAGTTTGTTATGAATAGGGTCGGATATGAATACACAGAGAGTGCTGTTTTGAAGTAAGAATTAAGTTGCAACCATGTCTCTTATTTTGTGCAAAGGGGTCAGAGATCTGAGACAATCGATATCAAAGGTTCAATTCATTCTATTCTCGTTCATTCTATTGCTCGTTAGCCTACCGGAAACAATTTTAATCGAAAGTCAGTAAGTAATTTCACTTCAGTGGGATGCCCTGAACCCTGCCACTGGCGATATTCTAATTTATCTTGTCAAATGTTTATCTTTAAAACATCATTATACCTTAGTAAATAAAAAAAATGGAGCAAGTTGAGATCAAATTTGATAACGTTCTTAATTATTCGTTAGGATAACTATTGTGGTAATTGATCTCAACTGTGCCAACAGCATTAACAACATCAGCATTAGACCCTGTATTACGCACATTCATTAATCTCAACATAATACTGTTTTTTGTTGCATGCGTCTAAACAGTGGCACTTGGAAGCGAGTGCATCCGAAGCCAACAAAAAAAACCGGTTTTCATTTTATTATATTAAAAACACTCAATCTTTTTTTTGCTCTCGGATATGGTATTAAACTACACCTTGTCAAGAGCTAATAGCGGGTTATTCGAGGAAAAACATTCATATTATTAAAAACATTCAACCATGGCGCCATCTCCAAGGAGGGGGCATACTTACAAAACAGGCACTTTATGCGACGGCCATTGCAGCTTCGTGATCGTTTTAAAATAGGTTCTTTTGCTAGATGATGAGTGTTCAATTTATTTAGCTTTTTCAATGTTGGCACAGTGATTCTTTTTAATGATTTTCCTTAACAAGGCGAGCTTCACATAATTACTACGGGAAAAGTATGAACTTATTGCTCAAAATCACGATCAATTGTGTGCCTTTCAAGTGTTTAAACGGACAAGTGTTTAGACGGATCACTCCAGTAGCTTTGCTTTGTAGTAGTTCAGTATTGCTCCGAATAATAAAAATATTTTTATAAACCTTCACAAAGGCTTAAGGCATTAAGGAAAAAATATAAAAAATCCAAATTAAAAACAAAACGTTAAATATGTTAGCCCTCCTTCTGTGCAACGAAAAATTGCGAACTAGCTCGCAGTATTTTCGTTCCTTTCGCGATTGCTAAGGTGTAATGCGGACTGCGACCCACATTTAGTACATTGCTCACCTCAGCAAAAGCAGGCATCACTTTTAGGAGCACAGTCTGCAGTAGCATACACTTTCGCTGTCGACTACTGGCCAATGCAGGTGGCCATATGAATTGTACCTTTCTTCAAAACAATTCTTCTTGTCCGATTTAAAAAAGGGAAGGGGAGGAAGAGCTCCCTGGGTTGGAAAGACGACGAGTTTCCTTGGTGGATCGTGCCATTCCATGTTACAACATCGCTTGCGAGCGTGAGCGAGATAGCGAACAAACTGGGAAGAGAAAGCCAGAGGGAGGGAGAAAGAGAGAGAGTTCGGGAGAGAGTTTATGGACCCTGGGCGACGTGCAGTATGTGGCCACCGACGACGTTGGTCGACGCGGCGCGTTTTCACCTTCACCTAATTTCGGATCGCGTTTTTCACGTACCAACCCGCCCGCCTGCCACCTTCCATGCTAGCCACCCTATGCTCGAGACACCGCTCACCCAGGTTGTCCGGCGCGAGTACGAACGGACGAAGGACTAGCTCGAGCTAGTCGCGCTTTCCCACGGCGAAAAGCGAGAGGAGGTTCGGGAGGAAGAATGTCAGGTGGCTTCGGCTCGGCGATGTGGTGTGTGCGGCGGTGGCAACGACGGTATCTAGAGCACATCCACCTCGTCGGGATCAGGGAACTTTTCGGGAAACCAACCAACCAACCAGCCAGCCAGCCAGCCAGCCATCATCCAGTCCGCATCGCCCTAGTACCAGCCGTACCACCGCCGTGCTGGTAGTAGTGTTGTGGCCGTTCTCAGCACGACTCGCAGGTTCGTGACCGAACCCGAACCGCGAAGCGAGAAAGCACTAGGAAGAGCAGCATGTCGCGAGGCGTGCACCGCTGGCATCACGTTGCATCAAGTAGCCAAGCGCTCACGACCTCCCGGTTGGCCAGAAGAGGACAGAAAAAGGAACAGAATCCTTGCCGAGCTGGCACGCGGCACGAACCGACCGACCAGACCGTCCCGTCCCGTCCGGAAGTTCGAAATTCGAAAATTGCGCACGCAGTTGTAGGTGCTTGAACTCTCCGGCCGTCGTGTGGCACGCGGTCTAGGCCTAGGGCCGGAGTTCCCAGAGGATGAGCAAACATTGAGGACGGTTGTCGGCTATCGTTTTGCTATCTGGGCCTTTTTTTCATATAATAATGTTGTTGTTGTTGTTGTTGTCGTTCTTGGCTTCTCTCTTTTGCGAATCAATTAATCAAAACACAACATTCTCGAGAGAGCACTGAAGCTTCCGAGGCTTCTGACCGACAACTAAACGGCTAGCGATACTGAAGGATTTGCAGAACAAAAATAAAAGCAGCAGCCGCAGCAGCAGCAACTGAAGAACCACCCCAGTAGGCCATTCCACCACACTCTCGAAGGGCAGGGCGCTTGTGTGGGTGTTAGGGTTGATCTACATTCCACGGAAATCCCTGTTGCTGCCCCAGGAACCAGGACCTGGGCTCGGGTTCGCACGGGCGCGGGAGGAGGGGGAAGCAAATGGTGCTGGAACTCGGGATCGGGTCTGCATCGGGATCGGGTCCCGCTTTTCGGGACTAACGACGGGGTGAGCGCGGTGTTTGAACGAGAAATGAGGCTGCGGGAGGCACACGACGACTGCACCGACGACGACAACGACGACGTCGTGGACGAGGACGATGGCGAGGACGACGAACAGGACGAACGCGGGTCACTACGACAACGACTGTGGCGGTAACCGTATCGTGCGGGATCGTACGGGATATACGCTACGGAACGGAACGCTATCTCACTTCCTGCTACGCTGCTGCTAGTGTGTTGGTCCGGGTCCCGAACCTTCTTCCTTCCTTCCTTTCGGAACCTGCCGCCAGCAGCAGCAACACCGCCCCCACCACCACCCAACCGAAGCAGGTGGCGGACTAATAGGTGCTGGTCATTGATTGTTTTGCTGTGGCAGTGGATGGTTGGTTGGTTGGTTCGGTTTGGTTTGGTTGGTTCGGTTCGGCTTGGTCGCTGCTTTGGCCATTCCCGGAGTTCGATGCGGAGGTCAGTTACGTCCGGTTCCTTGCCATCATCACATCACAACAGCGGCGGCACACCATGCGGTGGTTCGGTGCAGGTTCAAGCGACCTCAGACTTCAGCGCATCAGCACCACCAGCAACAGCAGCAACCATTATGCCACAGACGGCAGGTGTTGTCGACATTAATCCAACCATTTTCCATCCAACCACCAGTCACCAGCAGCAACAACAACAGCAACAACAACAACCAGTAGCATCTTCATTCTGCCAGCTCGAAACGCTCGGATCGGTCGACGTGCTCTGGCTGATGGTTTACCTGCGAGCGAACCGTGCTCGGGCCAGCCATAACCTCAAAAAACAGGAATTGGGTCAATCCTGAGTAGGCCCCGAGTGCCTCGTGTGTTTCTGTGCAGTATGTGCAAACCGACAGCCGTGTGAGGGTTTTGTGTTTGCGTTCATGTGTTTTAGTGTGTGATCGAGGTGAAGTAAAGATCGATCCGGGCTCGAGATCTTTGACATCAAGCACTGATCGTGTGGAGCTCTTCCCCTTAGCTGCTGCTGCTGCAGTCCTCTAGGCGCCATCGGATTCTGCCTCGTGGACTGTGTGTTTGGAAGTGTAGCCTAGCAACCCCGGGCCTAGGGCTGGTTACCCCCGTAGTCCCCGTGTGAATGCATCCAAGGAGGGCCCAACAAGTCGAGTGACATGGTGACAGTGCAGTACAGTGACGTTTGTCCGATCGTCGTTGTGCGGTGGTGTACTACCGGACCGGAAGGATGAACTCGGTCCGATCGGTGTTGAACTTGGTGTTGGTGCGGGCTGCCATTAACCACACGCAGCGGACCCAACCAGTGGACACATTACGGTTGTTGTTGTCGTTGTCGTCGGGCAGCACATCTTTGCAGCAACACCAGAAGCACGAGCAGCAGTTGGTTACTAGATCGCTCGAGTAATAGTAGCGCATAGCAGGCAGTGCAACTTGAGTTGCAACAACGCCCAGCAGGCTGCGCGTCCTCCCTGGTGCCCTGGCGAGAGGAAAAAGTGCAGTGGATTTGCGTGGTAGAGGAAGTATCAAGAGGAGTGATTCTTGTGGTAGTGGATAGAGAGAAAGAGCGAGAGAAAGAGAGGAGCGGAGCGGAGAGGGTGGAGTGTTTTTTCGTTTGAAAAGATAAGCGAAGGGCTCCGATAGCGATATCCACGATGGAGCTCGGTGGTGAAGTGTTCACGATGGGTTTGGCACTCAAGCTGCAGAAGATGCCGCCCGGATCCCCGGCGGTCGATTTCAGTGAGCTACGGCGCGAAAACTCCAACACGGCGGCCGCCTTCATCAGCGACTGGGACAGCCTGGGACAACCGGTGAGTATGTGCTTAGGGTGGTAGGCTCGTTTATCGTGTGTCCGTTTGTTGGGTGTTTATTGTGAGGCCAGAAGAGAGAGAGAATGAGAGAGAGGGAGAAAGAGGGCTGGAGAACAGTCTCACCTGCGATCTTACCCTTGGCAGCAGTTGCAACGACGTTCATGCATTATTATCGGAATATTGATTGAACATTATTATCGACAGCTCAGCCGTGTGCATATCGATGCACCACCACCACCGTAAGCGTTTACCTTTCCGCTCAAGGTCCGCGACCTCATTTGATGTGTTGTGTGAATGCGTGTGCGTGCATCACGGTATACGTGCCACTGGTTGGGGTAGGGGGAGGATATGTTTGTGGTTCAAAACTCCCGCATTTCCCAGCGAGACCACCCGGATCTGTTTGGACATGCATTTTAGAATCCTTTGGGACTGCCACTCCGTCTCGATGTACGTGTGTTTAGGTAGTGGTCGTTTGATTTCGGTTGCTGGACCTCCCGGGGCACGCTTAGAAGAGGCATTTGGACACACACAGACCCGCGAGAGCAACTAGCATTAGTTTACGGAGAGGGAGAATTTTCTATGGATAGGCTTTTCCTCAAAATTATGCAAAGTTCTGATCGACGGTAATGAGCGAGCGTTCGATGGTGGAAACGCTACGTTACCACTCCTCGACTTTTTAAATGGACTTTAAGAATGGTTTTAAGATATGTCTTGTATTACAAATTAGTCAGCCAAAAAACAACTCTATCAGACTCCATTATTTTAGGGGTCTATAATTGA
Organism: Anopheles aquasalis; assembly: GCF_943734665.1. Classification (NCBI taxonomy): domain Eukaryota; kingdom Metazoa; phylum Arthropoda; class Insecta; order Diptera; family Culicidae; genus Anopheles; species Anopheles aquasalis. The sequence continues at coordinate 26,251,475 of NC_064877.1, read as the reverse complement.
AATTTTAGTGATTCACTTGCCGATAAAATGTGCCAGAAACTTATAAACATCTTGAAGGAAGGTACTTCGCTCCTACGACTTCCCACACTCCCACGGTAGTCAAAAAATTATGCCCCTAAATTATGCAATCTGATTATGATTTAGATATTTGTTTTTTACCGAAAAAATTATTCCACTGATTGTTGGAAAATGTAAAAAAAAATTGAAAAGAGGCAACCAACCACAGCAACACAGCAAAGTTTTGCTGTTCGCTGGCGTTAAAATAAGGCTCAGTTCTATGTAGCCTGTGTCCACATTTTAAGAATCTACGGCTAGATTCTAGATAAAAGATGCTTGAAAATAAACACATCCATACATGTGTGTTGGAGGGGAAGTGGGTAGAAGGGATATATTTGGAACGTAATGACTCCTTTCCTTCGACATTGCACCAACTCCCACCCCTCCCCTTCCCCCACCCACCTCTTTCATCCCAAACCCTTCCTCGCCGTTATTTATCCACATAAATATCAATTAGAAACCCCTTAAAATTATGCAATGTTTTTAAACACCATGCGCCTCCACGATCGTTGCACAGCTTTTGCGTTCAGCAACATTCAACAAATCGATTAAAACACTTGCTCTCATGGTCGTCCACTTTAAAGATCCCGATGTAGTGTTAACAGTTAACCGATAATGCAAGAAATGCATTTTTTTTTTGTGGTCAAAAATCAACAAAAAAACAAAATCTGCAACAGAACACTCAGTAACAACTGATCATTCATTCCATAATCATCATCATCATTTCGGTAAAGTTCATCGAAAAGAGGGAATGCGCACAAAGGGGCGGCCAAGTTTAAGCGCGGCCACATTTCCGACTCTAACTCTGCGCGAGTCTTTGCGGTCGAGTGGCTTGATGGTGCTACTGGTAGCCCATTGAAGCATTCGAGCACGACCACGACCGCACGACCGGCTCTGGCTCGGCTCTGGCTAATCAAGTGAAACCCTAACCGCAGCACATTCGTCAAGTGAGTGAGTAAATGCCATTAAAACACACAGGCCCGCGCACACGCACACAGTCAGGACATTTCACAGTCCGTGGTCGGCCGTAACGGCCGTTGCCGTGTTGTCCGTGGTAGGGTCACATCGTCTTCGAGTTCTTGAGGCACCGGCAGCCGCGCATTACACATTCCACCGCGTTACGGCAACCATTAGCCGGGGTGTATGGGTGTGTGGTTATGGGGTAGGGTTTCGTATCCTTTGGCGAGGCCGTGTTTGCGTGCGGGCGCACCCCCACCTCCCGTTCGTTTCGTTTCCGCTTCGGGACCGTCGGGAGTCCCGAGCACCAAGGAGACCGACGAGGACATTCAGCCGCTCCAGAATGGCTCCAGATCCGCTGCTTCCGTCTCCCCGGTTCCACGGCAAAAACTCCGAAATTAGGTCACCGCTAATTGGAATGTAGTTCTGCCGTCTTGAAGGACATTCCTCCCTTGGTGGGGTGGGACCCTGTGATTGCCCGATTCCGTTTCCATCCGATTGCTTTCCTCCGCACCTTCCCGTGCCACCCTCCAGCCGGTGCCGCCCCTGTCATTTGGGGTTTGGATTTTGGAGGGGTGAACCTCGACGCGTCCTCTGGCTTCGCGTATGTCGCAGCAACATCATTCCGGCGGGAAAACGGTGTTCCTTGGTGGCTCGAGGGCAGCGAGTGTGGTTGTTGTTGTTATTGTTGTTGTTGTTGTTTGTTTTGGTTGTTCGCTAGAGGCCACGAACCGGGAGCAGGGGGTTATTATTTCCGCCAATGGTGGAAGTGTCGTTCCACGGAACCGACCGACTGGTGCCTCAGTGTCAGGTCATATTGAGTTGGAGCGCGAATGGATTGGGCGGACGTCGATTAGTTTATTGCGAACCGGACACCCTCACCCTGCCACCCGTGAAGACCACTGACCACCATAAATCGGTCCCGGTGATCGGTGGAAGTTGGTTTCGTTCATCGAAAGAGAAAATAAATAAATAAAAACACTCCTCCTCCAATGATGATGATGATGATCAGTCACCGTTACGTTACGTGAGTTCGCAATGGAACCCCTTTTAATAAGCGGGATGGTGCGAGGACGCATTACTCGGACCAACTCTCCGGCCAACGATCAAAGTAACAGCGGCCGCAAAAGGACGTCCGTGCGATGCCAACCCATCATTTCACTAATGCGTCAGTTGGTGGAAAAAGGGGAAAACTTAAAGCCATTTCCCGAGAGCAGCCCCCTCTCAGTTCGTCGTGGCCACGGTTGGATTGCGCATTGCATAAGCCTCCCTCCCACCCTCCCACCCTCCTTCCTGCAGTGCCAGCCCATGCATACCATCATCAAACCCGAACCGAGCACGGAACAGCTCGCACCATCGCACCGACGGCTATTTCTCGCACCGGTACCGTTGTTGCAGGCGCAGGCCTCCGGCTCCGTGATGTTGATTTCTTGCACAAACGTTGAATACCTCCGCCCTTCCTTACCGACCAGTTCTCGTTCTCTCACTCACACATACAGACACACGTACACGCGTGCACTCCCGCCGTTCGCGCTGTCAATTACCGGAAATGCAACCCGACCGGGCGACGCTAACGATTAAATAATGATTCTTTGTGCACGCGGCACGCCGAGCACTGCTTCGCTGCTGTGTTGCTGTGTTTGGCACGGACTCGAACCCCGTGGGGACGACGCAGGGAGTCCTTATACGGAAAGCGTTGTGTGCGTTTTGGGTGTGAGTACAACGAAGGGGGGGTGGGAGGTATGGCAGGGGAGCGTTTTGCTTTCCTTTGGTATTATCTAACCGGGCGGGACCGACGGCGATGCGATGACGTTGGCGGTGGAAAGCTCACGGCGAAAAAGCTACGAAACTTGTCCACTAGCTCCAGTGTGTAATGTACGGCAGGTCGGGAGCTCGAGAGTGACACATGACTGCTCACCTATACCGTGCGTGAAGGATTTCGAAAGGTGAAATGTAATGGCGGATGGTGGTTGGCGCGTTCTGCATCCAGATTGTTATTTCAATTGGAATTCCTAGGGTCGTAGGGTGGTGGTTAAACATATTTTGATGTTTGATGTACTGGTCATCCAGACCAGTATTTATGAACAATACATATCTTACACTAAATGCAAGCGAATGAGAAGGATAACCAAATAACGAATTATTGATTTGCATAAAAGGCATTTTTTGCAATAATAGTAAACTCAAGGGCGGTAATATAGGTCCAGTAGTCAGCCTACACGAGGCATACACTATACACATTCTGTGTTTGTCGCACTTTCTGGTAAAATTTGCAATAAGTTGGTGACGTGACAAAAACAGTCGATCTTGGCCAAATAGTCTATAGAAACTGGGCTATTGATGCTATCGTACCCCCAAAACCCTGCGTAACAACCAGGATTAAACGCCTAAGGCGTTCAAAATGCTATGCTACGGATAAGAATACATAGTACTTTGAACGGAATTATGCGTATAACTCTTTAGGGGGGGGCTGTGGTAATTTCTAGCCAAAAAAAGGATTATTGTTCACGATTTTTTGTGACGCAACCATTCTACTTTATTCTTTCAAATGAATGGCATATTAAACTGCAACTTTTGAAGAATATAAAGATCTATTTTGGGAAAGATTTAATAAAAACTTCATCTATGGCATCACATTTAAAAAGTCGTGTCTTTGATAAGATACTTTTTACGCCATCGTAGCTGCGTGATGGGTGATCAGAAAAATACAAATCGATACTCGTTTGAAAGATTATAAGATTATCCAGGTGGCCTCGTCGAGTTTTTGATAAATTTGCCATTTTTCGATTTTTGATAAAGATGATTTTTGATTTTTTGAAGTTGATAAAGTTATGCTTTTTGTCATTTTGCCTAAAAACAAGGTTTTATAAAATTTGTTTAAAAAAAAGTGTCAACAATTTTCTTGAAATCTCGACGGGGCCAGCTGGCAAAGAGTGTACAGATTATGTGTTAAAAAATTCGAATCGATCAGTTCAGTATTTTTTACGGTACGATGGGCAACGACTTTGAACTCGTTGGTTTTGGGAAACACTCTTCAAAGTAGCGTGCTGCATGGAGCCTTGTATCAGGCGTTGATATTCAAAAATCTATATCTTTGTCAGTTTTGCTTCGATTGATCCAAAAATTTTACACAATATTCTCGAAAGGATCAGCATTCAGGGAAATATGTTAAAAATATGTGTCACGAAACAAAAATAAATACCGAAGCCCTCCCTAAAGTAGTAGAACTAAGATAGCAACACTTTCTCGCCCCTACCAAAGAGAATATTCCACTTGAAACAGTTCAATAAACAATGATTTTTGCGATGCACATATTTTACTAAACAATCAAAAGAACATGCTTTAGAACTGGGGTCTCAAACGCACATTCGCATGCGTGCCGCAGAAGAAAGCCAGTCAATGAGCCGCAATTTAAAATACAAACCAGTCCGTGAGCTATTTCGCCACATAATTTGGAGGGATAGAGAGGTAAAGGCAATCTCAGAACTGGTCGCCACGCCGGGAAAATGAAATGATGTAGCTTCGTTATCGAAACCCAATAATGGAGGCGCCAGGTAATCGGTAAAATTGCATACTTCGAGGGGTTTGTAATTGATTTTTTTAACATATATAAAGACGGACGAGCCGTATGTTTACTGTAATGCAAATGCTGAAATGTTGAATAAATGTTTCTTCATTCAATTTTCCAAACACTGCAAATATATCATCAATCTTCAATTCCAACGTATGCATAGAATAAAATTGCATAGAACATACAAATAATGACCAAACTTAACATGCATATACACCGTGAACGTGGCCACTGATCGCAAGTTTGAGACCACTGCCCTTTGTCGATATGCACATCAGATTCCGTTCGGCATTGCGCCAACAAACATCCTTGCCACCAACGCGCGGCAAAGTGCTGACTTCCGTGTAAACCACAAACTCTGCTGCTGCTCTAAACCCTCAAAACGCTCAACCACTCGGCATCGTAGCAGTGCAGCTGCATTACGAGCCACTAGAGGCCCCGAGTTGTGCCTCACCTGACGGGCACGTGGCCGGATTTAAACATTCCAGTCACAGTTCCGTGCTTATCTTAATTACTTCACAATTCCCTCCCGGATAATTGGCATCGCGATGTCGATGATGAGAAGTAGTTCTGCCCTTTGCCCACCCCCGCGGCGTGTTATTGAATTTTATCATTCAGCAATCATCACCATCACCATCATCCGCAACCGCAACCGGTGCCAAGCCGGTGCTCCTGCGTCCGCCCGATAGCTATTAGCGCAAAGAACTCCTGGGGCCGAACTCGAAACAGTGGTTTCGATCTTTCGCGTCGCTGTCCTCCTCCTCCTCCTCCTCCACCTCGCTTTGTCGATAGACGAACGATAGAAGGATCGGGTCGGATTGATGGGAGAATTATGCAAAATTTATGCGCTATCATTCGCACTGCAGGTCCGCAGCACTATAAAGCTGCTGCCGCAAGGAAGACTGAAAGCCACGTGCAACCGCACACCACTACACAGCCACTCACACAAAAACCGCCTTTTTCGAGCTTCTTCAAGGCGACGCCAACGAGTGCAGCTGAGAAGGTGCACAGAGGGAAGGAGTCCTTTCTGGCACACTATCGATCACCATTTGGGTGGGAATAAGGTGCAGCTGACGTTCGATGGCGGAAACATTCGATGATGATTCAAGCACACGTAGACCACCACGTGTCTGTGGGGAACTGCAGCTCAAACTGTGTCGGCCAGTGTGTCTGTGGAATGTTGGCCACCAAATTCGTAAGTCACTGCCAACCGGGCCGGCCGAGGCGATTGCTGATCTTATCGTGCCAAATCGTGAGCTTCCTTTTGCAAAGTTTTCTGACTTGCCCCGATCGCCCCATTCGAGACTGCAGCCAGCCAGCTGACTAGCATCATCATCACCATCATCACCATCATCGTCATCATCATCATCAGCGTTGGCGAACGGTCGAAGGGTTCTCGGAAGATACCGGAGATAAATTGTGTTCGATAAGTGCGCCAGTGCGATGCGATGTCGATGCAGTCGTGTGCGGCGCCCACATTGGGACGACTCATGCACGGTGGCCCCTGCCACTACCCGGTAAGTAATGAGACCAAACCAGGATCGGGATACCGGGTGTACGGTGATCGGTATCCGTAATACCGACGGGAGCTCCCTTTCGGCGAAACGCAACCCTCATGCGATCTTTTGCCAACATCGTAGCAGCCAACAGTAAAGTAACGTGACAAATCGCCGATAATATCTAATTGTTTGCGGCAGCTTATAGTGCTGGCGCTCCCCGGGGGGGGGGGGGGGGGGGGGGGGGGGGGGGGGGCCGGGGGTATGTGGTCACAAAGTAGCACTCTGTAGAGTTCCACTGTGCCGCCAAAGCCATAAAAGCGAATAAATCCTCTATGGCCATCATTAAAATGTAGTTGCTTTATGAAAAGCAGCATTACCGGAGCGAGGCCACGGACCAATAGAGGGAGACAGAGGTGAGCAGCATGATGCTGAGCCACGGAAGCCAGCCAACCAGCCAGCGCGGTCGACGTTTTACCCTTTCCGCGAACCAGAGATAATGTTTATGGTTTGTCGCGTGTGATTCGTGATCAACTTTTGCTACATTTTCGTGTACATTCTTGCACGGCAAGGCTAATTCATGTGTTCTTGTAAGGTTTTTCTAGCGACCTTTTCATGTTGTTATCTAGTGTTTGAGTGCTTATTATTGCAGCTTGTAGTAAATGTACCCATTCGTAAGGAATTCGTTAGCAATCAATGTTCATTTTATGAAGAGTCCTATCTCTTGAAGAATTGTTCGATGCACTTTACCATTCTATTTTTCATTTTAAAATCAAAACTGAATGTCATGTTTTTCTACAAACTTTCTGAAGAAAGGAACTTTCTGTGTCGCTGGAACAGCTGTAACTAGGGGACAAGCTGCCATTAAACCTCTTTCGAGATCCATCTGTGGGAAATCTTACATTTGAAGCACGTGCAATACATGCAATCGTTCGGAAATTATTAGATGAGATCCTACTGGCAGAGAGATACAATTTGCATAAGCTTCTGTAATCCACACGAATTGGATTATTTCGATGAAACGAAACATATTTATGCTAATATCCAAAGCACGAATATTTCGTTACATGGGTTGATCATCATAAGCCCAGGATATTTTAAAGACGATTAGGATGAAAATCGAGTCTAATATAATATCTACCATTTTAATAATTCCCCTTCATTTTCATTCATTTATTTGCACGGCAATATTACAACTAGCATACGAATGTTTGCCACATTTGAGTTCCCAGTTCTCATTATTTTGGTTATCAAAACAGCAAACAGTGAAGTAGTTCATGTTAATCACAATTCAAGTGCTGACTCCCTGACCGAGATCAGCTTCGGAAATACCTGATTCTGTATTCCAATCTCCTCAATCGTCTTGATCCGAGCGACCGAAAGGTCAGTTCCAAGGGGCCTGCCGGGGACTTGTGTACCTTGCACTAACAGGAAAACGAAAATGAATTTGTTTTTTTTTTCTGACGAAAAACTTCTGCCATCTGCATCGCTCTATGCTAATGCCTGGTTGCACCATCTTATTCCCCATTTGAAGCCCTTCCAGGGCGAGGCCATCGGTTAGCGAGCGGCGCTACCAAACAATCCCATCCTGTGCATCCAGCAAACCTCGCTCAATAGCTCCCACCTTCAACTACATCTCCGCCTGTTTCGCGGAATGTTTTTTTGTACAAACAAATTCGGGTTGACTTTCGATCCGCTTTGATTATCGTCCCCGGATCGGGCCGGCTAGCCCGCCAGGCGCTCAAGCGGATAAGATCCGCTTTTCTCTTCTTTGCCACGAATCGCTTCTTCGGAATTGAGTGCGAAAATGACTTCCGGTCCGTCCGGTGTCGGTCCGCTCGTTTCGTAGCATTTACATTACGCCAGCGCCAACGAAAGTCAATCAAAGCCATTTCTCACCAGCACACCAGCCGCCGCATCAACGGCGCGACAGCGAGAGAGAGACTCGTACTTTGCCGACAACAGTAGCAGCAGCAGCACTAGGGACCGTTCCCGGTTTCCCGCTTTTTTCGTTTCGTTTCGTTCCCGGTGTGCGGGGGGACATTGTAATCGTTCTCGCAACCATCCGAACCCTCCGACCTTGACTGTGAAATTGTAACTTGCAACTTCCGGATCCAAGTCCAGCGTCCGTTTTCCGCTTTGTCACTTGTCCTCTTTAACTGCGACCTCTCTTCCCTTCTCCCACCAGCCCGGTGGTAAAGATGAAGTGGCAGCCCTCGCCGAGACACCAGGCATGCTGGTGGACTAGCAGGTTTAATCCATCACGACCGAAGAAGCAAAGTACCGGCGTGCGAGTGAGCTTGGTTGCAGCGAAGCGAACGCGAGAAACGCCGCCACCGCCGCCGCCGCCGAGTCCCAGTGTAGAATGTTGCACAAAGTTTCACCGTCGTCCAACCCGCGGGACGATGCACCAGCATTGGTGGTCGTTCCATGGGACAGCGAGAGAGAAGCTGGACAGCAAGCGAATGAAGAACTGATTCCGCTCGTCCACCTTCTATCCGATTTCACCGACGATGTTGATGCTGGTGATGGTGATGACGATGATGATGATGATGATGATGAGCGATGTTTCAGTTCAGCAACAGAACCGAGCAGTACGAAAATAGAAAATAGAACGGGATCCGAATCTTTGCAGTAAATGATTTATAGGATTGTTCCAGTGTCCCTGTGGCCATGCGGAGGCTTCCAATGAACCCTTCTGCGTCCCATTTTCCAGGGAGGATTTGGGCACTTCCGCCTCCGTTTCCTTTTCCGTTTTTTCGCGCCGGATTTGAAATCTAATTTTACCCTCGACACAGAAAGTGACGCCAAGTCCGGTACATGTGGTACCTGGAATCCCCCCCCCCCCCCCCCCCACGGGTCCGCTGCTTACTAACTGCGCTGCTTCTTTTCCTTCTTTCCTTTCATCCTCTTCCCCACAGTCGGTTGATGGGATGGGCAATGAGACGGTGGGACCGTTCGAGGAGTACGAGCTGTTCTACCGCCACTCGTACACGATGACCGCCGTGTACTGCGTCGCGTACTTTATCGTCTTCATCGTCGGGCTGGTCGGCAACAGCTTCGTGATCGCGGTCGTCTTCCGGGCACCGCGGATGCGCACGGTTACCAACTTTTTCATCGTCAACCTGGCCGTCGCCGACGTGCTGGTGATCGTCTTCTGCCTACCGGCCACACTCATGAGCAACATCTTTGTGCGTAAGTACCTACCACTTTATAATATTTCTATTATACTTTCAATTAGATCGATTTCTGTTTTATGCAGCTCTATGATGCAAATGATTCAAATGATCGGACTCGTGATGATCGTGAACGGGCAGTGCTTTGATTATATTTACGTTTTCAACATGTTTCACCTTTCCCTTTCGATGAAAGAGATTTTTATCACTTATCATTATTCCATGAGCTATGTTTTCGTGGAGAAGAATCGACCACTCGAGGCATACTGTGCGCGGAGATCGATCGGAGGCAAGCCGGGATCATAAATGTCAAACCGGCCGAGAGCCGGTTTTGATGCAAATGCTGGATGCTGTGGTTTTATGATTCCTTCCTCCGTCCACGGAGGCGCCTGGTAGCTCACTTTTTGCTTCGAGTTTTTTATTTCACATTTTCGTTCGATCGATCAACCGCAGTGGTCCCCCAGCTCTGGAGCTAAATTTATGCCCGGTTTGTGAGTGCGATAAATTTGTCCCCACCAAAAAAAAAAAAAAAAGAAACGACGAAAAACAAAACACGGACCAATTTTATTGAGATTGACAGCCATTCGCATGCTGTTGCTGCTGCTGCTGCTGGTCAGCGGAGGCCATTTGACCTTTTCGAATCGTCACTACGCCAACAATAATGGAAAGACATCAGAGTGGTTTTGTTTTGGGGGCAGGGGAACCCGGGGGAGGAACTGCTCTAAAATGCATTTCTAAATGCAAACCCATCTGCTACAACCGCATCTCAGCGTGGCGCGGTGTGAGCGCGAGATGCAATCCATCGTACGGTATAGCATCCACCATTAATGAGGTTTTGCAAGCGTAGCAAATGGGACAAACGAGGGTTTTTTGGTTGTTGTTTTCGTTGTTGTTTTCGTTGTTGTTGTTGTTGCTGCTGCCGGTGCCACCGACGGAATACAAACTTTGTCCAGCACAACGTCCTGCTAGCCCTTGCATGGGAAGGGCGAGGGGACAGATTTATGTTTTGCCGGTGACCAGTTGCCGATGGCCGGTGGCCGATGGAATTCGAAAAGTTCCGGCATGTTTCTGGTGGACCAAAACTTCAAGCACACCCCGGATCCATCCCGCTAGCGTCAGCAGTAACGTTCCAGGACCAGCAGCAGCAGCAGCAGCAGCAGCCCTCGTTTGCATGTGACGAGGTCGAGTGTTTCGCTGGTCACTTTGGGAAGGGGAACGGATGGCTAAACTAACCGGTGCCACTTCCAGTTCTGCTCCGATCCCTTTTTTTCCCGGTGGCCCACCACAGTTTCAACGGGGTTGAGCAAAACAATTTGGATACTGTCATTGCAACCAATTAAAAAGACATTAAATTCACTCCACATTGCCCTGCGCCGGACGGCGAAGGAAAGTGAAGGGTGAAAGAAGCTTTTTCTACTCCCTCATCCCGTTTCCCACACGTGTTCTCCACGCAGTTTTGCGAAGGGGAGTGGGTGGTCAAAGCCTAGAAAAACTAATTAAATTCTATAAATCAGTGTCTGGTTCGGATTCGGCTTCGGCTTCGGCTTCGGGGCTTCCCGGGTGCCCCTGGCTGGCAGGGAACTGCTGGTAGTGACCAGCTTTGGTCAAGGTGAAGGATGGGCATCGGTTTCGGTGCTTCAGTCAGCCGCGTCAGACTCAACATAAACCTAGCTTTGAGTTTTTATTCAAGGCTCGAAATGTTTCAATAAATAACGACAAATGAACATCGACGAGCGGTGACGCAATAGTTCAATAAATCTCTTCCCCAATTTTGTTACTATTCCATTTGATCTCACACTCTTTCAGTTGCACATAGAGTTTACTTTACAAGGAAGCGTCAACACAGCAGGTTCCTCCGGGAGTGCATTAAAATTATTAGATAAAAGGCAGTTGAGGAGAATCGTGAACGCATGGTCAGCACACACAGGTTTAGACAAACAGCCGGTGATCGTGGTCGAAGGTCATAGGTTGGTGTCGTGAGCCAGAAAACTCGCGAAAGTCGAGTCACGCTTCATATTATATCGTATGTATCATAGAGAGAGAGAGAGAGAGAAAAGGAGAGAGAGAGAGAAAAGAGGAAAAAGGGTGGGAATTGTGGAGGAGAAAAATGAAACCTTTGCTTTGATCAACGAGCTTCAACGAGGGAAATCGACATTCGATTGAACGATCGTAATTAGTAGTGCACCGTGGCACGCCAGCATCGACGTCAGGCACCACCAATGAGCGAAAGAGAGAGAGAAGAGTGTAGGGAGTGAGGAGAGTTCGGAATATTGCGGGGGGGGGGGGGGGGGGGTTCCATTTTACTATCAAATTAATTTGAAAACTTTCATCAACGGAGTGAACGATTTTTCATTGGCGCTCGTATCATTAATCTCACTTCGAGTTCCTCGCTTCTTGGCTGGTGTGCCCCCCCCCCTCCCCCCCAAACCCCAAAACACACAGCCTGCTGGCACCGGCATACCGGGGGACCGCGAGTTGCTGCTGATTTGTTGCCATTTCCCACGGCATCCGTTTGGTTTCGCCATCATCCACCGAATGGACTGGGCCGGGCCAGGACGGGCGTTTGTTTTGTGTTCGCGCTCGCTCATTACAACCTCCATTTCCGGTTCCCTGGAGAGGGGATGAGTGAGCGGGAATGATGGTATGCCCGAGGTCGATTGTTGGTCGATGGCGTTGAGCGAAGGCACGGGAAATCGTCCTCGTCGGGCTGTCGTGGTTTCTACTAGTTCGTTCCGCTCGCTAGTGCCACTAGTGTACGTAGCCACCGTAACGTACCTGGTACATATGCACCCTTCATCTGCACACCCCTTCGTTCATTTACCAGCATGCAATTAATGAACTCGCGGAGCGTACTGATTGATATCGCTATGCCTTGGTCAGCGGGCTCTCTCTATCTCGCTCTCTCGCTCTCCCGCTGTGGTGGATTAGAAAGGGCCACGGGAATGGTATTTAATTGCGGTAATGTAACCGTCGCACTTTGGTGACGATATTGTTTTGGAGAGCCCGGGACATGCACGACAATTGTGAGCACCAAAAAGCGTTCCGACAAGATTGTTCACTCACTCCGCTGCATCGGAACGACCGCAGAACGCTAAACAGCGCTCCGACGAAGATGCACTAATCATGTAAGCGGATTGGCCAGCGAATCCAGCAGCATCGCTCGTGTTTGTGGTATTGCAGCAACCAGCAACCCCCCCCGACCACACACTGACCACCGCGAGAAGCAATTTGGCAGATTGCTCGCTATCCCCTTGCGCTGCAGTCTCTCTTCTCTCTCTCTCTCTCTCTCTCTCTCTCTCTCTCTCTCTCTCTCTCTCTCTCTCTCTCTCTCTCTCTCTCTCTCTCTCTCTCTCTCTCACCAACATACTCACACCACGTTGATATATTCGAGCTCGAGGATTTAGGCGGCTGGGCGGAAATAAATATGGAAATTATTTTCCGGCCAACCGCTCGTCTGGCCGCACGGAATGGGGCTTAAATCGGAGTTGTTTGAGTTGGTGGCCATATTGTTTGCGCGAGAATCTTGGTTAGATACCTGCCCTGGGTATGGCGCGGCACAATATAAAGCTATAAATATTCATCGGAATTGTTTTTGGACGGCCTTTCGCACGGCTTTGTTGCAGCAGCTTTGATTTCTTTTGATCGGCCTATGGCATACACCCCCAAAATCCTTCCTCCTTTATTTTTGTACCCCCCTTGTTAGTGCACAGTGCAGCAGGATATACGTAAGGGTTTTCACATTTTGTTTTAGGATGATCAAACGATGTAAACCTTACAAGATATGTACTAGGAAGTGAAGTCACTATCGATCCAAAGTCAAATCGAAGCATAGCAGCATCTCCTGAAAGCACACGACATGCTATGTTGCCCACTACGGTGTCTGGCGAGCTGATTACAGCTAACACAGTTTCCTTTTTCCCGGAAGATCTGTCTATGTGATCCACGGTGATCTGTCATCGGTTTCTGACCGAAAAGCTCGCAGCACCATTTGTCATCCTCCACTGTGTGTATGTCATCGGCATCGGTGCTCGCTGCTAAGAATAGTCATATCCGGTAGAGGTAGAGGATGCAGCATGTCCCATTACGGGCGGAAACGATGCTTCAATTAGCCGTTGACGGTAAAACACGAGCTCGAACATAGAATGAGCATTAATGAAGGGTCTGTGCAGCAGTATACAGCCTCAAAGAATACCGCAGCGGCTATAAGCTGCCAAGAGTTCGGTTAGCATCATTCAACCATTCAGTCGTTGTCGTTGCCGAAAATAGCAACAACAAAAAAAAATAATTCACCGAATAACGAAGCGGATCCTTCATCCAGCCCTTCGCTCCATCGCCACCAAAGTGTACTTTGTGAATCACAGAAGGTCAAATATCCAAATGCAGCAAATGCTGTACGCCGCAGAAATGAAGGATCGACGTTCGGTTCGTTTGGAATGAGGAACACCATTAGAAAGGGATTCCCTTTTAACGCTAGCTAATTATTAGCTCTCGAAACCGAAACGCCGCGAAAGGCAGACCAACAGGAGTGCCACGCTTCCTCTGACGACGCTAAAATGTGAGATCTCGCGGAACGGACATAATCCGTAGCGCAGAGCAGAGAAGCCGCGTGGCAGTGCACGCTTTGGAGCAAATTAAGCGCCGTGCCGTGCGATTGATATCCGATTTCATTCTCGAAATCCCTTCACAGGGCACGGAGGGCCGAGCACAAGCGAGCGTTCGCCTAATTCCGTCGCCGATAATCGGCTGTCCGACGGGCAGGCGGACGGGCTCAAGCTTTACGCTCAGTGCCGCTCAGAAGATGCCACGTCGATTAAGCCGAGATGTGTGGGTATGTGCGGTTCGAGAGATGTGGGATTTGGCGTGTCTTATTGCCTTACGCCATTCTGGTCCTGTGTTGTGTCGCTGTACGTTGCCGTGTCACTGCGTCTGCCGAGGGCGCAAGCTCGGCCAGAACAAGCGACGGAACGACAGCTTGACACAGGTAGCCTGCCTGCCAGCCTGAAATCTGGCCGCTCCTCGGATGGTTGGTTGGTTGTCTGGCGTGTGAGGAGAGGCCACGCTTTATTGTCCACTTTGTAAGCGTCCATTTTTCGGCCATTTTTTGTTCGCAGTTCCAAGCCGTCATGTTTGCTGTGAAGACCACGGTGGCGCTGGAGCGCTAGGCTTATCGACAATCGCAGAGCCCTACTACCATGGTTACCGGTGCGGCGATGTGGCGGCCTGAAGCCTGACATGAGGTCGTGTGCTTGTGTTTTTGCCCATTGTTCCGTGGCCCTCGTTGTTCCGTCCTGTTCTCTGGGAGTCTGCCATTTTCGCCATTTCCTATCACCGTCACCCTTTTTTTGGGAGGAACCAAGGAGCGAGCGAGCTACCATTTTCAACTTCTTTCATCCTTTTTTCGGCTGCCGGATACGGATTACGATGTACACGGGGCAGTAGCTGTAGGCTGGCTGTTTGGTTCAAGTTTCACCCCTTTGGAAGGTTGCCTACTTCGGTGCATCCAGCCACCGTGCTAGGCAACGCAGCAAAACGCCAGCCCAGCTCAGCGCATTCCGTTTAGAGCGTCACTCCCGTTGGCTTTGTTGTTCACCGGCTTCACCGGGGTAGCAGCAGCAGCAGCAGCAGCATGATGGGTTCGCTTCATGCTCGGTTCTGATAAATTAGATTAAGCCAGCATACAAAGTGAACCCCGGAGGCCGGTGGCCGCGTAGTTGCCTTCACTTTTATCCCTGTTGTTTTCAACGTTACCGAACCTCTTTTTTATTTCGCGGAAAGGCTCGCTGCGCTTTGCGAATTGCATAGTATTAGGCGATTCTTTTTTTGTTTTTTGTTATGGGACCTTGTTCGTGCTGCGCTGACTGCGTTGGTGCACCACAAAAGGAGCCAGTGAGGTGGTCCGGAGATTGGAGGGATCAGATTTAGTATTTGAATTGTGTTTTTCAAAATCCAAAAGCATTGAGGACCATGTTAGAGGCACGAATTTACACGCTACACTAATTGATGTTAACGAGCCTTTTGAGTGTTCAGCCAAAAGTGTCGAGTGTCCCAGGATGTGTCCCAGTGTCGAACGTGTGATGATGGTGACGATGATGATGGCATGCCAGTGAAGATAGATACCCATTTTGGGCAAATATTTAGCCAACGACCGACAAAGCACCGATCCCTTTGGCTACAAATGAATAATTTCTCTCAACATCGACCGAGACAGATACAAAGAGACAACGAGAGCGAGCGAGAGAGTACGATGCAAATGGCTAGAAATCAACGAGATGGTCCGGATCAGCGGAACATGATGTTACAAATGTTTGTTACAATTGTCCCCGCCTTGTCCACCATGCGAACATTGCGACCCGGGCGGGAAAGGGTGCAAAATGTCGCCAAAGGTTGAAACGTACCGGTCGACGGTTCGCCGTTGCTTCGGCCACTTCACAGAAGCCTGGCAGCTCGCTGCTGCTACGTGCGGCATTAAATCTCGGACAAACAAAACGGTGTCCAGCCGAGAGTCCAGTGCTAGCCGTGCTGGGTAATGAACCCTGCTGCTCGCCTCTTCAAAGTGAGGCACGATGGCACCGACGAGGCCACCGGGAAACCGGGAACGTGCCGGACGTGATAAGGAAACGAAACAATAGCTGGCGACAGTTGCGTGGCCGGGCAACCGTGCGGTCGACCGGTCCGTCGGGCGGTCTAGTCCGTTCGGTTTCCGGTTCAGTACCAGTGTCCGGTACTAGGGGCTCCGGGCACCGGCGACGTGGGGGAGCCGAAGGATGCACCTCAAGGGTGGCGGGCATGTCGTACGATCATTTGCCATGATTTGTGACAGCAACAACACAAGTGTGCTTGTATTGGCCAACACGACGACGGCGAGCGTATGATCTGTTTGTGTGCTGGCGAACGAAACGCTGAACTGGACACTTGACGGTACACGTGGTGGTCCATCTGCCTGCCAGCCAGCCAGCTAGCCAACTGACCAGCCAAATGAACAATCCCGAGGGTGAGGGAGCCATTTTTACATGAACAAGTGGCTGACCACTTGGCTCGAGTGTAGCCAGAATGATGATCGAATGGATGGCGAACCCCTGGGTGG
The DNA here is from genome assembly GCF_943734665.1 of Anopheles aquasalis. Classification (NCBI taxonomy): domain Eukaryota; kingdom Metazoa; phylum Arthropoda; class Insecta; order Diptera; family Culicidae; genus Anopheles; species Anopheles aquasalis. The sequence goes on along the minus strand of NC_064877.1, from coordinate 26,235,134 downwards.
CCGTACGTCGTCTATATGGAATGGAAAAGGGTGGAAGGGTGGGGTGTGGGGAGCGGGATGCGGCACTGGAACTGGAAGCACTTGGCATATGACATGCTCGATGTGTCTCAACAGCGTACTCGAGCCACTCCGATTCGGGTTCCGTGGTTCGCATTCGATCGGACACTATCCCGTACGATGACACCATGCCGTCAACAGCCTCCCACGTCCCAGCTCCCCTACTCCCAGCAGTACTCGCAGCACTATCCGTTGCAGCATTCGCCGGTCACGGACTTGCACGGACATGGAAATGCGTTGTGAGGACTACTACGTTCGTTGTGTCCCTTGTGACAGGTGAGACTTGTTGTTTTTATTGTTTCTGTTGTTGTTTCCGTTTGTTGTTGATCTGTTTCAGAATCGATCGGGCACAATCTGAAGCGCTCACTGTTGAAGCACAGTTGTGTTTTGTTGAAATAGAATTCTGAATAGAGAAATAAGCTCAGGGGGGGGGGGGGGACAACTTGGTGGGCCAACGTGAATCTATTGTCTTAAGGAAGAGGTCCTGCTTAAAGGCAAATCAATTAAGAAATAACCGACGAAAGGTCAGCCAGTCAGCTACTCTATGGTCTATCGCACTTTGCGTATCGAAAACAACACCCTGGATTAAAATAGCTGTGAGATGTGAAATGATTGGTGGTCGCTGTTTGTGTTTCTTGTTTGCGACAAAAAAAGCCCCAGGCAAGACCGATGGAACTCGCTGGAACGCGCTTCATTTGTCAAGAAACGACGCATGGACGTCAACTGGACCGATGCCGACGTCCCTAGCAACCTCAACCACCAGGATATAGCCGTGGCATGGCAACAGTGCACCACGGCAACCATACCGTTCGCAGGCTGCTGCTGCTGCTGCTGCGACGGGGATTGCATAATCATCGACAGGTGTGTACGCGTAGCACACACAACAACACGCACCACGGTACACGTGAGAGCGGAAATGCAACCTGTCGGAAGGCAGCCATTTGCATCGGCTGCAAGCAGGCGCTCGGGTGTCTGTCGGAAAGGGAAAAGGAAAAGAGAAAGAGAACGAGCGAGAGAGGCATGAAGGATCCGTAGGTCCACATCCATTCCAATTAGGCATCGATTGACGCTGCAATCGAATTTGCTGGAATCACCGGAATCGCCGGAATCACGCTGGAATCCATCCTGACTGCCCCATGTCTGGCCCGATGGCCGATGATGGATGATGAAGCCCCGTTTTTGGGCTTGGCAACCCCCGGAGCGGGCAACACCAGCTCCGGCACCCGGGAAACGGAATGATTGGAGAAGACTCCGCGATAGGAACTGTAGACGGCCGTGCTAGGCATTTGCAACGTTGCCATGTGAACTCCGCTCCCGGCTACTGAGAGTGAGAGAGAGAGAGAGAGAGTAATGCAGCAGCAGCAGCAGCAGCAGTAGTAGTCATAGTAGTAGTGGTAGTAGTGTAGTAGTGGCCCCCGAGAATCGCTTCCAAAAGATGAACGCGAAACGATGTCCTGTCCGCCATCCGAACCAAACACGAGACCGAGAGTGAGAGAGAGATAAAAAGAGAGAGAGAGAGAGAGAGAGAGAGAGAGAGAGCGAATGCGTATGGTGAAAGAAGCAGACGAACCCGAGCTGCATTCGGAAGGATCGTGTCTGCACGCCCACGGTTCTGGTCGTCGACCGGTCGTCGGTGTACGGAGCAGCCAAACTAGGTCGAACGGTCAATAAACCATGTACTACTACACCTGGCTGGTCATGGCCGTTTGCGACGCCTTCCTGCCTGCCTGCTGCACCGTCTCTCCTCCCCCCCCCCCCCCCCCCGGGGAATCACGAAGGATTCAACGATCCCGGTTGCGTTGGTTGGTTCCATACCCCCCCCCCCCCCCCTCTATCCCTCGGTCCCGTGGTCACCTCTAGTGACAGAAGGTCCCAGAAGGTGTTGCCCGGAAGGGGGCCATACCAGCAGAGAACAGGGCCACAGGGTACTTGCTACTGGCAGGTCCCGTGCTGTTCGTTCGTCCACCAGTGTTAAGCGCCAGGTTGCGCTTACAAAGTTCCCGGGGAAGTTCAATATTTTCATTGCTTCCCTTTCCTCCGCACAATGCGCAGCAATGGCTCGCCCAGCGCTGAACGTCGGTGAGAGGCTTAGAGGGTGGAAAGCAGAAGATGAATTGCAGTCTCCCTGCCTGCCTGGCTCAACAGCACCGGCAGGCAGTTGAATGTCCGCTACTGAGACACAGAGCTCGGGGGAAGTGGGGTTGGAGGTGCCCAGTAATCCAACCCAGATGCTCCCAGTGCACCAGCGTTCCAAACAGAGGGGAAACATGACATTCATTGTCTCCAATATGTAACACACCCGGCAGTTCCGACACCTGGCCACTAGCTGGCGACTTTTGACAGTTAACAACCTCTTGGCAACGAGGGACCGAAAGAATGTATATTGTGGAATGGGTTCATCGATAGGTTTTGCGAGCCCCAGCCTCACCCTCCCACTCGGGTGCCGTGCAGTCGGTGCCGGTTACAGCTCCAGCCAGGTTGCATTTCCCGGTGTCACCCGGTATGGTCAATCGTTTCGCAACCTTGACACAGTTATAGTACGGAGCTTGAGCGAGAGAGTGCAACCCCTGACGGGGGGGAGGGGGGTTTGACATACTAAATTCCCATCGTGGGAAAAGTGGGCCAACGGAAGGTGAATGCTTTTCGTGCGCGGCACGATGGAAAGGTGGAAAGTTTGAAATATTTGCCTATTTATCAAAGTATTTGCAACCGAGAACGTGAGCACCTAGGTCGGTGGTGGAGACACACAGGCACACGCCGTTAGGCTGCCATAAATTGTGATTCCCGGCTGCCGCTGTTCCTGGTGCGCTGTAACGCATGTACGCTGACACTTACATACCTTTCTGGGCCACGATGTTAAGGGCTGCATAAGGGATGGACAGTGCCATCCATCATGAGCCGCTTGTAGCCATCGGAGGAGGACACTCTTCTTGGACAGCCCGAGCGTCCATGTCGGACTTGAGCTAAGTCTAGCAACGGTTTTGGTGTTCGATAGCAGGAAAATGTCCACAAAAAACGGGGCATCACGCGAAGCTGTACATAAATTAAGGGGAGCCTCAAGATGGCGTCGCGTACTTCCGTCTTCGGTGACTGATTGAAGGCAGGCAGCACACGATCTCAGCAGCCACGCATCTAATCTAGTCGTTAAGATGCCCGGCAATCTCTCTCTCTCTCTCTCTCTCTCTCTCTCTCTCTTTCACTCTCCCTTTCGCTCTTATTCTATTGCTTTCCTTCACTTCTTCTACATCATCCGTACAACAAGCCACGGATGGCACGGCCTGCTTCTATGTTTCTGCTCCAAGCATGCTGCACATGCAAGCAAACATGCAGCAGGAATGCATCATCGTCCTCCTCGTCGTCGTTGTGCTTCAGTGCCATACATTGGTTGGTTGGCTTGGGAGAAAAACAAAAACAAAACCAACAACACGGAGCAGCAGCCTGGGGTGCTGGGATGAACGTGGTGGAGCTATGATTGAGTTGCCACGATAATCGATTTTGAACGAACCCTTCGGTCGCTGCCGTGCTTCTTCGACGGCGCATTGCCGTGACATACCGGCGTGCACCGGTACGAGAATGCGGAATCCGACCGAACGCGACCAAGCGGAGAAAAAGAGAGGGAGGGAGGGAGACGTGAAAAAAAAGGCGAAGAAAAACCACACCGTAGCGATGCTGCTTAACACACCGAGACATGGCAATGCAAGGACTCGGTGGTGAAAAGGGGGAGAATCGGGTAGGACGGAGTGGCTAAGGAGGGGGCATCGATAATTGCTCAACTCGATTGCACTCGATGCGCTCGCTTGATTATGTTGATTTATTCTGCACATTGTATTGATTTTCCTCCCAAACGACGCGATGCGATTTTCTTTGCATTGATCCTCCGCATTCCTCGAGCACCGAAACAGTAGGATCCGGCCATTCCGGCACTACGATGGCGTTTCTGCAGGATTGAAGGAATTGGGGGACAAGGCAATTGAACGAAGCAACCGGGTCTAATCATTCGAAGTCTTTGCCCGCCGACTGGGTGTAATTGTGATCGTGAATTTGTTCCCTTTGCTTTTAACGGGAAGGCTTAGGTATTTATGCTTTTTCGTGACATTTTTTGACATTATTTTATGACTTGTGGTCGTTTGAAGAATACATTATATTCTGTCTTCACAATTTGTTGGATCAATCGAAGCAAAACTGACCAAGTTATAGATTTTTGAAAATCCGCGTTTCATACAAAGCTCCATGCAGCTCGCTACTTTGAAGAGTGTTTCCCAAAACCAACGTTTTTAGTGTCGGTGGCCATCGTAGCATAAAACCTACTGGACCGATCTATTTGCAATTTTGAACACAAAGTCTCTACACCACTTGCCAGCTAGCCTCGTCGAGTTTTCATAAAACATGTTAATACTTTTTTTATAATAGTTATGTAAAACTTCTTTTTTAGACAAAATCGTAAAAACCATCACTTTATCAACTTCTAAAATCAGCCAAAAATCGAAAAATTGGAAATTCAACAAAAACGCAACGGGACTGCCTGGCTATACTTATAATCTATGAACGGAAAATTGATTTGCATAACTCAGATAACCCATCACACGGCTACAACGGGCACCGGAAAAAAAAAATACAGTTTTGCAGTCACGCAGTTCTAAATTTTATGCCACGGTCGTAGTTTGCGACAAAACTTGTACATAATACAGTCGAATATTCTTGGAAACTTACAGTTTAATTTGACATACACTTGATAAAATAAAAAAGAATGATTTCTTCACAAAAAATCGTCAAAAATGAGACCTGTCGCCATGATCAGTCATGTATTGGACAATGCCAACTACCAACCGTCCACATGGAAGAAAGGAAGCGCGAGGTGGCTAAACGAGGTCATCATAAGCACCCGTGGTGGTTGGGTAGTGAGGGGGGCCGCGGGTATTGTAACGTGTTACGCGGAACCATCCACAAAAGGATGAATATGTCGAGCGTGGCATGCCGTGTTATCCGCGTTCTCGTCTCGCGTCCTGAACGTCACATCATGAGCCGCATCGTTATGCCAGAGTAACTTATCTCCACTGTGAAGCACCGTTTTATGCTCGTTACAAAGGGGGGTGTGCTCCCACTGCTGTTGCGTCCCTTCCGTTCGATCGTTCGACAAGTCTATTAGTCAATCAAGCGGTTCCTTCCACACATGTTGTAGCGACGGTTGTTGTTGTTGTCGTTGTTATTATGTATTGCGTCTGTTACGAAGCACAGGAGCAGCAGGATAGTTGCTGCCTGCCTCAGTTCTTTTAGTGCGCCAGATTTGCTTCTTCAGCAGGCACTACCTCAGTGCTTCAAGTCAAGAAGAAGATGCGTCGGAATGGAGAGCTTTCTGCATATTTTCCTCATCTACTTACTTTCTTCATCCTGCACGGAGAGGCATAGGCTTGTAGCGTAGACTGCTGCCGGATACGGCGGCATCGTGCACCGCAATCATTCAATTATCGCACGAGGACGATAAAGTTGTTGGACTAACGTTGGTGGTCGAAGGGCGTCCCCAACGTGATCGTAGTGCGTGGATTCGATGCAACGAGCCAGAAGTGTCTCGCACGCAAAACTTCCGCCATAACTCGCTCGTGAAGCTGTTATCGGAAAAGTTTGCAAAAACTGCCACGTCTGTCGAGCATTCTAGGTGCGTTCAAGGGCGTACACCGTGATGCGGGCAACAGTACCTTCTTTTTTTTAGCATACTTCATGCAAGAATATTGCTCTTACTTGATGATGGCACGGTAAAAGCAGAGATTGGAGTGTACAGCGTGGAACAGCGTAGTTTCTTTAGCCACAGATGTTGCTGTAACTTGTAAGTACTTGCAAGTACATTGTACTCGACCCTCAAAGTATCAGCGAATTAAATGAAGGTAAATTGAATTATATTAAAATGCTTCGCGCCCAGTAATCTTCAAACTATTTCTAGGACAATTCATAAGACAAAGACTTACATTGAATAACCTATAGATTACAAATAAACACGACACAAGAGGTTGGTTTAAAGTGTATCTGGAATTTTACGATCTATTCGTTCTATTCTATACGCTCCTCTTTGTCATCAAAACACCTTCGTGGCCCTTGAAAAACATTTGAAGCCATCAGTTATGTTTGCTTCGGGTGAATGCAGCGTCAGCAGATCCGATTGAATACAACTTAAATCTCTTGCTAGGAAATTCCCATACCTGACCTCGAATAGTAAAAAATTCGATCACTATTCTTTTAGGCCACCTTCACCTAAAAGACAACGAGATAGTTCGATGACAATCCATCACAGCGAACAGGGAACTTTACGAGAAGGTCGAAAGCGTAGCGTTTACGATATCGTCAGTAGACACATGTAATGAAATCCTCTCAAATTAACCAACGAGCATCGCTTAAGATAGATCGATAGTTACGCTTCCCTTATCGTTGCAAATGAACATTCCAATCCGATCCGAGTATTGTAGCAACATGTCCGTCAGCGGGAGCGATACATGACCCTCTTGACTACACAAAAACACATGGAATTTCCCAGGGCAACCTAATGATGATTGGGTTAATGCCGAACGGGGGCCAGTAACGCAGTAACGTTCTAACTGAAGCCACTTTTCCCTCGACAAACAAGTATCTCGCAAGAAGCCGCAGCCTAGAAGGAAAACGAAGAGCTCCGTCAGACAAATATTTATTTGCTCGCAGTCCGCCACTCATCGCTGGCTCGCTGGCTCGCTGGAAGGAAAAGCTAAAAGCATTCCGAACCCAAAACAGCAATCGGAGTAAAGGCACTCACGGCCAAATGCCCCAAACACTCTGGCCGCAGTCTCTGTTCGGCGCAAAACGGAAACGCTGCAATCGCTATATTGGTACGTGTGTTACGTGCAGTAAACACTGATTATCCTTGAAGTGTTTAGCTGGCTAGTAGCAGCAAGGCCGTCGGTATGCTGCGTTGCTTGTATCACAACATCCAAGCCAACAAGAACGGCCGATTTTACCATCCCGTAGATGCTAGCGTGGATATGCTCGCGATGAAATGATGACGGCTAGAGGAAGTAGAGAATATTCTCATCATCATCATCATCATCCACATCAGCAACTTCGCCATCGTCATTAGGCGAGGTTCTCTTTTATGATCCGCTTACACGCGAGAGACAAAGAAGCACAAAGCACGAACCAATTTCGCCGCGCTATGGGAGCGCAACAATCGCATTAGCGGAAACGGCATGAGGTGCGCTTGTTTTTTATGCTGACTATTTCCATTCCATTTTGATCAATATTCGTCTTTTCCATCGATCGGCGAGGGGGGGGGGGGGGGATTACGATTACTTGCGGCTTGTTGACAGCCGAGTTCAAACGATGAAATCGGAAGCTTTTACCATTTAACTTCAAAACCATTCCTCCCAAGCGCTCCCATTTAACATCGATTATTGATTGTAATAACCTGCTGCTGGCTTAGCCCGGCCGGCCGGCCGATACCAGCGTGGATATGAAGATGAAAAAGAAGATCCTACTGTTTTTCCCTCATATTCCGTAGTCTAAGCACGAATTTCATCACCATCCTCGCACAAACGGATCATATTTGCTTCGCTGAATTCCTGGTCCTGGCTGAAAGGATGGAAATGGAGCACGGTTCACACGGTTTCGCCCCCATACCGAGCACCCTCAACGGAGTGCGAATCCTTTGATCCTCATGCCCGCATTTGCTTCAATTCACCTGCCGCGTCATGAGTTTCAATTCCTTCCGCACCAACCCAACGTCTCTCTTTTACTCTCACGAATGTCCAAAAAGGTTGGTCGGAGGCTGTGATAAAGAACTTCATTTCTTCAGTTTCACTGAAGCCAGTAGGATGAAGGCCTCAGAGCTTAGCGTACGTCATAATTCCATTTCTTCGCATCTCTCTCTCTCCGCTCTGACCAACGAAAAGATGAAATGAAATAGGATACTCCACTGTCGGGACCAGAACGATCCAGTCCGAAAAACCGAACCTCGTGCCCTCTCAGTGACCCACAGTCTAATCGGTATAAGTGCGCCGCACGTCGTGAGGACGCGTGCGACCGAGAATCAGACTATAGGGCCCGAATCCTGCCATCCTCGTCTGTTGTGTTTGAGTGGTTGCCGAGCCACCTAGTTCGAACCATCGAGCAGATATGGCTAATCGGTCACGGGTTTTTCGTTTTCACGACCTTTTTTAACCCTCCTTGCCCCAGAATTGCTGCATTGTTTGCTTGTTGATGTGACGAGACGAACGTGGAGGTGCTGATATGCTCTGCGAGGTATAAATGAGGTTTTTGCTCAAAGCAAGAGGAAGCTTACACCAAGTTTGTTATCGAATGACCCTTCCCTGGTATTCGGACTTGTAGAGGGAACAAAAAAAAAACAACTCATCACGCCGGGGCACAGAACATTTTCCCGTTCATTCATCGGGAAACTTGTTGATATGGCATGATCTTGATTTATGCTCCTTGCCAGACGCACACTCACGCGCACTCTCACGCATCGTCTGTCACTTTCTCCAGCGGCCGTTCTCACATTTCTGCCCCATCATCCACAGCGGGCGTAACGATGGCTCCCAGAATACCGTCCTATTTCGGGACATTCGGGTTTGAAATGTCAAATTCCCGTTCCCGTTCCGGTTCGCGTTTTTCCGCGGGAGGGAGATGGGTGGCCACCACCATTCTGCTGACAGCGGGATTTTGCTTTTCCAAGAAACCGAAAGCCAAGACGTGGTGGCGACGAGATGAGGGAGCACGGTGCAAAACGGGCCGAAAAGTGGAAAAGCGCGGCCTTCTTCAACCGCGCCCGAACCAACCCGAAAGAGAATCGAAAGAAAGAACGCGCACGCTGGAAAGGAGATAGGGTATCCATGGATAGGGCGTATGTTTGTTTGTGTGTGCGAGTGTATGTGTTTGTTGCGTTATCTCGCGGCATTCGTCGTATGCGCCTTCCCCCCCCCCCTCCCCCCCAAGGAAGAGGAAAATCAATTCCAGGATATGAGCGAGGAATAAAATAAATAGGTCAACGCAAAGCCTCGGCCCGAGTACATAAGCCCGGGATACGGAATTCAGGCGAGAGAGCGAGAGAGACTGGCGAGGGCGATGAGCCTGTGTGTGCTCTAAGAGAGAGAGAGAGAACATTGAGGGCGGCTCATTCCAAAAAGGGTAGAATCACTCAAATTCCCCCCACACAAAACAACCAACCTGCCCTGCGAAAGCTATGGCAAACGGTTGGCTCGGGGTTTGAGAAGCTTTTCCAGCTGACACGAGGTCTCGCTCTTGCTGGACTTGTTACTGCGGGTCACAAGGGAAAGAAGGGGAGGACACTGGAGGTCACTGAGAAACCCGGAACTGAGATTCGGACGTAGGATGATCTCATGCGTGTGTTTACGCTTGTAATTTGTTTGTCCATTTGTGTACCGCCCTAGCTGGTTGGCCAGTTCTGCCACTATCAACCAAGATTGCCCATAACACGCTTCCAGAATGGTCATCACCGATCCACACATCGTTTGTCTAGAGATCCTGACCAGGGTGCCCGGTCTATTGGGCTTCTTCGGTCGGAAAATGCGACAATTAAAATGCTTCTTGGCTGGCTTGTTGACTGGCCATCAGCACTGGTCTGTTCTGTGGTGGTGGTTGTGCTGCACCTGCCCGGGAGAATCGGGGTCAAGTTCATGCCTGCGCACCCCCGGTAACGACGTTTTATCTTCGGTGTGCCCCGAGTGTAACCGGATCCCCTAATTGGTGGCTAGCCAGACGTGCCAGACAATGTTACGGTTGGACAGAAAACTTACTGCCACAGATTAGGGTTTATGAGGGCATCGGATGCCTCGTGATGCAGCAAGGTTCCCCATTGCACCGCCACAGCTGCCATCTGTCGGGACCGTTAGTGGGGAAATGTAATTTAGGGGTTTTCTTATTTTTTGGGGTTTTCGGTTTTGCTTTGGCTGTAACTTTAGAAATTCACAAACTTGCGCGACTGGAGTCGGTAGTATTAAAGGTAGAATCGATATTACCGTGTCCAGATCTGGCTGGATTACGGCCATTGGAGTGAAGCGAGGAGCAGTGTTATAATCCCGTCAGAGTATGTAAAGCGATTCAATTTTTTGTAACAGGAACACATTTACTAGGATTCAACCTCTTTTCAATTAAAAATTAAATTACGCTGGAAGTAATGTAATGTGATAAATGTAAAAAGCGATTAGAAAATTGTAATAACCGTAACCTAATAAGCTTTTATTCAACGTACATAAACCTAAAAGATAAGCATGAAAACTGGATTACAAAAAACACGCCAGGTTTTCACTAACGATGTTATTTAAATGCATCGCTCCTTCCAATTAAATACAACTCTACCTCTATTTTAGGGGTTGCGAAATTTCTCATGCGAAAATTTAACAAATTCTAATTAATTCCGCTTTTCATTATCACAAATCACTACCACAACAAGCCATCGCCAAGAATTAATCCGTTAAAACTCGGTATCCACCGTCAATGCTCCCGTCTCGTCGCTACCGAAACTAGCTTATGGTTCCACGCGAGAAAACATCGCCTCAAACACCTTCAATCTGGACCGAGCGCGCCCGGTTCTATTGAATACTTGTCGCCAATCGGAACGTGCGAGCGAGCGAGCGAAGGAAAAAAATCATCGAACGTCCCGAGGTGCGGGAAAAATGGAAACACATCCGCCAATCCGCCTGCTCGACTGTGGCACGCGGTTGAGTGGTTTAACGGCTTTATACAACAACAACGGACCAAAGCAACAGAACAGGGAAAAGGATCATCAGGAAACAATCGTACCAGCGCGCACCATACCGTATTTGCTGTAATGCCAACGACACGATCTCGGTGGTGGCTCTATCGTGGCCATGGCACTCTGTCTCCCGGTAGCGTTAAATGTCTCACGTCCGCAGGCGGAGTGCTCATGGAGTCCACCGCCCTCTCCTTTCTCCCTCCCGTCCGTCCGTCCGTCGATGAGCGGTAGTTTTACACGTCGCGGACGTGACTGAACTCTCGAGAGCTGATTGTTGTCGGGTGACTACCCTCGGTCACCAGGCAAAAAGGGAAGTGCAGCAGTAGCACAAGGGAAATGCATCTTACGAGCCAGAAATCGCGACAAAAAGCGACAGACCCTCCTTGTGTCCCCTTGGATTGGATTAGTAGTTCAAACAGACACAGACACACGAGTCCGGAACTACGCGAGGATGGTGCGTCTGGAATGTTGACCGTTCCTGCCGTTCCTGCCGTTCCTGCTGCTCCTCGGTGGCTCGGTGTGTTGGTGTGTTCGAGCATGTCCGGACGGTTACGCTCCGGGTCGTCTGCTCGAGCGGATGAACCCATAAATTTTCCTGCCGAGACAGCCGAGTCTGGCCGAGCGAAATCAGGCCAAACGCACACACAAATGCACACGCACACGCTTCGGTCGGTCAGTGGCTGGCGGGCTGGCTGGCTGGCTGGCCGAACCATGCTAGACCCGCTGTCGTCGTCGCGCCGGTATTGGTGAAGCTCCCCTTTCTTTTCTCCGAAGAGCAACAGCAACGACCGAGTGCACTCCAAACCCACATTCCTGGCGCATCCTTCCAGAGCACAGAGACAAAGAGAGAGCGAGAGAAATGGCTGGAACGAGCTGCTTTCCATGGCTTTCGAGCGGGGAAAGTCACGACCGACCGACGATTCTGCCCGAAGTGCTGCCTGTGAGCTTTTTGGTGGCCCGAGCGGCTCCGGTGCGTCCCGAGCGGATCTTCGAAAAGCCGAAAGTCCTTTGCAGGACTCCACCGGAAACGCGGTCTTCGAGCATGCTTGCAGCACCGAGAAGGATCAGGCTGCGTGGCTGCAGAGTCGGCTTATTGAGGGGATGATTAATGATGATGATTGAAAGGGACGGCAATGTCGAACATTTCTTGTTGCATTCACTTCCGTTCCTGGTGGATGTCTCAAGGATTCCAGCCACGACCGGAGACACATTTTTGGGAGTATTTTCGTTCGGCTCTTCCACACGCATCTCACACGAGACGCTTCCTAAAAATGCCTACAAATGGGGTGTTTGACCTGCTTTCCGGTGTTAGGGCACTGATGGGAGTGGCTCTTCTTTGGCTGCAGTAACTCAATTTGGTTTCATGACTTCCATCTGCAGACCGATTCCAATTGATTGAACTCGTGGCGTTTCTTCGCTCTTTTTTTCTAGAGTTTGTTTTACTTTCTCGTACGCACAGCATAAAAACAGTCAGTAGATTGCTTATTGCCCGCAAAGGCCACCCCATTGCAGCTTAAATGCGCTCCAAGAAGAGTTGATGAAATGTGGCCACTGTATTAAAGTGATAAGCGTTTGCAATTTTATGTTTTCAAGTGAATGTCATATTAAACCAAAAGTTTCAAAAAAAGTTGATTTGTATTATGTGGGAGATTTGTCAAAAATTACGTCCATAGCATCAAATTTAAAATGGCGTGACTGCAAAAATTAAGTTTTTCCGGTGCGCATCGTAACCGTGTGATTGGTCATCTGAAATATGCAAATCAATATTTTATTCATAGATTAAATGTTTTTATCCAGGCAGTCCCGTTGATTTTTTGTAGAATTCCCAATGGTTCGATTTTTGGCAGCATTTGGAAGTGATGAAAAAGTGGTCACGGATTGATCAATGATCAAACCGAGTTCGTCGCTTAATCGGACAAGTCTTTTGATTCGGACGAAAACTGGCTCAGTTTTGACGATTTGTTTTTAGGAAACTATCTACCTATACATATTTTTGTAAATACCTTTATAAACTACAACTGTTCAAGTATATTTGGTTGTATTTTGGGGACGATTTATTTAAAACTTGACCGATGGCTTTAAATTTAGGAGTGAAGTCTGCAAAAATGCATTTTTTCGGTGTCCATTGTGGCCGCGTGCAATATGATTTGAAACTTACGAAACCGTATTTTTTTATTAAATTATAAGTTCATAAAGGTAGTCCCGACAAGCTAAATTTAAATTTTTTTCAATGTTTTGACGCATTTTGAAGATTTTTAAACTTTCTTTCGATTTTGTTGAAAAACGAGTTTTACATTATTTTTAAAAAACCTTAAAGCATTTCAACGAAAACTTGACGGGGCTACCCGGAAATTAGTGTGATATGGAAGTTTATCTAGTAGTCCAAAAGGTTCGGTCCAGTCGGTTTTATGGTTTGATAACGTTGGTTTTGGGAAACGCGCTTCAAAATAGCGAGAAGCATTGAACAAAATATGAAGCGCGATGGTTCAAACATCATTGACCTCGTCAGTTTTGCTTCTACTGATTCATACATTTTACATGAAACTCTAGAAAGGAGCAGCATTTACGAAAAACTGTAAAAATAAATGTCTCAAAAGTATATTCTCAGAATCATGTGCCTAGAACGTTTTAGAATTATATTACCTACTAGTGGTCTCGTGGAATTGATATTACCTACCAGAGCACTCAGCTTGAAATTCAACAAATGTCAATTCATTTTCAATTAAAGTAGCAATACGTGGAACTGTTCTTCAAAACACGGCTGATAAATGTGAAAATCGTTTAATTAAAGTTATCGAAGCACGGTTGCTAATTGAAATTGGTCTGGTCATCGTTCCAATCGACCCCATTCAGAGGCAAACGGTCTGTTGCACATTTCATTACACTAACCCCCTCCCCCCTCCCCCCTGAAAGGATAAATAGGATCCTCCCACTCATCTCTAACACACACGGAACAGGAATTAGTTACACTATGGCTCTCGATATTGATTAGTAAATATGTCGTTCAAATTAGACACTTTCTACGACAGACACGATGCGCTACAGCAAAATAGAAAAATAAACATTGAATCGATTCGTTTAAAGTATTTCAAAACATAAGACAAATGACTCCATCGCTTCCCATACAGCTTGTAGCACAGCAACGAGCGATCGAAAAGCTTTTAACTTCCTTTTCCGGTGATTTGAATCCAGCAAATGCGATAAGAACCCAATGCGTGTATTGAGCTGTTTGCATTCGCTGAAGCGCGTAAGGTACGCGTGTGCGTTTGCGTTGCCCTCCAATGGTTCACGGCACATGATGGACTCCGGAGTATTTAGCGCTGGATCGTCGTCGATGCAAGCAGAGTTACATCGCCATTTCCGTACCCATTGCACCGGCCGAGCTCCCTCTCCCGGGCCAAGAGAGAGAGAGATCGATATTCAATTTGCTTTTTCACCCCGCCTGCCACCATGCGCTTAGCGAGCGGAGCGAAAACAAGGAGCCCTGGCCCTGGCTGCCCATTCTTCTCCGACCACCCCGGTGCCGACCATCGAGATATATTAATTTCAATTTTTCAAAGCAATGGCCGAGAACGGAACGTGACATTTTCATTTCATTTCGATCCTTTTCGTTTCCCTCCACACCCGTTGGCTGTCTGCTCATAACTGCATGCATGCATGCTACCAACCAGCGAGCCAGCTAGCGTCACCTCCAACGGATGAGTGAGTGCGAGCACGATTGGATAGCGACCGGTGATCGGAATCAGATATTAATGGCTCAATTCTTGGAAGGATTTCCGTCCATCCAAAGCGGTGTATGCGTGGAGGAGAACCGTTTGGGTGTAATAAACGATCGTTATCAACGTTGTAATCCCTGGCAAATGAGTTTGCTTATCCCCAGACAGACCCCATCCCCGCCTATCAGGCGAATGGTCGAAGACAATCGCTTCACCACCCACCGGGGACAGATGAAGACAATCAACAGCGATTGGTCTGTAATAGTAGGTGAATGGGGGGGGACCAGTGTGTGAAACAAAACTGTTCAGCGACTAAATCAACCCTTCCACAAACCAGACAAGCGAGATTGAGGTCGCCTTTGATTGGAGGCTGGTCGTGCTGGTCGGCGCGGATCCAAAGTATGTCAAGCGCATCCAGCGCATCGCTTCCAGATCGAATGCTGCATCGAGAGAGAGACACTTGAGAGGCTCTTCATGGGTCGCCTGGAAAGAAGCCTTGCCAGATATTCTATTATCAGCTGCGCCGTGGTTGGATGTTGATTTCACTGGAACCTGGCGCTTGCGCCACAAGAAAGGCATAAGAAATGGATGAGATCGGCTACCCGGCGCGTGTATGTGGTGTGGCGTGCTTTCGCGCTAAAGTGGACGCTTTTCAAGGGGTTTTCGATTGATGCCGCGTTCGTGCGCCTATATGTCAAGCGAGCTGGGTGGGTTAAGGTCGTCTCGTGGCAAAACCCTTCCCACGAATGAACCCGGTGCTTCATCGAAAATCTCTCCCTCTCTCTCTCTCTCTCTTTATGGCCGCGGTCCGCGTCTTCCACGGTTCGGTGCCAGAAGTGTCATCAGCTGTCATACGCGGCGCGAAGAACCCATTCTTTGGTATTTGGCCCTCCACTGTTGGCGACGCTGGAACTTACCTTGGCCCATTCCTTTACCTTTCCTCCCACTTTCTCTTTCTCTCTCTCTCTCTTGCGCTCTCTCTCTCTCTCTCTCTCTTCAAATATGTGCCCTTTAAGACACTTATTAGGACCCTCTTGCACCAGCTCCGGTCTTGTAATATCTTCATTTACGTTGTATAATCCTGGCTAGGCAGAGAGAGAGAGAGAAAGAGAGAGAGGGGGGGGGGGGGGAAAGGATAGAAAGATGTCCTTGAGGCCAGCATTATGGGGGCGGTTGGTTTGCGCTGACGCGCTGAAGAACCATCACCACTTCTGAGGGCCACCACCCCCCTTCGCACACACATGTTGGTGGTTCATGTGGTGGTTGGCGTGACATGGCGGTGCCTATGTGTGCACTTTAAAGAGCCGCCCAGAGGATCAAACTATTTGCTCTGTATTCCCCACTTCACTTCACATGGCAGGCAGCAGCAACAGCAGCCGCAGCGCCAGCAGCAAATAACAGCTCTTCCTTCGCTCATGCCACCGGACCACCGGCCTCCATTTTCCATTGTGTATTACACTCACAGGGGAGCGCATTAAGCTGCTTATCCCTCCAGGTCCGGCCCGAAGGCGTCCCCAATGTCACCGGAGACCGGACTGTTGGGCTGCCAGCTCCAAACGAAGAGGGGAGGGAATTAATAGCTTTTCCTCCAGCGTTGGTAGAGTGTAGTTTTTTTTCAGGAAAGGAATTAGGTTGTCCTACTGCACACTGTTTGCTGGTGCGGGTGGTGAGTCCAGTCCTGGAAGGGCGATTGTGCGAATCCGAGCGAGAATTTCGAGCAAACTACCCTTCAAAATATAAAGTTGAGCAACCGTTGACGACGCGACGATTGGCTTCGCCTTTAGGGAGGGAGTGTTAACATGTGACGAAGTTATGATCAAACTGGATGGAACCGGAAACATGCGGCGGTGGTAAGGTGCACCGGAGCCTCTTCCTTGACGTGATGACGCTGTGATGTAATTGAATTTGTAATCAAAAGTGTTAGTGAGCATCAGCTGGGGCGAACCACGTGACAGACCGCAGTGAAGGCAGGTGTTTGCTTCTCACCCAAAAACCACCAAGGAAAACCAAGCCAAGGTGACCATGCCTCTGGTTACCTTGATGTGACCGGCCTACTCTCTCTCTCGCTCTCTCTCTCTCTCTCTCTCTCTCTCTCTCTTCCCTTCTCTCTTTCTCTCTCTCTCTCTCTCTCTCTCGCTTTCTAGGCCACTCGGTCGATCTGTGCGATGCAAAAGTGGCCAAAGAATGATTCTAATTGGAATTGATTATCCTTGAATAGTTGCCCCGTATCCGGCGCTCCCTCCAGTGCCTCCAGCCCTGTACCGGGGGTGGGCCCATGGGAGGAATAAAAAGAAAGCCTATAGTCCCATGGGATGAAGGCTAGCTGGGAAGAAAATGTAATGAATATTCATGACCATAAACCGGCCGTGCTGACCCTGGGAGATGACTGAAATTCTGGGAATCAAGGGCACCGGGATCGGGATGCCTGCTGCTGCTCACCTGGCAAGCTGGCTATGGGCACGATGGATTTATGGTTCCGCAATAAAGGCATTCCTAGTCAGCTGACCGTTTTGGACAGCTCCATGGGATGGTCACCGTGGGGGGATGCTCTCTGGTTCCTTCGTGGATCACTTGGAAGCGTCTCAAATAATGCGTTCCAGAGTAGGGCTGCTGCGGCACGAGCGGTAGAGTGTAGCACCCTATTTCATACGCTGTTTGAGTGCCGGGTGCCTTGGTGCCGAAGACTGGCCGAAGATGTGGCCTAGAAAATGGTCGCTGCAGGTGTCACGTTTCCTTCAAGCTCCTCTATACTTATCCGCATTGCAAATGCACTGACGAGAACAAATTAAGGTAGTCGGCAGCTTCTTTACAATGTATTACAGCAAAGGGTTCTCTTGCAATTCAACTTCGAATAAAGTTGAATTCAAAATGTTTGAATGTTTTGAAGCACACTTTATGCTATTTAATTCATAATATTACCAAAATTCAGCCGTATTGATTTCATTTGGTTGTGACTTTCATTTTGTTTAGTAATGATGCTATTGTATATATTGTATAGTTTATTGATGATGCTTTCAAATTCAATCACCACCTGGAACCTTTTATGTTCCAAACTATGTATCTCATACAATATAATGGATACATTCGTAATGCAGAAGATTAAATCAGGTCTTATCTTGCAGCAGCATCACATCACGGCATACAAAACGCGTAACGTTGTACATTCACGTGACATCAAATTAATGCTTGGTAATAAGTATAAGCCATTTCATCGTTCGTTAACACTCTTTGTTACATCTTCCATGTTCATTGCAATTCGTGTTTATATTAAGCACATTGATGATAAAGACAAGCAACAATTAGGTGGAAAAATATTTCAATAGGTGGATCGCAGTCTGATAAGAACACGGTACTTCATTACAGCAATCACCGGCGGATAACCTTCCTCACCTAGGTGTTGTCATCCTCACTGGAAAACCAACTGCAAAAGGCTTCGCCTTTGATAACTCATTCCCGGATCATCATTAACACCGACCGGGACGACGATAATGGAGGCAAAATAATCGTCAAACCATACGCAAACGATAGCACTCCCGATGGTGCTACACGGCGATAGCGATGTATCAGGCAGAAGTAGAAGACAAATGAGATATGGAAAAGGCTTGATATGGAAGAGAGGGAGAGAGAGTGAGAGTGCCGTACCGTGTGAGTGGTGGATTTCGAATTCCGCATGCAGCTCATATGATCAGCAACAACCATGGCCATGGTATACCAACCGCGAGCTTCCACAAGCCTCCACGATCCGGCTCTGATGATGACGGAAACAATTTCCCTCCGACGCTTCTCGCGCAGCCCACGGCTACCCGACGGCTTCGTTTTCCAACCGTTACACTCCAAACCAACGAACGAAGGAGACGAAGTGATTTTGCCCGTGAATGGAGTGCATGAATGCCGCTAGACCAGGACCAGGAGCCCTGTGTGTTGTTTGGTACAACACGCTCGAAACAATGGTCCTGGGGGCTGGTGCAGGAAGCATCAGGAAGAATAAGCATCACCAGTAAACCGCTGGCACCGCTCATACATACATAAACATACATGGTACGCGGGGCTTTCTTCTTAACTAGGCCATCCGTACGAAAGTGCTCGCAAACTTCTGCTAGCTCACCGCGGGAGGCTGTTCTTGTTGAACAGTCGGGCCGGGACGGAACGGAACGGTGCAATCCACGTCCATCCACCGAACGTCTGACCTTTCCTAAGAAATGCATCTTTGGCTCGAAACTCTCGAAACGGCTCGAAAGCATTTCGATTCACACTAGCAGGCAGTCAGGCTGGCTGGCAGGCAAACAATGCGGTATGCTGCTCGAGGACTCGAGAACAACAACGCCAGCGAACACCATCCCGGGCCCCATGCATTCACCACCGCCCTTTGTAAACGCCATTAATTTAATGCCTCCATCCGTACATGCTCCTTATGCTTCTTATCCCGGCAGCGGGTGGAGTGGTGGACTCCTTTGTGGGTCTTCTGCTGGTCCGACGAAAGCACCCGGGTGCATCATTACGATCGCACGTTTGCATCGCCCCCCGGGAGCGGCCCTTTTGGAGCGGAGGGATGCTTTATGCTACCGTACCGTACGGCATATCATCCTCCGCCCAGTATCGCGGTAAATGGCGATAATTGTAATTGCTGCACTTTTGTGCTCTTAAATTTGATTTATCGCCCTCGCCACGCGTGAGTGTGAATTGATTAATTATTATGTGGATCTCGGTCTCGCCTCGTGCTTGTACCGGACGGTCCCGGACTTCAACAAGCTTCTGGCCCACGCGAACCACACTAATAGGTGATGGGTGCGTTCGCCTTCCTTCAATGTCTTTTCAGTTCAGTCGGGTGCTTCGAGCAGCGTACGATATGTGCATTCATTGCAATGCAATGCACCGGAATGACCGAGATAAAGTTGTCTCCCATTCGCTACGGACCATTCTCTCAATCTATCTTCATTTGGTAGGGGGGATTAGAGGGGGGGGGGGGGGGGCTTGAGGCGGCGTGACTTTGAAGGAACGGTATTTACTGACGTCTAGAATATCGGACATAATTCCGGCAACTAACTAGTGTCTATTCGTTGGCATTGAAAGGAATTCCATGACCTTTATTTATCTCCTATTCCTGCAGAAATCATACTGACGTCTTTTATAACGCCTTATCTATTTATAGCGAGAATCATACTGATTTTTTTTTAGTTGGTATCTTACGGACGGAAATCTTACTGATTGTTATTATATTTATAGTTTTATTTACTGTTTTCTTGCATTGCAGAAACTGTCGATTTCAGAATTAAAAAAGAATATATTCATAGCCACGTTGCCACAATGGTTTTTTTATTTGGTAGCACACATTTGAGTTTTATTATTTTTGGTTTTTCTAATTGTACCATGGAATTGTCACAATTTCCTTATTGACCGTGGATGCTCTAACCATGTTTGCGAGTCCACGTTTTCTGTCTTTTTGATGACGAATGATAAAGTGAAGAAGAATCTTCACAAGTCTGACAGCATCGTAAAGTTTATTTTAAGAAGAACTTTATCGTTCGAATGAGTTCACAGTACATCAGACGGTGTCCATCCCTACGGCATTACAATGGATCAGTGCGAATGGCCATTACATGCCCTGTTGCTTTAACTTCCTGAAGTACAGAAGCAAATGGACGAATAATGCGGACAACATCAACAGTTCGCCGTTGCAGGTGAATGAGGGACTGCGCGAGTCGAACTACCAGCAAAAAATCCTCGCGTGTACCTCGTGTGCTGAAGTGTATTACAGGGAGCAGCATTGTTTTCAGTTCCTCTCGTGGCCACTGTACGTTGTGTGTTTTCCTTTCAATTTTCCTAAAAGCTTATGCCTATTCCGAAAAAGGAGATGACGAGTTTGATGGGACAGAGAGAGAGAGAGAGAGAGAGAGAGAGAGAGAGAGAGAGAGAGCCCAGGCGAGGCCCATTTGGCGAGTAGCATAATGAACGCGAACAAAAGAGTCACCATTCCTCGGGGGCAAAGACAAGCTCCTCAGCTTCAGACGCCTTGACATCGACCTTGACATATTGAAAAGGAAAACCATCAACGCATCCATTTCGTCTCGATGAAGATGAAATATCACAGTCACCAGGGACTATCGGCGTGTTCCATACCGTGGCCACAATTTCGACAAATTTTCCTATCGGATAGTTAAACATCAATAAGTTAGTATTGCTGTGCTGTGTCTTAAGTTGCAACTTCTTTGCCCTCCATATGAGGCCCATTTTTGCTCATATTTGAGGGCTGAAGTATCTGATGCTCATGAATAAAATGCATCACTTCCTCGCGGGAACGTTGCATGTGCATGTCGGGAAACTACTATGCCCAACCATCCCAAAAACCACCACCTCCACCAATGGCACCAGATAAGTGCGGTGAAAGCAATAGATAAGGGGAACCCAAGGGATCCACACATACGTTGCCACCGGTGCATGGTGCAAGGAAGGTTGGTGCTTCGTTTTATCCAGTTTAGAACAAGGAGGATCCAGCATCAGAAGAAGAAGATGAAGGCTAAGGAAGGCACGAGGAATGGTTGGTGGTGTTGACCAAAGTTCTATCTTCCGAAACTTCAAGCAGCCACCTCAGCAGCCGAGATGCCAACTTGTCACTGCCAGCCCCTCCCGTCCCGTCCCGTCCCGTGAGTCCGTGAACCGAATGCGGTGCTCCTCGGGAAATGCTTGGGAACCGTGATCGAGATGAACACGTGCTTGTGTGCCTGGGAACGTGAGTGTATGAGTGTGTGTCGGGGGGGGTTTAGAAATGTTGTGTCGCAGGATCCTATGATTCTTCTATCCAAAAAGGCCTAAGCAAGGGGCACTGGCCGAGGCCGCGGGACGTGATAATGATGCTGAAACTGTTGGTAGCTCGTTGTCGACGGGTGGCCCGACGTTTGCCAGCCCATGCGAGCGCGTTGCGGTTTGCATCCTTCACGACGCTGAAGATGACGTTAATGATGGTGAGAACGAGCCTGCATCGTGGGGCCAGGACGACGGGACGGCGATTACGAAACACCGACTAGCCTAGCACACCGCGGTTCGCGTGCAACCGCTAATGAGATCGACGCGCTTCCTGCTGCAGCATACTGCTCAGGCCCGAGTGGCCTGAAGTGGCAAAAGAAATGAAAATCCAACTCTGCCTCTCTCTCTCTTTCTCTCTCTCTCTCTCTCTCTCGCTCTCTGGTCCTTAAAAAAAAGAAACTGTTACCGGTGGCACAACTAATGAAAAGGTGCCGTCGGATGCGCGGGGAGGGCACATCCGTGCAAAAGGTACTGGTAATTTCGTAATTTATGAACAACCCGTGCGCCCCGCGGACCGGGTGTGAACAGAGGCCAGACCAAACCGACCGGCACAGAGAGAGGCACTCTCCTTTCCTCCCTTTTTTTTTTTTTGTTATGCCTCTTGCGAAATGGTAGACCACGTTTCGATTGACGTTGTTACCTGATGAATGGGGGTGCACTCGAGGCCCGACCGACGGAGACCTTAACCTCTGACATTTGGACCGCGAATCCAGAGAGAGAGAGCTAGGGAGCGAAGCGTCAGAAAGGCTTCGGACAAGAAAGCCGCACTCGTGATGCCACGATGCCACGATACAGTTGCAGCGCTCTAATGTGCGTCGACCAGCATCTGGTGCTGACTGGCTAGCTGGCTGGTAGGCAAGTGATACAACGAAATGATACTGGTGGTGGTACATTTTTTCCTGAGCTCATTAAATCTCTCCCGGTCTATCTTATCACAAACCCGGAAACCGATGGAGGCGCCCAACGCGCGTGTCCCGCTAGGAGCATCGCATCACGATCATTCCCCCATCACAAGTGGCCCTCATTCGCCCTTTGTTATCCACACCACGGCGCGCATTGCGCTCAGTCGACAGTACCAACGGGAGCCACTTGACGGGATTATGCTAATTTTTACACATTCGGCTGACACTCCGATGCACGCACACACATAGACACACCTGGTGCATTGCTTCCGCCAACAACTCATTCCCAAGAAGTACAAATTTTAATCAAACTTTCTAACACCACCGAAAACTTCATGCCAATGGGCATGGGCGATCTTATCCAACACCACTGACGCCATTTTCTCGTTCTTTCATTCTCGACAGCGTGGATGCTGGGCTGGTTGATGTGCAAGACGGTACCGTACATACAGGGCGTCTCGGTGGCTGCCTCCGTCTACAGCCTGATAGCGGTGTCACTGGACCGGTAAGTAGTACCAGCAGCAGCAGCGATAGCATGGAGACGATCCACTTCCGGTTATCCAATGGTTGCATAATCGGCACCATCGGTACCGTCAGGTTTGAAGGCTGGAGGTTGCGAACGGTGGTAGCCGCATTACCATATTGGCCCGTGCCAGGGTGCATCCTTGAGTTTCTTCCAATTGATTCCGAGCAGAAAGCCCACTTCGCCGTTTCGTCGGGGAGGAAGAGAGTGAGGAAGGGGAATCTATTGCCCAAATTAACGCCACTCGGGTGTACAGAGATGAATGCTAATTTGGACATATTTCATCGGCATCGGTGCATGCCCAGGAAACCAGCGAAGCCAGTAGCGGCCAGGGCATTATCCTGCACCTGGCTGACTGGCTGGCTGGCTGGCTGGCTGGCTGGCTGGCTGAGTGACTGGCAGATAAATGGTTCCCAGTAGAGTTACAGAAAGCTTCTTCTTGCGTGACCCCAAGTCGTGTGCGTGCGTATCCGTCTATCGTCATCTGTTGCATGTGTTTGTCGTAAGCAGGCCGCGTGCACGCAGCGATGGCGTGGCTGCTTTGACTGGGCTTGGCCGGTCGTCTGCCAGTCGATAACAAAGCAACATATCCCATTTCGCAAGGATAATCCTAGATGGACTCCCGGCTCTGTCTCTCTTTCTCTTTCTCTCTTTCTCTCTCTCTCTCTCTCTCTCTCTCTCTCTCTCTGACATAATACCATTGTGGTAGTAGATGGCCTCGCTCCGAAGTCAATCCGATCCGGGTGGGGGCCAGGTAATACATATTCATCGCCAGCGAGCCATCCACTATTCGGCTCTGGTCGACCGAAAAATGAACTCTCTGCTCCAATGCCACTTCCACTGACCGTCACTTCAGCGTCACTACTCCACAGCTGCAAGGTGCGAGAGGAACGGACATGCTACAAATGTTGCTGCCCCGCATTGACATGTGCAATGCAAATGCATGCATGAAATGCGCCTTACGATTTTACTGGGACACCGAGATGCCGATAAGGGGGGAATCGCATTAAAGTACGGTGGAATGATATGTTGACAGCCGCTCCACACATAGTCAGACATCTGGTTCGCTTTCTTGTTGGACTTGGGACTTTTTAGATTGCTTTGAGTTGTAGGTTGAAAGTTCGATTCGAACGTCGGGGAATCATTTCCTGACTCTACGACAGGTTTCTCAATAGTGTCTTGTTCAGTTGGATCTATTTCATCACCTTCGCTTAGTCATTAATTTGTACAACAAATTTGGACCATCCGGTAAAGCGGATGCCAATTGGCATCCACGTACCACTTTGCACCAGATAAAAAATCCATATTGTGATCATTTGTTTTTGTGATGTTTGTTTTTTTTGTACAATTTAATGATACCTATTGATATCTATAAAATAAACTACATACACTCGTTAACCGGTTGATGTGCACGAGAATCGTTCACGAAAGAAAACAACACAAAAGACAGTTCTCACTTTCTCAGGGTTTCCTTATTCCGTGTGATAATTTTTTTAAATGTTCACAGCACATTGCGGGACATGTTTTCAATATAACTTTTTAACTTTTTTGATCCACCGGATTGATAGGTAGTTTGTGTTCCATTATCGAATACATTATGTATTTTCCCGAATTTTAGAAATGATGTTTTCATCGGAAATCCGTGATTTTAATTTCCGTAGAAATTTCGATTGAGCATTTGCGATTCAAGCAGTATGAGATGGACAGGATTACTAATCTTATAAATAAAAACAAGTTTGTATGTTTGTATGTTCGCGCATCACACAAAATCTACCGGGCCGATTTTCACCAAACTTGGCACAAAGATAGCTTATTACACCAGATGATCACATCGGGAGTCCTTTTCCCAGGATTCCCCTCCCTTCTCCTCCCTCCACAATACCAATGTGTTAGGAAAATGCATAACTCTACAAGTTTTCAAGCAAATTTCTCCAAAACTCTCAAAATTGTTGCTGGTTGCTTTATATACCATGTGACAAAGTTCGTTTCTTACCGGACAAGGGGGAGGGGGAGCCACCCACCTACACCATCTATCCTTAAACTTCTTTGTAGGACAATATAGGCATCATTTCCAATATTTTCGGGGTCTCTAAATTGATTGGTTATATCAAAGCGAAGTTTACTCCATTCTTTTACCCTCCGCATTCCCTTATGCCTCCCTATTTAAAGCAGGTAGATGGTAATATTAAATCACTTGGTTTAACACTTGGTTTTAAGTTCTTTAACAGTAATTGAAGCCAAATTCAATCCAAAAATAATAGGAAATAGAGAGAGCAAAAGAGAGAGAGAGACAGAGAGAGAGAGAGAGAGAGAGAGAGAGAGAGAGAGAGAGTTGGAGAGAGAAATGGAGAGAATAGAACAGTACATCTACCGCTAATTATAAGGGCGCCAAAAACAACTATGATGAATATCCTGCACAATTTGCGTGTTTATACCTATCCCTACAAATCATAGCACCGTCAGCATGCATGGCTTTTCCACCACATAAAAGCAGAAAGTACCATGTGTGTTCTCCGCAATGCAGCGTTTGGAGAGCAGCTTCATATAGCAATAAGATTTTAATTGGCACCGATCTTTAACACATGATATCGGAACCAGCGTGACCATTACATTGTTGTTCTAACGAAGATAGAATTCATTACCTGCACATGGATGGGGGATTTGTTGCGAATTTACCATGGACTGACTGCTGTTTATGATCATGCATTATCAATGTCAATTAATTATTTTTACTCTTATTATTTTGGTCAGTATCTTCTACAACCTGCACGTGCTCAAGATAAAACTCAAGCTGATAGACAGGTTAAATGCTACAAATGATAACGTGCTACAAATACCATTCGACATAACGGCGATATAGTGGCATTCGACATAATGGCTAAAAATATCCTATGCGAGTGCTTGCTGGATGGAGCAAAGAATTCCTTTTTTTTCAAAATACGTACCTCATTTACAGCTAGAGCTGTCCTTGAACCCCCCCCCCCCCCCCTTACAAGGAAGCGATAGGGCTGCATGATAGGGTGCTATGTCCATGCTATCATTAGTTTATGAAAACCCAATTTAAGCACTCTGTCAATTGTGTAATTTCCTCTGCGTACTTCCTTTCCGATTAAGCTGCTAAAGATAATGCGGCTGAGGTTAAGCGGTCCACTGCCATCGATGAACTCTTCCTCCTCTTCCCCCAGCAGACACTTTATGCTAAGTACGCGAGCACGATGCCAACCAAGCGTAACACTACGTGGCGTCACATTGTCCGATGCGTTCAAATGTCGATGTTAGCAACCGATTTTACCAGTTGATTAAACTCGCAACCAGCGCAAGGGCTCGCGGGTGGTTTGGGTGGGCGGTTCGGTGGGTTTGTTGGGGTGGGTGAACGATGAACCGACTGCTGCCAGATGCAGTTTGCATCGATCCGGGCCCGGCCTCGGCCCGGCTTACATCAAACGCATTTTTCTCTTCGATGGTTCATTAAACCAAAAAATTGCAGCAAATGAACTACTTTACGAAGTGATTAAAATGTTGGCGCAAGACCACCACGAACCACACTATCAGTTCGTTATTGATCCAATAATTAGTGTAATGACACTGTGCAATGACCGAGCAACACCGTGGGGAGGGCGCGTTGATTACTCTTGTTAGGCATGGTGTTTGAGCGATCTGGGGTTCTTGCGAGCGATCTTTCCACTCAGTGCGCTCCTCCCCTTCCACACCGTGCCACGATCATGGTACATGTTGTAATCCAAAGCTGCGCTTTCCTCGCACGCGCCACAATTCAATCATGCCAATCAATTTCTGGCCTAATGTTTCAAAATGTCACCAGCTCCCTTCACCTGCGCGCAATATCATCGCCATCATCAGCTCCGCAGGCCCCTTTAGCGATTCCGCCATGCCAGCCAAGCAGCCACCGCCGCTGAACGCCGTGTTTGAGCCGGCATTCAAGATATTAAGCCAATTACAGCATTTTAATCGATCGACAAAATTGGCCACACAGATGCGCCGTGGCGATGTTTACCGTTCGCAACCGTTTACCGTGGTGGGCCCGCGCTCGTCCGTCGTCGATAGCTTCGTTCGAGGCTCAATCGCGCTGGTTGTGCGCGGGCGGTGGTGAGAAAATTGAATTTACAACCCCACCAACCGTTCGGATCCGTGGCCTTACACCATTGGCGAAACGGGCACCGGTCGCTGTTGCCGTAATGTCAAAACCGAGGGCGAGGGCGAGTAGCTTGGTTCTTCCACCGAGCCACGGTGGTTTTCGGAGTGTAATGTGGCGGTTGTTGGGAGCAATTATGTTCTCCGATGCGAGAATATTGTTGTATTTTCCTTCAATTTGTTGATGTTATGAGCATAACATAGTTTGCTTGTTTGTAGAATACCGAAGCGCTACCATTGGGAAGTTGAACAAGCGCTTGCAATCCTTATCTGCCCACCTGGGACTGCAATCGTTCATCTTGTTGTAGATCATATTTGTGTATCTTCGTTTAATTTCATGTTGACGCGGTACCGGTAAACCGACCACTAAGCAGTTTTTTTTAATATAATGTTTAATGTCGGTTTTACTAATGAAGATATTTTATCATATATTTTTTAACTTATGGTTCCAAATTGATCATTCGATGGAATAAGTGATTTGTATTAACCGTTTCATCAGAGTTTAGTAGCTACTGGCACTCTCAACTTCCCTGCTCCCACCAAATACACAGCATGCAGTTTTGCAGATGAACTTGAATAGTTTTACCCTTGAATCGTGTTTTTTTAAAGGCTCAAATTTTCATCTTTGTTCAAGTTTTCATCGAGGTCTATACACTTTTTTGGTAACCTACGCTGTCGTTGTCGTCGCAACTAAATTTTGCCCTGACAAACTCGATACGACTCGATGATTAGTTTGACATCGTTACGTCATGATCGTGATAATTAGTTGTTCAATTATTGATTGTTTCATAAATATGTTCACCAGATGTCGCAGCGTGCAAAGAATGATATCAAATGAAGGCTCGCGCTCTTCTCACCGATAGACTTGGTTTGTGCAACAGCTTCAGCTTTACATACTAACGAAAGCGTTAGCAGGGTGGAGGTCTTCAATGTTCGGACCACCAGATTTGTGTGGCCGTTTGTGTGTATTTATCACTATCGTATATGCCTTTCAATTCACAAGCAAGAGACATTCCTTCGATGGTTTGATTTATAAAAAATATTTATTTAAACTCCCCTCTTATCCACGTGTCCGTCCAAAGTCCAATAGCATGCTTTTTATTGTGCATTGGGCTCCAGTGATTTTTAAAACAAAAGCAATAGCACACCCGCTTTTGAATCCTTTCGGGGCCTCATAACTTTAATTACCGTCGCACCAATGGCCAATTGATATTGCATTTTATAGTACACGAAGCCATTTAAACCGCCGAACGAATGATTCTTACAATTACAAATGACGAAACCGCGAATCCAAAGAAGAGAACCCTCATAACTGTGATTGCACTCGTTTCGCCATTCGGTCCGTGTGCCTTCGGCGGCCGTTTCGGTGGGCCAGTGCAGAGAACCCATTACGCTGCGTAAACATTCGCATCCGGCTTTATCGGAGTCCGCGTTTTAATTACCGGAACAAAAATGGTGCAGCTTCAATTCCATTCCAAACAAAAAAGAGAAAATAATCCACTCGGCTTCTATCGTTCATACGTAACCGGCAAATGCAACAACCAGTGTGCGACCGCAGGCGCCATTATTATTTTTCGAGCACTGCAACCTGCCTGTTTATGAGCCCAGCCACAATTGTGGCCCGTTGGATCACTCGCTGCACACCAAGCGCTCAATCGAAGTTCAAAGGTCAACCCTTTTAAAACAATCGAACGAACCATGAATCGACCGTACTGCCTGGATGGCCCACCACCTTCCATGACAAACGGATTTTTCCTTAACGGACGGTACTGCCGTCGGCATGTTTTGCTCATCGAAAGTATGTAATGGTCGTGGCACGCTACCCAACCCGCTGTCCGAGTACAAGTTCGAGCGTGACAAAGACGGGGGCCAAATTTCGTCATGCTAGCAGCGGCAGCAGGGGGAGGTCGTACTTCCATCTACGGACAATCAACGGACAGCGAAGGGCCCGCCAGCCTGGTGCAAAGCAACACGAGAGCGACCCCGGGAGTTCAAAATATTAATCAAAAACCAAAAACCCTTTAGCCGTGCCCGGCAAGTGCCATGCCACTTGGATCTCCGTGCAACGCGCAAGGCCGCACCGACAATCGGCTTCGATCACCCACCGAAGACCCGCCTCGCACTGTCGAAGGGCCGACGCAGTCGCAACAAACAACTGATCGCTATAGCTGGTTAACCGATCGAGAAGACCGATAAATAGGCCAAACGAAAGGCACGTCACGGAGCGATCCACCATCATCTCAAAAGATCTTGGTTCAAGATCGCCAACGAAAGCTCGGGTCGTACAGCGAGCATTGAGCAGTTGGCACAGTTTTTTCGGGGATGCCTCCATGGTGTAGCCGTTTGACTCCGCCTATCTGACCTTGAGGACGGCACTACTCGGCTATCAATCATTACCACGCTTGGGCGGGAGAAGCTTGGCTTCGCGAAGGTACAAAGGTGCTGCGAGTAGTTGGCCCTTCGATCGTTGCCTATCAGCGTGGTTTCGCTTTTGCGATTTGTCATCTCTAGCGACTCGATGTTGGCCCATTTGCGGCTCGGTCTACGGTACGACAGATTATGTTCTGATTATGGGAGCTTCATTTTTAAAGAGAAGCCTCGTCGGTCACAAACTAAAAAACTAGACAGAGAGATAGAGTGAGAGAGAGAGAGAGAGGAGAGAAGGAGAAAAAATGAGCTAAGGGTTGATGATGACATCTTTTGACGGACACTCGGCCAAATCGGACTTACAGGACCCAAACGTGTCTACGACGCATTGCAACCAACGAACGAGCCAACTGAACAAGCTGCAAACCGTTTTCTTGGCTTTGTGATGCTGATAAAAGCAGTGCCGCTTAAATTAATTAAAATGGCAATTTTTGTGAGGATACCGTGTGAGGATACATTGTACGGTAGCCTCGATACAAGAAAGCGAATTTGCGGGAAAAGTTAAACCGAAGGAAAACGAAAAGAAGCCTTTCTGAGAGTAGCATGAAAACGCAGTTATCAGCCGGTGTACTGTGCCAATGATGGCAAATGTTTATGTTTTGAGTGTTTTTCGAGCCTCTTAGAGCCTCCATTTCAATTGAGGGGCACGAAAGCGCAACCTTAACCATACCCTTGAGGCCGTAGCAAGTGACACAATCCAATAGTGTGCGAAGCATCCAAGCCTGGACGCTTGCTGGCACTAGCCCGCTGAACGGAGACGGTGCTGGTACGGGACCAGAGGAGTGGCCACAGGGAATTGCATCACAGCATAATTGAAAGGACTATGGCTGGCTGCGGCATAATGAACCGGCCATGACTATGAATATGCATCAAGCCCGAGCACCGAGTATCCGCCACGTGCATTGACCATACCGTGGCGCTGGAACGTCCTCGAGCAAACGCAGAAGAGCAGAGTGGCGTACGGTGCTGCTGCTGCTGCCGCGCGGAAGTCTTTGTTTTGAGACCCGTAACCTGCACCGTACTGCACAGATGCATCAAGATCAGACGCCAGAGTTCTGCCATCAAATCGTATTACCTTGAGGGAATGTATGGGAGAGAGAGAGAGAGAGAGAGATTTGGCTGGAGGATATGCGAAGAAAGGCGCCCATGGTCGTTCAAAGATGACGCCAGGTGACGAACTGTGACTCGATCCGTGTCGGTACTGAAGGCTGATTGGCTTACTTGGCGTTTCCGGCGCCACCGGCCACCACCACACTCGATGCTCGTGTCTGCTCGTGCGGACAGCAAGGATTTTCATCCTTGGCACGCGCCACACCATTTGTCTTCATCACCTTCGGTGGGCAACCCCCATTGACATCGCCCAAAAAATGGCCAAGGGAGATGCAATGCGTTCGTTCTGCATTGTCATTGTCGGGACGGGCACCGTGTTCTGCCGGTTCCGTGCCAGATGCTGATGAATAAACAAATTTATAAGCGCTTTCGCCGGCCGGCCAGTCCGCTGGCAAACGACAAAGTTGGGTGCGAAATGATAAGGCGAGACAATCGCCTTCGAGCGACTTCGGTAATTGGTTGCAATTGTAATGCAACGGTGCTGGGAGTGTGGCAAAAGGTGTGGAGAAAACTTTTTTTTCCAGTCGACGGCTGCCTGGGAGCATTTTGGAGACCGAGTCGTTTTAGTCTTTTTTTCTCAGCTACCAAATGATAGGAATGGTGTAAAAGCTGGAACGAAAAATGTACCCTTACTGGTAGAAAATCAAAATGAGGTGCCTTCTGCACCACATTCAGTGAAGCGTTGGTTTCGTGTGGCGGAAGACGTCTTTTTCTTTTAAAAAGATCTGCGAGGCACATTAAATAATCTTGTAATCGCGCGTTATTAGCAGCCTATTCATCTTTATAATGTATAACACAATGTACGAATGCGATCTTTGGCTAAAGTAGTGAATTTAATGAAAATGCCATTAAGTCGTAAACAATAATTGTACATTCAGATCCTGCAAATGTGTTCGTAAAACACGTGATCTGTTGCATATTGCAATGCTATAAACATATTGCTGTTTCTGGCTTCTGTATAGCATTTGTGGGCATAAAATTCACCTGAAAGAGATGACTAAATTGCATAATATGCGCATAAGTGGACGTTCGGACTATACTGAAGTTTCATTAAATTATGCTGTCATTTCCGTCTTCTTTTTGTCCTTGGCTTGTCGGATTTGGTTCATGGTTTGTCCTTAAATAACATTTGAAGAAGAAGCTTGATCATTCTATGAATCTATGCGTAATTGTTTCCCTGATGGTGCATGTTGCGTGTTCCGTTGAAAAACTTCTGTACTTTTGGTACCCGTAAAAATCAACGAAACAATCAAGAAACATACACTGAAAATCTGGCAGAAATCCGAAACATGCGTCTTGTCTGTTATTGTAATAATACAAATTAATAAAACACAGTCCACGATTCAGGATCTAAGGGTAATCCTATGCTGCCTGAATGCCAATACCTTCCAGAATATGTTTGCACTTTTTCCTAGTCATCTTACAGCCGTGTTACCGCAGGGATTTACCTATGTACCACTAGAATTGCCGTTAACTATCACACTATGATGCAACTGATTACTAGTTCCATTAAATCGTAATGCCGAGAGAAGATCACCATTCCAAGTGGCTCAAAGGCAACTCCAACTACTAGTGCAGCATAGTAATAGGGCCAGGCGCTTAACGAACGAGTAAATAAGCAGGCGTTTTGCTTCTTTCATCTGTTCCTGTTTGCTCCTCTTCGTGGCCGCAAATAATTGCCGACTTCCCTACCGCACTTCTGCCACCAGGATAAGCTGATTTAAATGCAAACACCACTCGCGAGACCACATGTTGACTATTCGGATCTACGCAAACAACTTGCACTACGGCCGCGTTTTGGGATGCGATGCACACAGCTTGTAAACACGTAAAGTGTTTACTAAGATCTCAACGGAACGGGGTAATTTGATTGAGAGTAAAAATACCACGACCACTAAAAAGAAGGAGTTAACGCAGTTTTCCATTCAATAATACTGATTGGAAAGCATCACCTCGGTAGCATTAGAATTAACTCCGGTGTTCACTCCTTCCACGCAAAATAATAAGCTACGGCAACATTTCTTCACTGTCACCGTCGAAAGTCTGTTTTGGAGAAGCTGTGCGGAGTGAGTTGCACTCTCTCTCTCTCTCTCTCTCCCTCGGATGGGATGGAAAAATTGTTCTTTTACGCAACATTTTACTGTCTACCACCAACGGGACTGAAAAGGAAGAGGGAGCAGGGGATCCTTTACCATCACTGCTTCTCCACACCGGTGACATTGGCGCAAAGGGCTGCCCCACGAAGAACCCACCCTCTTGACGAGGCCCGAAGTAGTACTTCTGGAACGCCATGCCACGCTACTTTGTCAGCCACACACTTTTCCGGACACCAGATTGTGGTGCACTGCAGCGGAACCCCCGGTGTCCTGTAGCATCCAACGATGCGACCGTCTCCCACCGTTCCCTGCTATCGGATGCCAGCAGCTCCGAGAGATCCTGAAAGCGTTACAAAGTTCCCTTGTCACTGACACACCACCGTTTGGAGGGGTTAAAAATAGTCTCAATTATAATTCGTGCCATCGCTGCAACACGCACTTCCAGCCGACAGCCGTGCAGTATGCTGCCATAATCAGCGGCAGACAAAGGACTACGGCTCTTGCTCGTGACAGGATTGGATTTGAGCAGTGCTCCGACTTGCGCAACGCATTGCACGTGATTTATGATTTCGAGGCTAGTGAGCCATTCCCTTCGGAGTGATTGCGTCGCACTGCTGCATGGTTTCTACTGTCAGTCAATCATTTCAATCGGAAGAAAGTCAATGAGCCTGTATTTAGTTTCTGGTTTGTGACAAACTTTTAGATTCTGATAATGAGAACTGATGCAGCATTACATTTTACGCTAGTACTGGCTACCCTCTAGCAAATAGGAATGGTTCACAATGGCGCAACAATCGCAGCGCTAAGTAGTAGTTCTTCCTGCTTTCGCGTGGCTAAAAGAGGAACCTACAAGCTACTGAACCGGAATATGAAAACAAGTTGATCCGCATCGATGAGATGGAAAATCGGTTCCAATCTTAAATTATGCCGCAAAGCAGCGTTTCCGTCAAGCACGGACGAGGAAGAGGAAAGCTGCATTCAGCAGCTCACGATGCATCCAGCAAGCAATCAAGTAACCGAGCAATCGAGCGAGCGGGCGAGAAGAAGTCCAACAGGAAATAGTTCGAGTACCAGGAAAATAGTTTAACGTTCGAAAAAGATTCTTTCCTCGCTCATTCAAGCTGTCGCTTGTGCGCTGGTCCCCGCTGTGATGCTTATTGCTTTCGGTGATCCTCGAGGGCGGTAGTCGTCACGAACGTCAGCATCACCAGGCTCGAGGTACCGAGCTGATTAAATTGAGTTTCAATATTAAATTTGTAATATAGTTGTTCGCAGCAGTTTCGTTCTCGGGTAGAACCGAGTTTGGCAGCCTCGCGAGCGTACCGGCCCGCCTAAGAAGGTCAGCGAACCAAAACCCAACCAACAGTTGCCACCTGTGCCCTTCCCTGCTGCGATCCTTCGTAGTCAATCAGCAGGTGAAAGTTCTGCAGAGCGGATAAACTTATTGCGGTGCGGCGAAGGGAACTTCGAAGGAAAGGAACGGAAGGGACCTTGCATTCATAGTTTAGTACCCCGTTGCGCAGTTTAGCCGTACACTTTCTGATGAATTTGGATGGGATGTTCTCGCTGCTGAAACGTTAAAGTGAAGTATTCAAAGCCTATCCGCTACAGAAAATCAGTTCGCTTATGTGCCTCCCAGTTTGTTAAGAGCATCCCCAACGAGACCGTGGGGATGGTGTTTTTGCATACTACCGTATAATTTGTTACCATAAGTTTGTCAATTTTAAAATGTCCCAAAATAAAAAGTTGAATTAATGAGACTAGATAGGAAGATACGCTAACATTTGTGGTGTAGAAAGTGGCTGTAGAACAGCAAGGATAGCAACGGAACCCTGCACAACAACGGAGAAGAGCCTGGAACCTTGGAAAGAATGCAATATACATTTGCACATTGAACAAGGGTGGCGGTTTCGAGTGTTTTCTTTGTATGCTTGAATTGATGTTGAAATTGAAATTAAAGTTAAATATGAATTATGTGCCAGAAATGCAATATGGACGGCTAGTGCTCTTGAGAATGATTTTCGCTTGTACTGGCTAGGATGTCTTCCGTTTGCACATTCTAACTCTAACATTTCCCTTTATGAGACAGAAAGCTCCAAGAAATATAATATTCACTCACTTTCACGCCCTTATAGAATCAGTTTCGGAAAAAACCTGAATATATGTAAAATGTTTCGTTTGCATTTCGGAATGTCCTTGGACGCGTATGTAGCTTGGGTTTGGAAAATTCAACGAAGATTGATTCTGTGTACAAAAACGACAAAACAAAAAATGCAAATTGACGCTTTTCTGCAAAGCTTTGCGATCCAATCCTCAAACAACAATGCCATCAGTTCTTCTTTGCAGATTTGCAGATACAGTTAAGGTATTTACATTGCAATAAAATTAAATCAAATTCGATTGTATCAACTGCAATGCATTCTGAGTTGATCTGTTTGTGACCACACGACGGGAGACGGGTACAATTGCATTTCGTCCAATCGGGGCCTTACTGGGCGCACCGTAATGGAAAACCCATATCGATTCATTAGTTGCTTAGCGAGGGACAATAAGCCAATCTCTTCATCTGCTCAATCCGCATCTGCCCTTGGTTTTCTTTTTTTTTTTTTTTGTTTGCTCTTGAGCGCTAAAATGAAATTTTCCAGTGCGCTCTAAAAGGGATGAGCGTCACCGTTGGTCACCACCGGAGATGTATCGTGAGTAGAAAGTTGAATAATCCTGCCCAGCATCTGGCTCCCCGGTTTACTGCAGTTGGAAATGAAAATCACGGCTAAACTTCTGCCCTGCATAATAAATGATTTCCATCTCGCTCGATGCATCCGTTATTCAATGGGCACCAGTGAATAGCCGGCCGGCCGGCCACCCGGTTGGTATTTGAAGTGCTTCGATAAATTAAAAAGTAAATGAAATTTACGCAAAACCCATTCGCGGTAGCAGCAATCGGTAGCAGGTGTACGGTGGCTCGCGATTGTCCATTATAATGTCCTTCGCCTCTCTCTCTCTTGCGGTGACCATACCGATGCTGAAGGTCAACCGCGTTATCTCCGTCGGAACGCATCGACAATTAGGAAAATCGAATCAACGCCATCGCCATTTTGTGCGAGCTATAGCGTCTAGCGTGTGCCTTTTATCCCATTACTCAACCAACTAACTAACTAGCGAAGGATGGCCCTCTGGCTCTCGAGCCAGGCATCCAGGATTGCTGCTGCTGCAAGCGCACAGATAGCTAGCCCTCCCCCGGGGGGCGGGATGCACTTTTTCTCCATTTGTCTCTCCGCCCGAACGATTTCCAATTCGATCGTGCCCTTGAACTTCACCACTGATCGGCATTCCATCTCCTTCCAACCATACGGTCCAAGCCAAACGGCCAAGGGAATTGATTTAACGGTAAACTGCAACTGGAATGTGGCACGGTCACGGTTTTCCCACATCCACAGGGTGGGGTCAGAGCCAGATGATCGGCATTATTGTGGCCCCCAAAAGGGTGGGTAAGCTGGGTGCCACGATACGCGACGAACTTGGGTGGTTCGGTTTTTTTTTTCTTTCTCGGTCTTGCCTTTTTTCCTACGGTAACGACAATCACGGCGAGTATGGCGGCACGCTGGAATGCTGCCACGCCACCATTTGCCCCGGACGTAATCCAGCAAATTCAATTCCCTCCGGAACGTGTACCTGGCACGCAGCATCCGTACCGTTGAGCCGTTTTCAAGGGCAGAAGCTCAAGCTGAAGAAGCGGCAGCAATCTGTACTGGTCACTGTGCCGCTGGGCCGCGGCTCTCTCTCTCTCTCTCGCGCGCGGTTTGTTCCAGCCGGTTAGTTTGCCGGCAAACAATTTCCGCTTCCGGGGTTTGATGATGGCGTTAGCCGATAAGCACATTATTTATGTCCTCCAACCCAGCGAGGGGGGGGGGGGGTACTGTTGCTCACCAGCCGCGACACGTAAGTCACGCGGCACATCTTGCGCTCGCGGTCAGCAGCAGCAGCAGCAGTGACCAGCATTCCGATTTCCCCTTTTTCCCTTTCCGATCGCGCGGCTGTTTCCGGTATTCACTTATTTCCAGATTTGTTCGCTGCCGACCGTCGACAGGAACGCCGCGACGCACTTGGCGTTTTTCCGTAAGCAAAGCTCCAGCTGCTTTGGTCCTCACGCTCTCTCCCTCTCTCTGTAGCTCTCCGCTTGATCGGCAATCTGTTACCCATTCAATATTTCCTACCGGCCCCAACAAACCCGGCCATACCTTGTCCTGTTCCTGAACGAACAGCATCTTCACGCCACCAAGGTCAACGCAGTGCTCCGGGGGGATGGAAAATTGTTTAGATTTCATCTCGCACAGCTCACCACAAAGTTTTCCATGTGGCCAGTGATTATTGGTGGCATTATGTTTCTTCCACCGTTTCATGCTGCTGCGGCTACCAGATGCATTGCAGAGAGAGAGAGAGAGAGAGAGAGAGCGGTCTGAGTTGTACCGTCGGAGTCCTGGGCAGGGCCGAGAAATCAGTGTCGCATGCCGGATAAGCTTCTTAGCGACCGCACACTATCAGCGTTCAGCGTTGCAGCTAATTGAAGCGACTAGATAACGAGGTGGCTTAAGGAAATACTATCCGTTAGGAGAGTTATAAGCTGTCCAGGCTGAACAGCTTCATTGGAGGAAGGTGGTGGATTCTTTGAACACAATTTTTCTTTTTGCATAAAATGCAGCTGCGTCTACAGCAGTACGTAAAGGTAGTCGGGGATAATCCATGTTTGAAGTGCAGGCGAGTGTTTGCTTTTGAGCACATGCTATCCGCTCTACTGCACAATAACTCAAAGTCATTTTCAAGTCAAGGCAAAATAATACATATTCCATCCATTCCCAATAATGAATATTATTCATGTGGGCAACGTCACATGCAAGGATTGGCTTGGCCGGAAAAATTAAAGTAATGCTTCTGTCAAACATTACTTATTGAATGAATGAAAATTGCATCAAAAGTGATGTAAAATGCTTCTTCTCTAGACTTGTAGCGACCGATAGAAATACAGCTTACTACATCATTTTCAGCTTTCATACTCTATTTTGCAAAACTATTTGCTAGATGTTTAGTAGGTTGTTACCCAACCACGGAACATTAGTTTCATTTTGAAATATCAATCTTTTCTGCCAAGCATAATAGATTCGAAGTAGATTCTATAGTTTATTACTGATTTTAAGAGCAACATTTTCATTTTTTAATCTCAATCATACAATTGCTTTGTTGCTTATCTTGGACAAATCAATTAAGAGGAAATGTCCAAACTCATCCTCAAAAACACACTCGTGAATAAGGATCTGTCCAATTTTCAGAATTTGAAACAAATCAATAAGGATATTATTTAACAGAAATTAAAGTAAATGACCGAAAACAATCAAAATCTCCTATCGCTCTCTTATCTTTTAAAGGAATCTGTTAAGTTTCCTTTAAACGGAATAATTGAAACCACAATCCTTGGTATCGCCGTTGAGAAAACTAATAACCTAATGAAGGTTCAAACAATTCGTTGATCAAACTGATTTTGCTACAGCATATGAATTGATTTCCCACGCTTCATTTTGTATTTCCCTATCTTTTAACGAACTCTTGGCCCACAGTCCCTGCCAACGACTTAAGTCGGTACTTTGCAAACGATAGCTGGGCTCGAACGAAAGACTAGCATAACATACCATCAACTTTTGAAAGGTATTGGAAGTGCATCCTGTGTACTTGTGTTGGAATTATTGCGCACACACGCTACCCGGTAGCTGTTGATCGACCTGGGTGTTATTTCAAACATTCTTTAAGAATATCGATAAGCTTTATCGTCTATACATCCTCCATCGCTTCATCCTTTCCACTATTGCTACACTGCTGCTACATCAGGCTACAGGATAAGGGTCGACGAAAAAGCCAAACATTGCAAAACTTTCCCTCACTTTCTCTCTCTCTCTCTCTCTCTCTCTCTCTCTCTCTCTCTCTCTCTCTCTCTCTCCCTGTACATGTATTACTCAATATGATAAGATTATCCTAACAACAGCATCCATAGCCTATCACCAGAACTCGCCCTTGCGTACCGTGAAACATTGTTCTGCCAGCATTCTTCTTCTCCGGGGCCCGATCCTCGGTTTGCAATCGATCCCATTGTTTGCCACCGTGATGCAGTGCATGCACCAAGCTCCCACTAACACACAGCAGTGACGGGAAACACTTGCAATACACGTATAGGCAGCCCGGTGCAGCGCGATCGATAGACAGCAAAATCAATGTCGAGGGCGTGAAGAAGATTGATTACCGGATTCGTTCCCACGCCTTCATAGTGTGGCGATTTTCCCGTTTTCTTTCATTCGATTACTTTTTCTTCTTTCTCTTCATCCACACGCCCTCATCCTTCTCCGGTGTGTAGTTTTTCTCGTGCCAATCCTGGCCATTCGAACGGTTCACTCCAGGATGTGACATTCTTATGCTGTACCGTCCGTCAGCCAGCTCGAGCAGCTACGGCCACGGGTTGGTGCAGCGCGAAAAATGTTGGAAATGATTGGCAAAAAACAGTCCGGGCAGTCGATGTCCAGGAAAGGGCAGGACAATGGCACGATTCCCGGCCAAAGGGGTGAGCAGCTCTTGTTCTATCAAAAACACTGCACACACCACACCGGTACACGTTGCGTTGCCACATTGATTGCATTCCGGTGCGGGTAGCAATACATTGCCATCATGTAAAGTGTACCAGGACAATCAAGGGACACTCGAAGGTCGATGTTCTGACCGATGGCGTAGCGTATCGTTGTCGGGAGAGATTGTAGGGTACATGCATTGATGCATTATTTGTTGCTCATCGCAATATTAGTAATGTTTCTTTCCTCCCGGGGAAAATGCACCGTTCTACGCCTCATTACGGTTCAATGGCTCATTGGATTGAATCTATTTTCCAACTCCACTCAACTCACAATGGACTATCACAAACGCGGCTCGTGCCTAAAACTGAGCACAAACGAGCTTTCAAATTATCTCAACAAGCCAACCGTTCCTTCCACATGGGAATGGTGCGATGGCTCAGCTCAGGGAACGGCAACATTTGCCAAGAAGTTTGACGCTTTTTATCTTCCGGCAAATATTTTTATTTGTTCATCACTTCCCCGGGTGTTGGTACTTCGGTAGTGAAAAACTCTATTTTCGCTCTTTGCCGCGTACCAAGCAGACAAAAACCCTCGGCCGTCAGCGGCAGCAGCAGCAGCATCATGTTGCGGTGTGGATGCGTTTCTTGTTCCTTCCACCACCTGCAAACCTGCGGCTATCAAGTTTCGAGTGGCACAGAGAGAAAGAGATGGGGCGAAAAAAGAGTGAAAAGGATTGGAACTGACGAGGGGGGTGTGGAGCGGGGAGCATAATAAGAAGGAACGCGCCTTCAAGACAACTTCCGTCGCCTCAGAAACCGAATGGGAGGGAGGGTGGGTAGCGAAGAAGCTTGATAACAGTTTTCTTAAGCACGAGGAAAAGTCATTGTTGTTCGATGCGGCTGTCCGCGTGGTGTGCGCGAAGAAAGCAGCTTTTCAGCAGCAAGTGTGCATCCCGGAGAGAAGCTGTTTTGGACAGTGTCCGGGGACCGGGGGCACTCTTTGTCGGAGGCTTCCAACACCGGAGATCTGAGTTGATGCTGGTGGTACCGTGTTGGTGGTTGCTGTTGCCGCCGCTTGGTGCAATCATGAAATCACTCTATCATTCCTGTCATGTACCGGCACCGGCCCGTCAGCTGGAACTGGAACTCGCTCCCGGCCGCCCAAAAACCGTATCCTTTTTCACGTTCCATCCAAACCAACCAACACCAAAAAGCACACACACTATCTGGGGCCAAGCTGTGACCAATTTTTGGAGGGGGAGTAGGTAGTGGGAGGTGAAATGTATTTTATTTTTAGCTGCCACCGGCGCACACACCGGCGAGAAGAGTTTGTCCTAATGCATCTCGTCGCTCGTCGTACTTTTCTTTGCACTTCACTGGCTAAAACCATGTGGACACTTACAATTATAACACATTCCCCGGCCGTTGGTTGGCCGCGAAGGGGGGAAAGGGAGGCGTGCTGTGTTATCAAAATGGCGAGCCTGGACCGCAACCATAATGTCGGAAACTATTAGCGAGGTTTTTTGTACGCCGGCTGCTCAAAATCAACAGCTGGATGGATGGGTAGGATTTTTTTGGGGTTTTATTTTTGGTCAAACCACCAAGAGCTGCCATATGCCGGATGTTGCTCGCTTCGTTTGACATCTACATGTACCCGCTCAGTGAATTTGTCGCTCTCGCACTATCAGGCATCAGAAACCAGGTAGAAACCTCCATTCTGGGAAAGATCGCACAGGTAACCTTACACCGGCTGCAATTGAGTGGAAGCGCTTTGCTCCCTTGTCCCCTGTCTCCCATCTCCTGATTCGAAGAAGCGAATGCAAGCTGTCAAAGTTTCCAATGGCGCACTTCCTGATACTTCCCGTTGGATGTGGTTTGAAGTCGCATTACCGTAGATTGGCGAACCGGCAATATAGTCACCCGAGGACGAGCTTTCGGGCGAAAAAGGATTTTCATCGTACCGCAAAGTAGGCCAGCCGCTCGATCGGATCGATGGTTCCAGGAACAGTGTTCTGACAGCATCCTGACATGAAAGTCCTGGAAAAGTTCAATATCGCGCCCACCGGTACCGGTACGGTTCTCCGATTGCAACCCATCCCAATTTGTTGTTGCTTCTTTTAAGGTTCCCCCTTTCAGTTGGCGCGTTGTAACGTAAGCGAAAGTCTCCGGTTACCTTTACCGGAGAAAACTTGTACCAGAAAGGATACGGAAAGCTGACGCTACACCGGGTCTCTGCACACCCAGCAGCGCAGCGATCGTGTTCGCCTGTTCCCGCAGTGATTGGTTTCATATTTTACTTTATAAGCCGCGTGGTACCGCGAACCATTGTTTGCTCTTTGCTCAGGCCAGCTTCTGTCGCCAGTTTTATTCCTTCTGCTGAAATCACACAGCGTCTCTCCTCAAGGAGAACCATCGTTTCGCGGCGAGTACTGTGCACACGATGGCGACGACGAAAACGGCTACATCTTCATTAGTGCAAAGTCAAACAGTGACGTGGCGTGGCTTCCGAAGCCGGCAAGATATTGCACCGGTAACACCCTGCCGTTCGAGCCTTCGTGCGACCTTTACCCAGTTGACATTCATTAAAGAAATTGCGTCAGGTGCATCCCGAGGCCCCAGAGCGTTGCCACGCTAAATGACTTTTCTCCAGGGTATTGGCCTGATACGTTGCAGATCGCAACCTCGAAAGACAAGAGCTGCTTCCAGTGGAAGCACCAGTGCAGGCATCATCTGACATTTCTTCCCACTCTACTGCGGTTGACGATTGACAAGTCGATACGTAACGAAAGGGGATGACAGATTTTGTTGGAACGATGTACCGAGGTTCAAGGACTTCCGGCACCGCTGACCGATAAATTTATGTCTTTTTTATTCATCACATTAATCGCAACACGGCGGCTCTACCAACTGTCCCATGCTCGCTCACCAATCGTTTCCTAATCTGATGAAATAGTGTAGTGTCATTGCGTGGCGGCACTACGCGCACCACTAATGGCGTCGCGTTTTAAGCGTTTGCTAATGGTTAGTAAAATTTAATGACCGTCCCACCGGCCTACAGGCAACCGGTTGGGTTGTGCTGGTTTTAATTGAATGAACGTACCGGAAGCCGGTGATGATAGGAGTTTTTATGCTAGTGGTTCGCTGACGCGCGGCCAGTCATTGATCGGTGAACGATATCGATACCGTTGCCTGCGACACGGGAAGGAGGGCGAATAGTGCGCGGAAGGAATGAATGGTATTGCATTATTTTTTTAAAAAGGAACACTCCTTCGATTGTCCTTGCTGGCTAGATAAGCTATATCATTCCGCCAATTTGTTAGCAAACTTTTTGTTTTATAACTCTCTATAATGTTCATTGTTGTTGTGTGTTCATATGTTTAAACTAATCTAATCCCGACTACCAAACAAAAGGATGAAGGTTCAGATTCATAGTTGAAAGGTTGAATTTTTCATAGTTGAAAGGAGTCACGGGAATATGACAAATTGTATAAATCGAAAATGTCAAACACTTTTCTTGTGGGAACTCATGCGAGCAAACATTATTTGAATGAGAAAAAATATCGCACATCCTCAAACGACTATCAATCATTTGCTTCTTAACTGCAACACACAAATTGCGACT
This sequence comes from Anopheles aquasalis, assembly GCF_943734665.1. Taxonomy (NCBI): domain Eukaryota; kingdom Metazoa; phylum Arthropoda; class Insecta; order Diptera; family Culicidae; genus Anopheles; species Anopheles aquasalis. The sequence continues at coordinate 26,192,395 of NC_064877.1, read as the reverse complement.
AAATTGACACCAGAATCTATTTATATCAGGTTGACTACGTAATTTCTACTCCTCATAATACATTTTAGATTCTGTGATTTCAACGACTTGTTAGCAGAATATCATTGTTTCGCTCTCCTAACTATCAACAGGTCTGAAGATGAGTAATTAAAGTTGAAATACTATCAGTGTGATCATTTTCAATACCGATGTGGGCAAGGCAGGAACGATCATGTTCTCAAATTAGCAGGAAGTTTCTTTCCACCCGGCTTATCTATTATCACACCATTTACATGAATTTCTGACCATTCCTGACCCTCCCTTTACCAGTCAGTAGTCAGCGGTAATTAAAGTACAGATTCTTCACTTCATATTATGCACAATTTCTTCCCTGAATTTCAAGCCAACAGGCAGGCGCTGCACTTGCTGATGGACACAGCATGATGCGTTGACCATGGCCATGGTGGCCATTCCTATCCAACCGACCAAGCAATAAAACGGCAGCAATAAGAAGCAAGCCCAAAAAATGAAACAGAGAACCATATCTTCCGGCCATAACGAGCCGATTGGGTCGAAAAGCAACCCTGTTGCTAACGCTCGGCGGCATAGCAAGCCCAGTGCCAGTTCAAAAGGATGGCACCCATGGAGAATCCAATGAAATAATTACTGGAAACGACTCTATAGGAACCGGCGAGCGCGCCCCGGGCACACCACTCGGACCGATCGGTTTCGGTGGGAGAGGAGGAGTTTCTGTGGGGTACCGCAGCAAATCCGAGGGCTGGCTGAGGTCGAGCATCGAGATCGAGAGACGACGGGGAATTGTTGCAAACGTCCATCCGTATCCAACAATAGCAAACTGATTTCCACACCAGTCCGGTTCCCGGGCATATGGCGCTTGCTCGTTCCCCTTTCCCGCCAGCTGTCACGCCAGCCAGCCAGAGGCAACTTAGACTTGTCACTTTAGAGCCACAACACTGTCTGGCCGCACCGCACGCTGGCTAACGATGCGATGGAGCTCGAGCGAATAATTTGTCCCAATGGGCAAAATGAGGATGGTCAGGATGGACCACCGGCGACTGTATAAGGGGTGGTGGTGGGTCAAACAAAAAAGACAAAAGCTTCTCACACTCAACCGGAACTCAACACACTGCCACGAATTGTGCCTGGTGCCGTGGATGCAGGACACGCATACGCAGGCGACTGGCGAAGAAAAAGAAGCCAACGTGGACCTATCCAGCGCCTGCGACTGCGACTGCGATGGCGACATAATCGCTTACCACTGCTTACCAGAAGAGTGGTCGGTACAACTTAAAAAGATAAGACGAACAACTAACCACTCTGTCTCGGCGTGTGGCTGCCGATGAGTTGTGGCGATGGCCCTGGGGCACCGACTGTGGTAGACTTGTGGGTCCGTCGATGTGTATGTGTGTGCATTGGTTTGCGCTTTTTCAAGTTCAATATCACCTCCCGGCACCCATGCACGAGACAGGAGTCCAGCGGGCACGGTTCCTGCCTCGCACCACCTTTCTTTACGGGGGCACGCCACGGTGCCAGGCCGGTGCCCAAGTACAACGAGGGAATGTCTGCCATACCCACTACTCTGAACACTATTGCACTCTTCAAACGGCTACAGTGTTTCGAACCGATCCAGACCGATCCGGTGCTTGGGTCCAGTGAGGCGTACTTTTGTGACAAGGAAAATTGCAATTTCCCGATACGCCTTGGCTCCGTCTCTAGCACCAACAGCTCTCTACCGCAGCAGCCTCGCTATCACACGCTACATGCCATAAACGATTTTCACTCCGTTTTTCTGTCCTCTGATGTATTTCCATTGGCACCAACCTTTACCGACTTTTTTCTCCATCCATCCTTCCATCCACTGCACCACACCTAACGGCCGGGCTTACCGGCAGCTAAGGTTTCCTTCCACCCTGGTAGCCCCATAATATCGGTAGCAGCGTGATGCCGATGCTGGTGCACAGCACACCATACGTTCGGCAGGCACACCAACCCCGGGATCCGCTAGTGGCGTTAGATGCAGATCCAATGGTTGTGCGCCACTGGGGAGATGCTCGTTATGCATTTGATTTGTCATCGGTTACGATGAGCAAATAAACAGTGTGTTTCAATCCCGTGCCGTGCTTCACCGGAACGTGCTTTGAGCAAGAAATTGCAGCAGCAGCAGCAGCAGCACGGAACCGTTCGGAAGAAGTGGAGAAAACGGTCCGTAAACGGTAAGCCAACGGTAGCTCTCGAGCTTTCGCTCGTTCCTTCGCCAGCTCTTCGCCAGCCTCCCGGGAGTACTACATCAATTGCAATATAAGATGCTGGTGCGTCCGTAACGGTGAGTGAAGAGTTGGTGCAGCAGCGCGAGCAGGCTTCCGCTTGCAGTCGATGTAGCGAACCATGTTGGGAAAGAATATCATTTCAACCGGCTTCTTCTTCTGCTGTGAAGTCTCGTCGGATGCTGCTCCAACGTTACAAGCCAGCTGCGTTGAAATGGAGCTAATTAATTGCTTGCTTGGTGCTAATACCGTGCCGTTGCAGTGTATAGACTGTGCCCTGAATGGGTTTTGTGTTGCAGTCGGTGGATCAAAGGGCCATAAGCCAACATCATGCTACAATCAGACATGTTACATATTAACGTGTAACTTGTCACTGCCGAGAGATAACACAAAAGCGGATAAGTGGTGGTTAATGAATCCTTCAAAATTGTCGATAGTCATGTTACAGTCCGATTCTGCAGAAAATTCAAAGGGGCTTCCGTTGTGTTTTTGATAATATTAAATACTAAAAACAATCTGTTTTGATATGAGCAGCGCTGCTCCAAGCGTACACGACTGTCCAATCGGAAATGATTAGTTTTGAACTATGTGATGGCATAGTAGCAGGATGCATGAAATTCCCTACATAAGCACAAGTCTGATACAAATCAAACTTTGAAACAGTATAGAGCAAGTTCTGATGATGCGTTTCGGTGGCCGTTTCAAATGTTTTTTTTTATGGAGGTGCTTTTACTTTACCGTCCAAAAACCAACCAAAGGAAAAGCTGAAGAGCCAATGTATCAAACAGCGCTGTCCAGCCATGTGGCCAAGAGGATGGTGTCCATACGCTCACGGAAGGATCGCCATTCCAGAACCGGAACCAAAAGCAAGAATCTTCAAAGGCAAATCAAACTACTTTTAATACTTTATTGCCGCATAAAACTCCGGAGGTGTCCGGTGCAACTTTTAACGTTGCGTCCTGGGGGCAAACAACGGTGCATGGAAAACCCCCTTCGTCCTGGAATGTTCTTGTGTGAGCCAGAAAAAACTTACTGCTCGTCTTTCTCGCTCTTGCTCGGTGTCTCGCTGACAGTCGGAGATCGGATGTGAGTTGGAAAAACGAAGGCAACATCTACAGTTTCCCAATCGTTGCCGGCAAAACTATTCCCTACAATCATGGCACAAGGCACACCGGCTGTCACTGGTATGAATATGTATTGAATTGTTTGGCTCGAGATGGTTGCATTCGTATTGTTTTGATTGAGTTTGTCTGCAATTTTAATTCGTTTTATCGCCGTTGCAATCGGCAGAACAGAAGAGCGGGCCGGAATTTAGATATAAAAGCTGCGATTTGGCGGCACAGCACGCTGTCAAAAGTTTGTTTTTTGGGGTATAAAGAATTAAAACACTTCCTGGCTCCGAAGAGGATGATCACGCAAAGGTTCGACGCTCTGGCACGGCAAGCTAATCATGTGTCGAGCCCACCACCGCTCGACGGAACGCTTTTAACGCTTCATTTAAAGCACGGCGTTGCACTACGGTTAGTTAGCAGCAGCCGTCGCAGCAGTCGAGCCGGAAGAGGCAAAGAAACACCAAAAACGAATCATAACAACATGATCGGTGAAGGTTACGATTACGAACGGTCGACCCGGCCATCTGTCGAGACTCGTTCAATCATCTCCGATGGAGGGATGAAGCGCCAACCAACAGCCACAGACAGCTTCAATCTCAAGGTCACCGTCTACCGGTCCACCGAAGCACATCGAGTGGAACAACCTACAACCACCAACCTCCGGGCCACTGAATCGAGTTGGAGTCGTGGAGCACGAAAATTGCTGAAAGAGGAACCTCCAAAAACATACCAATCATCGGAGCTTATGCGAGAGTAGACTTCCTTCCTAGCTCTCTGGCCCACCAGCGTTAGTACGGCGGTGCAATAGTACGAGACATCGTAGGACAACTGTTCCGGCAATGGAAGATTGGGAGGAATTTGGAAAAGTTTTTCATGAATTGTAAGATTTTGCGGGGCTCGGTGATCGACGATTAACATTCCGGTTCTACGGCGAGCTCAGATCGATGCTGGTTTAATAATTATCTGTATCATCATTTCATGAGAACATTGGTTTAAATACGATTAAAAATTCAGAACAAACATGTTTTGATGACACATTTCCATTAGACGATTCATGGCTAGAGCTGTATTACAACGATTTGTATGAATATTGCTAAGCTGCTTTATGTGTTTTGTCTTTCACAATCTACCTGGAACATTATTCGGAATACCCCAGATTTCACGTGTAGCACAACTGCCTACAAAGACAAAAAGTGCGCTAAAACCTATTGCAATTATCAGTCAGTCTGTCGTCAGTAACTGACTTATCCTGCATAGACGTTTATGATGAAGCACCAAGCTTACCAGACGATTCCGAAACGTTAAGAACAACTATGACTCAAACTCTAACATACCATGGCACCATGGCGAGGAACATCCCACCCCATCGGTCCTCCTCACGGACGAAACTCCCAGAAGGAGCAGTGTGCGCGATCGGTACATTACACGCTAAATTAGCAAATGCCCAACTCCACGCTCTACGCTATCCTTCAACCCTCAACACGATCAACGTCAATCCTAATGGTCCATCGCATCGCATCGCTTTATGTCACATCTTATTTCGTTTCTCATTAGAACCCTCGCTCCCTCCCTCCCAAGATTGGCCCAAGGCGTCTTAAGGCGACACGACACAACGCCATCGCGCGTAATTGAATTTAAAATTCTAATGTCCAGCCGCTGGTGGCGTGCTGCTGGTGCTGGTGCTCATGAACTTGTACTCCAATCTCGTGGCTCGTTGTGGCCGTTTGTCGAGTGATCTTGAGTCGAAGTCACGCCACCGCCGTCCTCCCGCCATCACCGATGGGCGAAAGCGAAAGTCGAGATGATGACGATGATCACGGTGACGCCGCCGTCGCCGCCACCGATGCCGGTGTTGCATAACACTCGCCGTTCGCCGTTGTAGTCGCCTGTTGCTGTTGCATTCCCAGATGCAGCAATCGATGGCAACCGGCCAGCCAGTGCGCTCGAGTTCGAGTATTAGTCAGCAGCAAGCGGTCGAGCGAGGCTCGAGCAAAGAACCGGCTTTACGATTATGGCCGGTAATAACAATCTGGTCAAGCGCTCGCATGATGAGGCCGTCGTCGTGCATCGAGTGAGCCTGCGAGAGAGTGATATCACATTTCAGCGACAGCTTAAGTGCAGCGCCGCATAAATAAGGAGTCCGAGAGGTTCACGCTAGGGGCAGGCAAAGGCAACCTGTCGCGCGCCACAAGGCTACTGCTGCTGCCCCATGCCGCCGGGGGTCCATGTTTTCGCGGCACTTGCCTCGATTCGTTCAACCTTTTTGCGCTGCTGGAGGATGGCGGCGGCCCTCGGACAGGCTGCCGTAAATGAATGAGGAACAGGGAAGAAGCTGGGCGGCTGGCGATGGCCACGATAAAGCGCACGCAAGGTCGCAAGGTCGCGCCGCAGTTGGCTGGCCGGTCGAGCTCGCGCGCGCGCTGCTCCAGATCAGATGAGTTGTGGCCAAGCAGCGTGAACGGTGCTGAGCTGGGGCGGAGGGGTTGCGGATGATGCGATGACCATCATCAACATCTCGCGCACTCTCTCAAGGTCGCGCCGTACCGACGCAACATGGCGAAGACAGTGAACCTCCGAACAGCAACCGAACGCACTGATCAAGCGATGAATTAATGCTGTCATTACGGTAATGAGATACCGTGCCCGAGGAGGAGGAGAAGGAACGAGATCACCACCAGCAGCAGGAGGACGGCCGATCCTACATCTAGAATCGTGTTTTATGAGATCGTCCTTCCGCCACACGGCACAAAAGGGTGAATCTGCGTAACTCAACCGCAACTGCGATCGTTGTGTCACTTGACATTTACACGTTTACACGGGCTCGTGTTGCTTCCCATCTGATGCAAGGTCTCCTTTGCCCTTCCCGCTTCTTCGGCAAAGAAGAAACCGTCTGGCTAAAGGGCATCCAAGTGGAACTCCATCTCGTGGATGCTGCGTGCTGCAAGAAGTGCAGCAATCCTTACCACTCGTTAGGATCGTCGCACATTTTCAGCCTCAAGAATAGAACTGCTACTGGTTCGACTGTGTGCAGTGACGCCAAGTGTTCCCACTTTCGCGATCAAGCCAATCGATCAGCTTAACGCGAGAACGAGCGTAGGCCCCTGGCGAGTGTCGCAAGCCGAGCGCAAGTTACACCACCAACCGCTACTGCGCTAGCTACTCAAACCACGAGTGCACGAGATTGGATTACTGGCACATCCGAATCCGATCGCTGTAGATGCACTGGCCCAGTTTGCATCCGATCCGATGCTGATCTAGGGCTTCAGCTCCTTGTAGAGTGTGCCAGTTGGAGCCTCAAACCTCAAAAAAAAAAACGCTTACACGGCCCACGACTACCCTTGATACGTGGAAACCGAGCCCCAAGACCGAGTGCTCGAACCAGAAACCAGTGACCTGCTAGCCTAAATTATGAGATCGCAAACCGAGATCGAACAACCCCACACAGCACTCGGCACATCATTAGCCAGCATGTAGATCGCCTAAATGACACTCCAGCAGCCCAGCTCCGGTGTTACTGATGGCGCAGCTTGGTTTTGCATCCACGCTTGACCCACACACCAACGGAGCATTGCTTGAAACCTCCGCCAACAACGACAACACAACACAACGAACCGAAGCTGGGCAAGCGGACGGTTGACAGCTGAAGTGGCCCGAACCGAACGAGCTTAAGGTTGTCCGAAAAAAAAACCCGTCCGGATAACCCTCGCCACTCGCGGTACGTCTCTGCGGTGCCGGCGGTGGTCAGTACGAGGTTCGAAAAGAGGAAAAGCATTGAGATGTGATTGGTGCGCCGCTGGTAGGTACCACGATCACGACAGGGGACTGTGCGCCCAGGACATGTGTATTGGCCGTGTATCTTCTGGCGGCGAACATGCGCCATCGACACAAACACCGATGCTTCCGTCCACCAGCGTCGGACGGGGGTGCTGGTTCCTATCTATTTCAATTATCTTTCGCTGCCGCGTTGCTGTCGGCGCAACGCTTCGACGATCGACCTCAAAACGCTGACCACGCACTGGCGATGAGTTCTGACGGAGTCGCGGAGAAGCAGCTAATAGCCAGGCCCAAGCCGGTTGGTCCTTGCAGACCAACAGCAACAGTATCAGCGAACTGACCTACAGCACGATCGCGCTCCACCATAGAGACGATCCCCGAACGATGAAGTTCTTACATCGTCATCTTACATCGTCGCGAACGCAGAACGTCAATTACCACAGTTCAAGAACACGCGCGATCGCCGGATGGATGGGTCAAATGGACCCTCGGCTCCGGTTCGAGATCGAGCTCAGGGACAGGGTCCGGCGTGACCTGGAATCTGGAATGGCTGCACGTTGGCTGCACTTTTTACCATTGCAATCCAAATTCAATCATTCATCCGCACGATGCAACGGGTCGAACCCAACGGGCCCACCTAAAGGTTCGTCGGACGAAGCATCCGATGAATGCAACGACGCCACTTACACGCAAAATTAATCGCTCAATTATCGCCAGCACATTGTTATGTTTGGTCGGTGCTGTCACCCTTTTTTATGCTGTCCATACAGGGGGGGGGGGGGGGGGGCGCAGTGACTTTACAATTGTTTTGTTGATAGCAGTCCGTTCCGTTCGTTCGTTTTCCCTTTCCCGTTCCGCCACGATCCGCCATTATGCCGCGAGGACCACGATGGTTGGTCGGCAATTTAAATTGTTTATGCCGCTTAATCATTGCTGGCTGGCTGAGGGCGTACCATCGCGGACGGAGGGCAGAGGTCACAGTTTTCTCATTTATCTTGCCACCACATGCCACCAGGTCGTGCTCTTGAATGGCCGTGCGATGGAAGCGATTATCGTAATGTGCGCCGTGCGTACCCGATGGCAGTGGTACGCTGGTGCTGCATTTATTGCAAAAAAAAAACATAGCGTACCACAAGCCCGGTCCGTGGCTATCGTAGCGATTCCGGCATATCTGGAAGTGGAAGCGCGATTTACGATCCATCGAGTGACCTCGCGGGATGGTGAAGATTTTTTGGCTGACAAACTCATCCACAGCTTCGTCCATTGAGTTGTCCGAGACGAGATCTGTCTTCGCGGATCGTAAACCTTGAACCACGTGCCTTGTGCCCTGCGGCACATCGTGGTCGCCGGTCGAGCTCAAGGGATGCCGCTAGTCACTTCGACAGGAAGTTGAAAATGCAAAAATCAATAAACTGATCTCAAGATGACCTCGCACCGTACGAACCATCGTCGTAGACGACGTCGCCAATATCGGATGGTACCCTTGGCGTGAAGATATGCTTCATTTTTTTTGGCCAATTTCTGGCTGGCGGCCCTCCGGAACACTAATTGGATATATCCCACTGTGCTAACCCTCGTCGCCACTTGATGCCACTCACACGGTGGCTACTTGGCGCCTACTTGGGCCACCTTGAGCTACACCGCTACTCGAGACACCCCCCTCGCCCCCAGAAAGCGTCATCGAGGGACAGTGGAACCAAAATTCCGAACACTTGGCCTAAATATGGATCCGCGCAGTCCGATCCGGCCGGACCCGGCTTCCGTTTATAGCCATCCCTGCTGCAAGTGGGTTCGAGTGTTTGAAAACATGACCGAAACCGTTCGTTGCAACCCGCTCTCCCCCATCAACTCCACATAACGCTTATCACCTCATCCTACTGGATAAGCCTGATACAGACAGACAGGCAAGCTGGCTTCTGTGGGCTTTGACATTGAACGGTGGATTCGGATTGGCGTCCGGATTGGTAATCGAAGGCCTGCCAGAGGCTCCCGGACCGGCTTGCTGGACGAAAACCGAGCTGGTTCTCCGGGCGGGCTAGTTCAAGAGCAATAAAAATTATACCTCACCTGCAAGCGCGCCCCTACCGCGCTTATAAAACACGTTTCTCACGCGGCAATCAATCAGCTGACTCGACGACGGATTGATGCTGGAGGTCCCAGCGCTCTCGTGGGGCTGGTGGACAGGTTTTTTTTCTGTTTTTGTTTTATTTTCGGACAGCACCGTCGTCTGACGTCTTGTGGCGTATCGTGAGTGCGTGCGTGCGTGCGAGCGAGCTTACGGCTTTGTGGCAAGCGATCGACGACGACGACGACAACGTTGTAATGCTGTAATGAGTCGATTGCAGCGTTTGATTATTGTGATTGCTAGTCGATAGACACCGCTGGCGCGGTTACGGTATCTACGAGGTTTGATTATCACCTGCAAGCATATCGGCTTTGCTGTTCAGGTGACGGTATAAGGCGGTTGGTTCTTCTGGAAAAATTAAAATCCCATCATATGAACCGTAATTGCCGTGATGGCTATTCTAAGAGCGTATCCGTTCCAAATGGGTATTTAAGAAGGGGCTTACGTTGGCTTATAGACAAGGATTTTACAGACGAAGACTGTTTAACTCTTACAGAAGCACAGTATTGTTTGCGTACTTTGGAAAATATTCAGTTTATTATTTGAAACACAGAGTCGATTTACATTTTTTACATACACATTTTGATGGAAATCAGCCTAGTGTTTACGGTGGTTTGAACGATCGATCATAAGCTTCTAAAGTCGGTATTCACCCAATGATAAATGGAATACTTTCAATTTCAGAAAGTATCCAATTTATACTGAATAAATGGAAAATGCATGGACGATTTTTGATGACGAAGGGAGTTTCTTCCTGAAATTACTCGTCTTTTAAAGACAACTAACTATTTCACCCCTTGGTTACTACATTGACTAAAGCATGCATAAAAATAAGTAAAGAATGCAGTACCATTCTTACACTATTTGACTTATCTCATTTAGTATTTTCAAAATGGATAAAGCTACACAATAAAGAACTTGCTTGCCTAGTTACTTACCAGTTATCGCTAACATAATAATTTAAACTAACAAATATGATCCCTTCTAAATGAATTTAAAGTGTTAGTTACTGACAAATATTGCTTCAAATAATAAATCAACTATTCTGTGGAAGTGTACTTTCCACTTTGTTTCGTAACAATTTGAGAGCATCGCCGTGATCTATGAAATGTTATTCCATAAAAATATCGAATAATAATCGATAAAGTCCTCGATACTCGTGCGTATTTATTACATCAATAAATTACAGAGCGCCTCCTCTGTACAACTGGTACCTCCACTGTTAATACTAATAATGAATTAAAATTTGCTTCGTAACCGCGCCACTACACGCATCGCATTCAACTCTCCAGTGACCGTGTTTCCGCTCACCCATCATCAAACACCTAAGACGCCATTAACGTAACCCTACCCGTGGTGGGATTTAGTGCGATTATGGGCTCATGGAGCAAGTTTCGGTTGGTTAAGAATTTAATCGAATGCCTCAATCGAGCCAAGCGATCGTTGAACACGCATCGCCTAACACCTCACCCATCTCTCCCCCCCCCCCTCCTCCCCCATCCCCCTGATCACCGGTGGCCGGTTACGGAATGGAATGGAACCATCGCCATCGAGCCCCACCTGACCTGACCCGGGACCTAGAACGCGGAAATACGCAGCTGGGTTTTATACTCGTTCTTTTTTTTTTTTTTTGTCGTGCTCCGTCGAACACCAGGCGGTTATGGTGCGTGCGAATGTGAGTAAAAAAAAAACATCACCACATACCTCAACACCTCGTACATGGCAGCACGATCTTACCACGGCCGCACGATCGCACGGCGCGCTGTCAATCGTGTTTCCCCACCACCAGCGTCACCGCTCTAAGGTTCGTTCCTTTGAACCCTGTATGACATGACCCCACACACTCGGTGGCTACGCTACTTGTACGTTCCCATGGCCCTTCGACACCCACGGCGTCGCTGGTGTCTCTCCGTCCGTCGTCCGTGCATGGTCCTAGGCCAAACTCCTGTTTGCGACACACAGAGAGAAGGTGAGAGAAGGAGAGAGAGGGCGATCTCGCGAGAGCCAACGCTCAACGAAAGGAGATGGAATCGGAAGGTCTGTGCGATCAGGGTCGTGACGGAACAGATTGACAACTTACGGGTCCGTGGTCCGTGCGTTGGACCGAGTGAGACGCCACCAAAACATCACGTTTAAGGGGGAGGTTAGCGATGGCTCGAGGGTGTCTCAGGCCGACGACGACTGGAGCTGGAAGGTTCTGCCACAACGCCGTACAACGATGTTGCGGATATGTCGCGTGAAGAGCGAAGGGTGATCGTCCCGGGCGCTGGGCTCCACTGGGCAGCATCACGAGACCCCATCGCAGGTGATCGCGTGTAGACGAAGTCAAAGGTGGAAGGGGCATGGCACCGACTCGCTCGCTCGCTCGCTCACTCGCTTGCCACTTGACACGCGAAATCGAGTTCAACTTGATCCCCGCGCAAGGCTTCTCGCCGTGATCGGCGCTCCGATTGGAGGCACTCCGAGCCCGTAGACATCGAGAGTGAACGAAAGGCAACAGCAGCAGCAGCAGCAAAGCTTCGGTGTCTCACTTCCGCCCAGGGTCTGCTGGCTGACACCGAGCTGATGCTGCGTTGCTCGTACTGCTGTTGGTGGTGGTAGTGGTGGTGGTGGTGGTGGTGGATAGCTAACTGGAAGGACGCGTCGTCGTCGTGGTCGTCGTCGTCGTCGCTTATGTTCGCGGTGCTGCGCGAAGCGAAGAGCTTTGAGTATAAAAGCTGGCAGCAGATCCGAACGATCATCAGTCAATTGTGTCTACTGCACTACAAACAAGTGTTCTACCAAAACTTCTTCGTTCTTCGAAAACCCACCCCAAAAAACCCTTCAAAATGTACAAGCTGGTACGTAGTTCCTGCTCCGGTGACGCGAACGTGAATCCGTCGCAATCGGCAGATCGTCTAGAATTGTACGGATTCTTACTGGGTTCCATTACCATTTGTATTACAGTTCGTTCTTGCCGCCGTTCTGGCCGTCGCTGCCGCCGCCCCCGGAATCGCTGTCCACTCCGTCCCGGTCGTGCACGCTGCTCCGGTTGCCGTGAGCCATTCCTCGTCGTAAGTGTCACCACCGGTGCCAGTGTCGACTTCCGGTCGACCGATCTACTTCTTCGGTTTCTAACACACATCCCCAAAAAAAAACTCCTACCCTCCTCATCCTGCAGGCACGTCGTGCACCACGCTCCGGTCGTCAAGACTTTGGCTGTCCACTCGGCCCCAGTTGTTGCCGTCCATACCCCGGTCGTGAAGGCTGTCCCGGTTGTGCACCACGCTCCGGTTGTGCACCACGCCCCAGTCATCCACCACGCTCCTCTGGTCCACAAGACCGTCGTGCACTCGGCCCCGATCGTCCACTCCGTGCACCCGGTCCCGGTCGTCAAGAGCGTCGTCGCCAGCCCGGTCGTCCTCCACCACTAAGTCCACCAACACCAACACCACCCCAAACCCATCATCCCACTAAACCACGACGCACGGCGTGAAATGGCAACTTTTTCTACAAAATAAAACCCCCCATCCAGTTCTCGACACTCGACCAACTCTACAGAGCACCGAGCGCCTGGTGGCGCCACCAGCAGCTGGCCATGTAAATACATCCCAAGAGTTCAGCCAGACCAGAGTTGCGCGGCCCTCCTCGAAAAACCGGACACCGGTCCGACCGGAGGGTTCTAAGCACGTTTCGGGGTCAGTGCAGTATGCAGTAGCAGCGGTAGACGCAAAGAACCAGTATCAATACAACTTTGTTGAAAAAGTTAAACCTTCGTCTGCCTTCCTTACTGTGTTCCCGTGTCCTTGTACAATCCGCACGCCATCCTGGTCGCCTGGGTCGCCTTCTTCGATCGCTGTAACAATCCAGCACCAATTAATAACGCGTGAGGCTGCACTCCATCAAAGCAGCAGGCGACAACGTGCTGTGCTGTCACAGTAACACCCAGCTCGATGGCGTAGCTCAACCGACCATATCGGTATCCACTTGCCAGCGGGGATACGGGGAACTAATCGAGCTAATAATTGAGCTCTGGAAAATTAGAAGTCCCCCCCTCTCGCGGGTTCGTGATAACTTCAATTATTGTATTGGCAATGGGTAGAATCTGTTGGTAATTAATGTATCACTCGCTGCTACTACGAGACGCCATGCTGGCGGTCGTTTGCTGTTAAGATGAAGTTTCACCACGGCCAGTTCCGTGTGTTCGTTCAGCGTATCTCGTGAGCAGTACGCCTTTTTACGATATCCCTTTGTGGACCGGATACTCGGAAGTTTATCGCCCTGGACTATGGCGTCTTAGCTCACAGGATAATAATATCAGTGCCCATCAACAGCATCACCATCATCGTACCAGTCTTCATCTCTGTCAGTGTCGTTGTCGGTCGGCCATCGTTGGGTGTCATCGTATACCGCGTATCTTTTATTACGGCACTGACTTTAATGCGCGACACATCGTTTTATGGTTCGCCGCTTTTCTTAGCATCCTTTTCGGTGTCTTGGTCCCCCCCGGTGGGGGTGGAACGAACAGCAATAGATCTCGACAAAACAATAAAGCTCACTGTCACCACGCTGGCGTAAGCAATGGTTGCAAATCAAGTTCAATAAACATATTTTATGCATTCGTGCTTGTTGGTCTCAACGCGTGCAAGGACACGTGCGTTGACTCACACATGCACTCACAGAGCGGGTCTGCGCTTCCAGTAGAAAAGACGAATTACATGCAGATTGTTGGACCATGGAAGGATGGAACGAAAGAAACGGAGCGAATGCATCTGGAACACCCGGATCACTCTACGGTCCGGGGCAACCGATAGACCGGCGGCTGGAACGGATTGGCCAACAATCGCATTTATCACAAGGACACGTACGCCTGTTCGTACACCGTACGTTCGTAAGCGTTGATTAGCATATGAACGAGAGAGTGCAAACAGGGATACTGCCGATTCCCAGGGCAGGATTACACGATGCAGATCAATTTGGCCACAAACGGAACGGAACGGAACGGAACGGAACGTGTCGAAGCGTTGATAAACATCGTTTTATGGTCACAGCTTTTGCCGAGATGGTAAAGGTTTACCAACGTTCTTGGCCTTCGTGAGAGAGAGAAACGAGGTCATTGGACTTGACGTTAGGATAGCTCCGGTATACGATTCAAACCGAACTCATGTTGATATGGATTTTTATGGTATAGATTTATCTTAACGCCTTCTTTGTCTTTGCTTTCGACAATCAACCGGCAGAGACATCTGAGGTAGAAGAATATCTTCACAACTGACCCATCCTTGTCACTTCTGAACTTAGCGAGCATCAAAATATTGAATGCATCATATGTTATTGTATGTTGTCTCGCCACCGTAACCCCTTATGTTGATATCAACCTTCAAAGAGAATCAGCACCTCTTACTGACGTGATAAAATAGAAACCAACAGTTAGTTAATTTCAGTTTTGGATGGATTGAATTTATTCTTCGAGGTGGCGAGCCAATAGGCAATGTTTTAATCATTTTTTTTTAATCAGAAAAGCTGGTTTAAATTAAATTTTATTGCTGGGATGATAATATAATTTCTGGTAGGTGGGAAATGTAAAATTTCTTAACATAAAGAAGTTCGCTTTTACATGTTCCAGCTCAAGCATCAGTTCGATAACATTTTAAACGATCGATAGTCAATCTCTGGATGAAATGAATAACAACCCATTGCTCCACATACATACAGTATGCAAAAAGAGTTTATCTACCCCTTGCAAACAATTTATATTTTCACCGATTTTTCATGAAAAATCTCAGCCTAAAAAATGTAATGTATCTCGTATCAATAGTTTCGTTTTTTATTTTTCTTTACTAAAGTTTTCACATTTTTTTAAAAATACATCCTATGAACAAAGATATTACAAAAAACAGTGGAGCAAGATACGAAAATTTGTATTTTATGTATTTTATTGTATGGTGTTACAGTTTTTACTCTAAAATAATTAAATGACCATTTTTCCTCTCAATTTCAAAAATGCATTTTAGTTCGTTTAACCCCAAAAACATCTTTTCAGGCCCGTTGGATTATTTTGTCGCCAAAAATAATGGAGTTATGCAGCTAAGAAGCATGAAGAAACGTGTTTTTCTTATCTTGCTGGACTGTTTTTGTAATATCTTGGTTTGTAGGAGGTATTTTTGAAAAATGTAAAAGCATAGTAAAGAAGAATAAAAAAACAAAGTTATTGATATGTGATACACATTTTTGGGCTGAGAGTTTCCATGAAAAATCAGCCAAAATGTAATAGAATGTAATAGTTGTCTTGCAAGGGGTGGATACACTTTTTTGCACACTGTAACTAGACTGCATAGAATCGCTGGTGCTTCATTATTATCACACACGTCGTGTAGAGGAATTCCGTGTGTGATATATCGCTTCCCATCGCTTGACTTGGTCAGTTGTCGGCAGGTTAGCTTCCTGTTTGGAACCACCTCCATTAGCCCATCGTTCACCGGCTGGCTATCGTTTGCATCAGTATTTCGATCGAACACCGACAAAATACCATTCTTCCCGACTGCCCCCCCCCCTTTGCACACACTCATGCAACTCCTCGGCCAGTGCCCCCGGGGGTTGCACAATTTTACGCCAACAAACCGGAAAAGCGTTAACGTACTTTCGCTCTGCTTCATCCAGCCAGTGCAGCCGCAAGGATGTAAGGATGGAAAGTTTTCCAAACATTTCCACATGAAAACAGCCGCAAGCATTATAACGAGTGTGTCACCGGCAGACCACCGGAGGACCACACGAACCGTAGAGAGGACCAAGTCTGCGTCACGGTGGATTGAGCAGAATCAATGTCTCCATGCGCCCTGTCCCTTGGCCCGTACACGGACCGTCAGTTTAGCCGCGATGCGTTGTGACTAGATCGCTAGAGGAATTCAGCAGAAAGTTAGTTTAGTTACCGGGAGGGCTGCCCATGATGATGATGATGATGATGGTCAAGCGTCAAGCAAGGAGAACGACACCAAGCGGGAACCACAACACATTCGAGGAAACACACTGCGACGGCGATCTACTCATGTACCAAGTATGGAGAGTTACACTTGGTCGAGCTAGCTGCCGGTGGCCTTCTCCGGTATCCGGATACGGTCCTCTGGTTTTGGTTGTGGTAAACCACTGACCGAACTATCAGTCACCGAGACTGGGACCTCAAAAACGAATCTGTCAGACTAGGGAATGCGCTAGCTGCACTAAGCAACTTTGGCCGTGCATGGTGGACGCAATGCAATCTTCTTAAAGCGACAGGAATGCAAATCAATGTGCCCAGTCAATGTGGCATGTTGATGGCACGGTGTGCCCTTTTGCTCGGTGTTTCCTTCGCTCATGCAATGCTTTTTCCGATGTGAACGGTGGCTAGTGGACTTTGCTCTATCTTTGCTTTGCTGAGAAGAAAACGAAAATTCTAGTTTAAAGTCTTTAAGGGCTCGGTAATTTCTAGCCAAAACAAGGATCATTTTTGACGATTTTTTGTGACGCAACCATTCAACTTAATTTTTCCAAGTAAATAGCATACAAAACTACAACTTTTGCAGAATACTTAGTTTTATTTTGGGGAAGATTCATTACAAACTCAATTAATGGCATCAAATTTAAGCAGTCGTGTCTTTGATAAGATACTTTTTACGATGCCCATCGTAGCTGTGTGATGGGTAATCAGATAAATACAAATCGATACTCGTTTGAAAGATTATAAGATTATCCAGGTAGCTCCGTCAAGTTTTTGTTGAATTTCCTATTTTTCGATTTTTGGCAAATTTTTGAAGTTGATAAAGTTATGCTTTTTGTCTTTTTTCCTAAAAACACGATTTTCAAAGATTTGTTTAAAAAACAGTATCAACAATTTTCATGAAATCTCAACGGGACTACCTGGCAAAGAGTGTACAGATTATGTGTTAAAAATTTCGAATCGATCGTCCCAGTAGTTTTTACGGTACGATGGGCACCGACTTTAAAAACGTTGGTTTTGGGAAACGCTCTTCAAAGTAACGATCTGCATGGAGCTTTATATGAAACGCGGATTTTCAAAAATCTGTAGCTTGGTCAGTTTTGCTTCGATTGATCCAAAAAAAATATCACAATGTGCTTGAAACGATCAGCATTCAGGGAAAATTGTT